>NW_027185896.1:7048607-7150721 GCF_028583685.1 Petaurus breviceps papuanus | reverse complement strand
GATAGGTCTTATTATCGGGGAAACACAGTACTTTCCTATAGGGTAAGATACCAATTTAGTGTGTATGTTATTCCCTCCTTAAGCCATATTCAATGAGAGTAAGGTTGACCCATTCCCTTTTGCCTTCCTTTTCTTCCCCTCCATTGTAACAGTTTTCCTTTGCCTCTTTCATATGAGATAATTTACCCTATTCTGTCTCTCTCTATCTCCTCTCGTTATATTCCTCTCTCACCTCATTTTTTAGATATCATCCCTTCCTCTTCAATTGATCCTATGGTCTCTGTCTATGTATACATGTACACTTATATACACATAATCACATATGTATTCATATGTACACATACCCTCCAATATAGACATATATGTGTGTATATATGTATACACACATTTACATTCCCTTCAACTATCCTCATGTTGAGAAAAGTTTTATAAGTTACAATTATCATTTTTCCATGTAGGAATGTAAATAGTTCAACTTTGATAAGTTCCTTATGATTTCTTTTCCCTGTTTACCTTCTCATGCTTCTCTTGCTTCTAAATGTATTCGAATGTCAAATTTTCTATTCAACTCTGTCTTTTTCCTCAAGAATGCTTGAAAGTCCTTTACTTCATTGAATGACCATATTTTCCCCTGAAACATTATACTCAGTTTTGCTGGGTAGGTGATTCTTGGTTTTAATCCTAGCTCCTTTGACCTCCAGAATTTCATATTCCAAGCCCTTCGATCCCTTAATGTTAGAGGCTGCTAGATCTTGTATTACCTTGATTGTGTTTCCACAATATTCAAATTATTTCTTCTTGGCTGCTTGTAATATTTTCTCCTTGACCTGGGAACTCCAGAACCTGGCTATAATATTCCTAGTTTTCTTTTTGGGATCTTTTTCAAAAGGTAATTGGCAAATTCTTTCAATTCCTATTTTGCCTTCTGGTACTAAAATATCAGGCAATTTTCCATGATAATTTCTTGAAGGATGGTTTCTAGGTTCTTTTTTTTTTTTTGATCATGGCTTTCAGGTAGCCCAACAATTTTTCAGTTGTCTCTCCTGGATCTGTTTTCCAGGTCAGTAGTTTTTCCTATATTTCCCATTGCCTTCTATTTTTTCATTTGTTTGGATCTGTTTAATAGTATCTTTGTTTCTTATAAAGTCATTAGCTTCCATTTGCTCCAATATAATTCTGAAGGAATTATTTTCTTCAGTGAGCTTTTGAAATTCCTTTTCCATCTGGCAAATTTGTATTTTTAAGGCATGTGTCTCCTCATTGGATTTTTGGGCCTCTTTTGCCATTTGAGTTAGTCTGTTTTTTAAGGTGTTATTTTCTTCAGTCAGGTTGTTGACTTGCTTATCATGATTTTCTTGCATCATTCTCATTTCTCTTCCCAATTTTTCTTCCACTTCTCTTACTTGATTTTCAAACTGTTTGAGCTCCTCCATGGCCTGTAGCCAGTTCATATTTTTCTTGGAAACTTTTGATGCAGGAGTTGTGACTTTGTTGTCTTCCTCTCATTCCATGCTTTGATCCTTTTTGTCCCCAAAAAAGGAATCTAAGGTTTGATTGCTGTGCTTGCTTTGCTTTCTCTGCTTGCACATGTTGCCAGTCAATTACTTTACTTTTGCACTCTTTGCCGTAGTAGAACTCTGCTTCCCAAGAGGAGAGCTTTGTCCCAGATTGCTGGGGTTTTCCAGCTGCTGGAGCTATTAGTTGGGTGCCCTCTCTGCAGCCCTCCACAAGCTCTGGCCCACTGGCCACACACCCCAGGATCTCCACCCAAGATAGTGATCCATATCCAAGCAGGTTAGAGCAACAGCAGGTACCTTCTGAATGGTCTCTTGGTCCCCCTACAATCTGCAGGCCAGGAGCTCTGAAGCAGCCATGGGGCAGCAGCTGCACAGTCGCTGTGCCTCCACCTCTTCTTGCCCGGGGGGCAGGGGCCTGACCCTGTTTTTGGGGTCCCCCCCCCCCCCCCCCAGTTCCAATAGAGTTCCACACTGACCTTTAACTTATTCTTTGGCATTTATGGGGTGATAAGTCTGGAAACCGCCACAGCTGCTGTTGATTCACTCTCTTGAAGTCTGCTCTAGCCACCACTGGTTGGGGTTGCCTAAACACTGGGGCTAATGTGGGGCTGGGCTCAGCTCCCAGCATGCTGCGATGGATGCTTCCTGTAGGACTGCTGGGCCACCTTCAGCAGGAGATTTATTTCTGTCACTTTGTGGGTTTTGTAGTTCTAAAATTTGTTTAGAGTCATATTTTATAGATATTTGAGGTGGTTATGGGGGAGCTCATAGAGTTTTCCTGCCATCTTGGCTCTACCCCCCTACTGTGTTTACCTCTTTATATTTCTTTTTACTCCTATGTTTGAATTTGAAACGTTCTATGCAGCTTTTTTTTTTTTTTAATCTGGAATGCTTGGACATCCTCTTATTTCATTAAAGGTCCAATTTTGTCACTGTAGGATTATATTTCAGTTTTGCTGAGTAAGTTATTCTTGAGTATAACCTGTATCTTTTGCCTTTTGGAATATTGCATTCCAAGCTCTCTGCTCCTTTTTAGTTTTAGGTGCTAAACCATTTTGTATCCTGACTGTGGCTTCTTAGTGCTTGAATTCTTTCTAGCTGCTTGCAATATTTTGCTTTGACTTGCAAGCACTAGAGTTTAGCTGTGATGTTGCTCTTACTTTTCATTTTAGTACTTATTTCAGGAGGTGACCAGGATATTCTTTCCATTTCTGCTTTGTCCTCTGATTCTAAGAGATCTGGGCAGTTTAGTTTTTTCTCCTAAATTTCTTGAAATATGATGTATAGGCTCTTTTTGGTTTTGGTTTTCATGTAGTCTGATGATTCTTAAAATTTTCTCCTTGACTGGTTTACAGGTCAGCTGTTTTTGCTATGAGATAGTTCGCATTTTTTTCCAATTTTTTAACCTTTTTACTTTTCCCTATTGTCTCATGGAATCATTGGCTTCTGTCTGGGTCCACTTGAATTTTCAGTGAAGTTTTCGTTTTTTGTTTTTCCTAGACAACGTTGTGCATTTCTGTTCCATTTCCTTTCTAATTCTTTCTTCTATAGCTTTCATTTTTTTCCTCAAGCACTCTCATTTCATTTATTAAAACTTTTTTTTCTTTTTGAATGGTGGAAAGCAGGGCAGTTGGGGCTAAGTGACTTGCCCAAGGTCACACAGCTAGTAAGTGTTAAGTATCTGAAGCTGAATTTGAACTCAGGTCCTCCTGACTCTAGGGCTGGTGCTCTATTCACTGCGAAAACTTTTTAATTCTTGCTTTATCCCTCCTAGGAATTCTAGTATATTTTTTACCCAGATTATATTTTTCTCTGAGGCTTTGCTTGTACTTGTTTTGGAGTTGTTCTCTTCTTCTGGTTTTGTATATTGAGCTTCCCTAATTTTTTTTTTTAATGTGGGATTCTTTTTTTTGTTTGTTTGTTTGTTTGCTCATTCTTCCAGCCTTCTTCTTGTCTTCAGATTTGAGGTTAGAGTCAGGCTCTGTACACTTTGGAGGGAAGGTCTGGGCTGGTCTTGTTGCTGCTTTTTTAGGGTAATGAGTAATAGGTTATTTCAGGTTCTTAGAGATGGCTCAGATTGGAGACCTGCAAGCTTTGAGTGTTCCCCAGGTGGTATAATTTAGGGCAAAGTCTGATTGCTTATGCCCCTTGTCTGAGCTCTGGGTTTGACTGACTTGGATTTGAGTCTGAGTGACAGTAGGCTGCTACTAGACTCAGCCATTATCAGCTAGCTGCATTGTGCTGCTGGTTCTGAGTGACAGCACTTAAAGCTCCTCATTGGTTTGAAATTCCTGCTGTTATTCCTCTGCAGGCTTCAGATTGGACTAGAAGTTAGAACTTGGACCCTATTCTGATCCTGCATATTGCTTCTGAACCTGTGGTGTGCTGGGAAAGGGAGAAAATGATGAGTGGGCACAGATGTACTTCAAAGTCCACCCTTGATCTATTACTTACAACTCATTAGTGGGTAAGAAATTATTAAGTCACACCTGTTCTGGTTGCAGTAACCCAGTTGTTTTGTTCAACTATCAATATCTATTGCAATGATTTTTCAATAAATCATTGTCTGGAGGTACCCTGGTCTGGGACTTCTGTTTTTACTGGTACACAGCCTCTCCCCTGCACAAGATGTGCTCATGGTCTGACTATTTATTCCTCGTGTCCTTAGACCTCTCCATCTGTGTCTCTCTGCTGACCGAGGGTAGCATAATAATTCACTGTGATATTTTCTTAATATTTCCCCATCAAAATTTCATCTGTTGCATTTTCTAGGTCTGTTTGGAGTAATTTTGTCCAGGAGCTCATTGTATTTGTTTGTACTACTCTGCCATCTTGGTTTCTCATCACCCTGCCCCTTCTTCTCTACCCTCTTCAGTATCACTTTCAACCTTATCACTCAAATGAAAGTCTCTGACGTTATCAGTAATTCTTACTTGTTGGTTCTGATGGTCTTTTTTCAGTCCTCATTCTTCTTGATCTCTGCAACATTTGATATCGTTAACCACCTTCCCATTTGATTATTCTCACTTCCCTTGATTTTTGTGACTCTCGGTTCTCCTACTCCTTCTCAGAGTTCTTTGCTGAGTCCCCCTCCCACTCTCCCCCCATTCACTCTCCCTTATCAGCTCCCATGGATTTAATGATCTCTGTTCAGTTTGTTCCCAGATTTCTATATCTATCCCCAGTCTCCACCTCAGACTCTAGTCCTGTATTACCAAATGCATTTTGGACATTTTGAATTGTATTTCAAACTGAAAACAACAAGAAAAGAACTCTTCCATCTCCCTTCCCCTCCTCTGAATTTCCTTGTTTCTATTGAAAGCACCACCACATTTCTAGTCTTATGCAGATAAGTTACCTTGGAATCATTCTGGACTCTTCACTCTCCATCACCCTTCACCACAAAACTCCACCATTTCAGTAATGTTGCCTCATTTCATTGATTCTTCCTCCACGGAATTTCACATCTTACCTCTTCTATTCACTCACAGAGTCAACATGTTTCTTTACCGGTCTTCCTGCCTCAGCTCTCTCCCCTTTCCATTCTGTCTTCCACATAACTTCCAAAGTGGTTTTCCTAAAGCATAGATTGTCTATGTAATTTTCCTACTTAATAAACTCCATTAGCTTCCTGTTACCACTAGGATCAAATATTTGTTTGCCATTTTAGAGTCTTTTCAACCTAGCCTCCAACTGCCTTCCCAGATTTATTATACATGTATTACTCCCCTTCATCCACTCTGATCTAGCCAGTGTGGCCCTCTTGTAATTAGTCACAGATGATATTTTGTCTTCTGTTTTCTTGCCTTTGTACTGCCTCTACCCAATACCTAGAATGTTCTCTGTTCTTAAACTTCCTCCACCTCTTAGAATCCCTAGTTAATCTTGGAGTTTAGCTTCTGTACCAGTTCCTACGTGGAGACTTTCTTGATTCCCCCCAACTGATAGTGCCTTCATTCCACTAAATTATCTTTCATTTATTTTGCAATACCCCATATATAAATATTTTTTTCCTCTGGGATATAAAGTTCTTGAGAGCATAGAATGTTTTTATTTTTTTCTTTCCATTTTTAGTTTTTAGCACAGTATCTGGCACACAGTAATTGCTTAATAAATGCTTGTTGATTGAATTTTAAAACTTTTAAAGGTGAAAGGAACTTTAGTGATAATCACCTAGCCACCCCATTTTATCATCTTAGTTCACTTTCAGTTCATTGTGTTGGCTTTTATTAAAGCACTTTTTCTCTTTCCCAATTCTCTTAGCCTATATACATATGTCATATTTTCTTTCTAATAAATAATTTAGATGAGTTCAGCTTGAGTCTTATACACAGTTTGTACAGTGGTTAAACTACTCTGTTACATCTGTAAGGGAGAGAACTTGGGAAGAGGTTTGTGTAACCTAGCCACAAAATAATGGAGATAGCTGTGGTCTGGATAGATTATATAATTTCCCTTGATAGAATGTGCAAAATTGGGTCAGAGCTACATGGGGAAGCAGAACAGGCAAGCTGGTGTGTCTTTATTTTCTATCTGCTTGTTGATCATTTTTGTGTCATTGATCTTGGCCTCACCAGTCAGACCTGAATCCCCTCCAGAGGGAGCACAAATGAGACCTAGTCAATAAAGACTATTCTAGGAAGATCCTGGGAATGAACTGGGGAAGGGAAGGAAAACCAGCTGTAAGACCACACACATGTAATAATGTTCATCATTTCTCTGCAGAAGTCCTAGGGGCTCAATTAACCCTCTGATGGTTTAACTGTAAGCTACTGTTTCTTATTGAATATGGAGGTTACAAAATTATTTGCTACTAATTAACTATAGATCTAGTTAGTAACCACTTTGTCTCATTCATTCTTTGAAATGAGATACTTTTCATTGGGCATTTTATTCTTGGTACAATGTATTTGTTGTCTCCCTTCTAATCATGTCTATTTTACAATACTGACATAGGCCTAGGTCTCCGGAGTGGTGGCATTCCCATTTTTCTTCTGTTGATCTTTTTGATGTGTCTAGGGGACACCACAGTGCACAGAGCACTGGACTTGGAAAACAGAAGATCTGAGTTCAAATACAGCCTCAGACACTTGATAACTGTGTGATCCTGGACAATTCACTTTACTCTGTCTGCCTTGCTTTCCTCAGGATCATCCTGAGGATCATCCCAGGGTTGTTGGGACAATCAAATGAAATATTTATAAAACTCTTAGTGAAGTTCTTGGCACCTAATAGATGCTTAATAAATGCTTATTCTCTTTCTTCCCTCCCTCTTGACTTTATAATTTGCTTGTGAATCACTGATAGAGCCCCTTGATTACAATTCTTTCTAGTTAACTGCAACTGTTAATAGAATGTATAGCCTGAGGGATTGAAATGAAGGAGGAGAGGGGATAGATGGTTGACAGTTGTTTTATGAGATTGGAATCGATACTAATAATCATCACTGGTCCTATTTGCTTTCCTTTAATTCATATTATCAGTTGCTACTAAGATGAACCCTGCCTCCCCCCAAAAAACCATCATCCTAATGTTAGTAAGTTCTCTCTAGCTGAGATTTTTCTTCCTTTTATGAATAAAAAAATTGCTACATAGCTTTTCGGTTATGAGTCTTCAAAGCATTTTATTGTTAAGTCAGTTATAAAAGTACATTTAATTGTTTAAAGGTACAAATAAGGTGCTGCTTTGAAGCAAATGACAAGCTTTATTATAACTTGGGAAACACAGAAAACATTCCTTAGACTTTGCGTAGCCCTTTACAAATAGAAACTCTTTATTATTACTTACCAAATTAATCCTCATAGCACCTCTGGGAGAAAGGCGAGTGACCAAGCATTATCATCCATTTTGTCGTTTTGGGGAATGGAACCCAAAGTGTATCCTTATGTTTATAAATACACTATAATCTGACTATTTATGTCAGACACAAGAAAACTATATGCACGTACTAGTGGCCTAGATATTTTACAGGCATGAACTGATTTGAGAAAACCTAATACAGCAATATCCAGATTTATAGATCAGAAAATTAAGAGGTAATTGGTTGCATTCCAAAACATTCATATGGTATAAAGAGGAAAGTATTCTGTTTTGTGAAAAAGTGCCCTTAAAAAAAACTGAGATGATTTGGTTTATTAATGCTTTTAAAAAAATTTATTTATTTACTTTTAGTTTACAACATTCAGTTCTTCAATCCCTT
Organism: Petaurus breviceps papuanus; assembly: GCF_028583685.1. NCBI lineage: Eukaryota > Metazoa > Chordata > Mammalia > Diprotodontia > Petauridae > Petaurus > Petaurus breviceps. The sequence goes on along the minus strand of NW_027185896.1, from coordinate 7,143,005 downwards.
GGGTTTCAAATTTTCTCCCCTTTCCTCTCCTCCCCCCTCTCCCCATGGCAGCATGCAATCAAATACAGGATCTACAAATACCTTCACATTAAACATTAGTCAAATTGTAAAGAAGGATTATAACCAATGGAGTGAACAATGAGAAAGAAGAAATAAAACAAAACCAAAAAAAAAAAAAAGAGAGAGAGAGCAAGTAGTTTGCTTCAATCTGCATTCAGACTCTGCATCTCTTTCTCTGGATGTGGATATACCTTTCCACCCTGAGTTTTTTGGAGTTGTCTTATAACCTTGCATTGCTAACAGGAGCCCAGTCTATCAAAGTTAGTCATCACACATATGATGTGTCTATAATTATGTACAAAGTTCTCCTGGTTTTGCTCTCCTCACCCAACATCAGTTTATATAAGTCTCTCCAGGTTATTATAAAGCCTGTCTGCTCCTCATTTATAAATGCTTTTTTAAAATACGAGTTTTCAGGAATACATTTCATGTCAGGAGGCATGCATATATCAACTATAGGTAGTTCTCTGTCATTGTTTCTGTTGAGGCCACTTTAATACTTGTATGGATACATGATTTCCCTGATAAGTGTGTATTCCTGCTATAGCAGGGGTTTTTAACCTTTTTTGTGTCAAGGATCCCTTTGGCAGTAAATAAAGCTTAAGGATCCCTTCCAAGCATAATATTTTCAAATTCATGAAATAATATAGTATTACAAAGTATATATAATACATAGTATTATAAAGAAAACAAATTATTAAAATATGGATATCAAAATATTTTTAAAAAGCAAGTTCATGGAGCCTAGGTTAAGAACCTCAGCTTTAAAAGGTCAAATGAAAAAACACATACCTCTTCATGTTGTGCAGTTGTTTAGGTCTTTCTTTTTGAAAATATTATTATTAACTTTGTCTCAAAAATATAAATATAAATCACAATTATTTACATTTTGATAAAAAGAAAATAGTATTAATTTGAACAAATTAATAGCAATAACTTATTCTATATCTCTTCTGATCTTTTATATATATATATACACATACTATAAAGTTTTGCTGCTATCATTGTTTTTACATAATCATGACAAATATGTTTTCTGTTTTAATTCTACTTTCTTTGCATCATTTCATTTAAATCATTCCATATTTTGTTTTGTTCTTTATTTTTTCACAGTTTAATAACATTTAATTACATTTGATATACCATAATTTATTCAGTCTTTTCCCTGCCACTGTTCCTATTGACTGAGGCCAAGTTTTCTTTTCTTTCCTTTTCTTTTTTAAGCAATTGGGATTAAGTAACTTGCCCAAAGTTACACGGCCAGTTTTGTGTGTGTGTGTGTGTGTGTGTGTGTGTGTGTGTGTGTGTGTAGGTGTTAAGTATCTGAGGCCAGAACCGATCCCGGGTTCTCTTGACTCTGGGGCCGGCACTCTTACTGCGCCACCTTGCCACCCCATGGCCAAGTTTTCTGATTAGAAATAAAGCAACTTTGCTTTTTGTGACATCAAAGAGCTAGAAACAAAGTGGATACCTATTGATTGATAAATGGCTAACTATTGGTGTGTGAATATAAAGAAATATTATTGTGGTATAAGAAAAAAACAAGTCATAATTGACAAATCCAGAGAAGTATAGAAAAACTTATATGAACCGATACAAAAACAATATACATAATGACTACAGAAATGTAAATGGAAAGAACAACAATCACAAAACAATTGAAAATAAATGTTGCAGGGGGCAGCTAGGTGGTGCAGTGAATAGAGCACTGGCCCTGGAGTCAGGAGGACCTAAGTTCAAATCCAGCCTCAGACACTTAACACAAAAACTAGCCGTGTGACCTTGGGCAAGTCACTTAACCCCAGTTGCCCTCCATAAAGCAAAAAAAAAAAAATAATGTTGCAAAATTACAAAAACAAGCTTGGCTTCAAAGAAGAAATGCAAGAAGCAGCATCTTCTTGCATTTCTTCTTTGTTTTTGTAATTCCATTGCAGAGATAGGAGGTCCACTGGTGTAGAATATTGCAAATGTTTTCAATGTAATTATTTTTTTTGATAATTTTTGCTGATTTTACTCTTCTTATTCTTTTAAAAAAATCTTCATATGGAATGGCTCTTTGGTAGGTGGGAAGGGAGAATATAGAAGGCAGCTTGAGCAATAAAAACAAAAGCTATCAATAAAATTTTTTAAAAATAATAAAGTAGCTTTGAACAATTTTGCCTGAGTAGATCTATCTTAGGATTGTAGATTTAGAACTGGAAAAGATGTTTTGATTTCATCAAGTCCAACACCCTTATTTTACCTGGGAGAAACCCACTGGATTAATTTACTGGGAGAAAGTCTCAGAGATAGTAAATGACAGTAGCAGAATTAGAACCTAGGTTATTTGACTCCAAATCTGGGTCCTTTTCTCTTCTCCCTCTATACTATCTTGTTTACTAATCTCATCAGCTCCTATGAGTTCTATGTAGATGAATTTTAAATCTTTTTTATCCAACCCTAACCTCCCTTCTGATCTTTAGTCTTCTCTTATCAGTTGCCTATTGGATTCCTGGAATTGGGTGTCCTATAGACATCTCAAACTCAACATGTCCAAAAACAATTATCTTTCACCCCAAATCCTCCTTCCTTCTTTCAAACTTTCCTATTGTTGTCAAGGGTATCACCATCCTCCCAGTTGCCCAAATTTATGACTTCAGTATCATCCTTGACTCCTTACTAGAACTCACCCCATGCATCCAATCTGTCGCCAAGTCTTTTCCCGTTCTTACTTCACAACATTTCTCATATGCCTCATTCTCTCCATTCACATAGCTGCCACCCTGGTATTGGATGGTGATCACCTCACCTCTATACTATTGCAGTACCTTGCTGTTTGGTCTCTTTGTCTCAAATTTCTTCCCATTCCAGTCCATGCTTTATTCAGTTGCCAAAACATAAGTCCGACCATGTTCTTCAGCCTTGTCACTCCTCCACCCCTGACCAATCAGCAAACTCTAATGGTTCCTTGTTACCTGTCAGGTCAAATATAAAAAATCCTTTTTAGCTTTTATAGCCCTTACTAATCTGACGTCTTCGTAATCCTCGATAGTCCGATAACACTGATCTCCTTGCTGTTGCTCACACATAACAGTATTTCCCACTTCATGCTTTTTCACTGGCTTTCCTCAGTGCCTGGAATGCTCTCCTCCTCCACCTCTATCTCCTGGCTCCCCTTGCTTCCTTGAAGACTTAACTCAAAGCCCATGTTCAGCAAAAGACCTCCTCTTTACAATGTGAATATTTTATATGTATATAGTTTTTGCATGATGTCTCCTATATTAGAATGTGAGCTCAAGGGCATTTCCCCCCCTTTTTTGTATCATCAATGTTTAGGACAGTACCTGGCACATAGTAGGTGCTTAATAAATTCCTTGTTGACTGAAGTGGCTAGGTGGCACAAAAACTAGCTATATGACATTGGGCAAGTTACTCAACCCTAATTGCTCTCCAAAAAGCAAAAAAAAAAAAAAAAAGAATACTACACTAACCATAGTTGTTAAAGGTACTTGATCTCATTCTCTTCTAATTTTTTTTCAAGGCATGACCTATTATATTCTGGTCAAATATCCATTTTTAGAATTTTCTTTTTATTATTTTGAATTTGACAAACATAAACAAAAATAGATATTTCCTTATATGTAGAAGAATAGAAAAAGAGGTATGGGTGAATCTCTGTGATAGCTTTTTTTTTAATGATATATATATTTTTTTTTTAATGATATATTAAATTTAACTTGGTAGAATCAATATTGTCCAGATTATGCAGGACCCCTTCTGAACTTTTTTCTGCACTCTTCATATTTTAACTAGTTTCCTTTTTTTGTATGTGTGTGTTAAGTGTCTGAGGCCACATTTGAACTCGTGTCCTCCTGACTCCAGGGCCAGTGCTCTATTCATTGCACCACCTAGCCACCCCTCTAACTTGTTTCCTTAATAGCTTTTCCTCCCTTGTGTATCATTATCCCAGGGTTCTCTGGATTTGTCTCTTTTGTCATTTCATACTTCAGAGTAATCCCTTACAACCTTACACCATAATTTGTCCAGTCTTTCCTTAGTTAATAAGTATCTGCTTTTTAAAAAATTCATTGATGTATTTTTTCTTGCAGCACCACAAATATCCTTAGTATCTCTCCTTATTCCTCCAGAGAGGCATTCCATATAACAATGTTTTATAAAGACAAAAAGAAGAAAAACAGGTAAAACTGATGAATATATGCAAATGTCTAAAAAATATGGACATTGTACCACAATGACTCTTTGGAGTCATACTTGTTCTTTGTAGTTTTTCATTGTCCATTTAAATTTTTTTTTCTGTTGGTTCTTTCCATTTGCATTGTTGTAGTCATTATATTTTATGTTTTTATTGGAAATCCATAAACGATAACAATTATGAGGAAATTCAGAGAAATAAAGGAAGATTTGTATGAACGGATTCAGAATGAAATCAAACCATTAGAACAATATCCACACTAACTACAGCAATGCAAATAAAAAGAATAATAAAGCAAAGGTGAAGGAAGGCAGTGTGACTGTAATAATTTTTTTTTAAATGAGAGGCAGCGTGGTGTAGTGAAATGACAAATAATTGACAATTCATTAAGTGACTTAACCCCTTAGTGCTCTTAAATTTCAGAGAAGATGTTGACCTGCATTAGTGGAAGAAGTGCCTCACTAGGAGGTATTCAAGTAAATGAATTACAGGTTTAATCTCTGTCTTGTCCCTTTCTTAATTTTATTTTTTCTTTCAATTTTATTTTATGTTCACAGTTCTGGATTCTTTTCCTCCTAGCCATTGAAAAATGTCTTTTTCTTTAAATAGCAAGCTCCCTTAGTGCATTTAATCCTGTTGGATATGATTCACATAATTTTGTTGAGAAACAGATGTTTTTTAAAGTGAGGTTCATCTACTATCACTTTTATAATTCTTCAGGTTGAAGGGATGATCCTCTATAGGGGACAGTTAGATGTATTTGACATGGTGACTAGTGGAAATTTTTTTGCCACATGAAAGTTGAAAGTGTGTGGGGGGTAGTAATAATCTTTTAGGCTGTATTTGTCTAGATATTGTTCACTAGGTCCTAATTTTTTTTCTTACCTTTTTTTTCCTTATGGAGATGGACTAATGGTATTTTGTTTGTTATTATTATTAATAATAATACAAAGAAGCATCTGGTGGTACAGTAGATAAAGCTCCGGATCTGGAATTAGGAAAATGAGTCAAATCTGGCCTCTAACATTTAGTAGCTGTGTGACCCTGGGGCAAGTCACTTAACCTCTGTTTGCCTCGGTATCTTTAGCCATAAAGTGGTGATAACAATAACACCTATCTTTCAGGGTCATTGTGAAAATCAAATGAGATATTTGTAAAAAGTGCTTAGTACAGTTCTTGGCAAATAGTAGACATTATATAATGCTTGTTTCCTTCTTTTCCTCTCTCCCATAAATCCCATTTTCCTATTGTTTAGATATCTCGGAGCGATATCTACAAACCCTAGCTTTTCTAATATTTGATATAGTGAAAACAATTGAATGTATAATCTTAGTTGAATATGTAAGTGTTAAGGTAGAGAAGCAAATGATGGAATGAATTCAAGGAGCTCTCTTAGCTCTCCTGGGCAGAGGATAACCTAATGGTTTGGATATTTCCACTTTTTTCAGAAAAGATAGGTTTCCCTTTCTGAGAGTGGAGATCTGAAGGCCCAGGTTAGCGAGAAAGGCTGTGAGTTGTTTTGTGTTTATTTCATCTTTTATGAAAACTGCCTCATATGTCCTGGATAATCAAATGTTTGTTAATAATATAAGAAAAAATTGGGGCGGCTAGGTGACGCAATGAATAGAGCACCAGCCCTGGAATCAGGGGGACCTGAGTTCAAATGTTGCCTCAGACACTTAACACAAAAACTAGCCAAGTCACTTAATCCCAATTGCCCTCCAAAAAACAAAAAAGTAATAATAATAATATGAAAAAGTTACTTGCACCTATCTAAAAGGGGTCTTGCGTTTGGGGGAGTTTTGAAAGTATATTTTGTCATTTGTGGAGTATGTAGAAGGCTTGGTTTTCTTGGTTTATAAGATTTAAAAGCTGGTAGGAACCTGCAGCATTATCTAGGCCAAACCAAGTCCCTTCTATTGTACAGATAAAACTGAGACCTAGAGAAGTTGAAGCATATGATCTTTTCAGCACACCAAAATGTCTCCTGAAATTTTATTTAGATTATGTGTATATATAAAGGCTAATTAAAACTTTACCTAAAATTTAGTCCACAATCATGTGTTCCACAATCAGCCAAAATAGTCACTCTGAAAGCAAAATATTTACTCTTCCTTGGAGTAATTTCTGACAAAACAAAGTAATTCATTATGTTCCAAACATGAATCCGTTTATAGAATATTGTAGAAGCTGATTCTGCATCCAAAGCTGTTAGTATTTAATTGCTTTTTTCCTTTTCTAACAGCCACAAATGGACCCAAAAACACATGATAGAACCCATGCCAAGAGGTTTAAAAATCTGTTTTATAACTCCGAAACATAATGGAACATTAATTTGTATTTATAGATGAGCTTTCATCTCTTTGCCTAAATGCATTTTACAGATGTTTTATGGAAGTAATTATTATTATATTTTATTACCAAATCACTTCACAGATGTTACTTGCTTGCTTCTCTTGAAAAACTAAATAAATGATCTTTGTGGCCAAACAATTCACTCTCATATCTGTAATTATTATCTTATTTTTATCTTTATCTTAGGGGTCCTAAACTGTCTTTATTTTTTCTAAAATAATTACTTAACTCAAAAGTAATATATCTAACTTGTTCTAATTTTTCTATTTTTTCCTAAGGAAAATCAAAAGTTACATTTCAAATTTAATCTGAGCCTAAGTATTTGTTGTGATAGGAAGTGACACCCTCATAAAAAGATTGTATACCTCAGCTTTTTTTTTGGCCAGGAAAGAAAATGTCCTCAATAAAAGTAAAGATTAATAAAAGAAAAGAAAAGGGAAAGGAAATCTGTATGTTTAGGCAACTGTTATTATGATTTGAATACTAACTTATTCTTGTATGGTTTTAATTTTTTGACTGATATATCTTTACTGAGCAGTAACTTTCTTAGCCTTCTCTCAGGATGCTAGAAAACTTTACGTTTTATAATCAAGTCAAGTACTATTCTGTCTTACAACCTGGTAGAAGGAGCTATTTTGCCCTCAGATATTAAAATACCATCATCAAAATACATTTTTTAGTCAACTGTTATGTATAGAACATTATACAGGGTAGGGACAAAGATTAAGGAAGGCTTAATCCTTCACGTCAAGGAACTTGAAGTCTAATTGCACCAACTGAGATCAATCTGTGGTAAAAATCAAGAGTGGCATTCCCAGTTAAGTCCTAAGGAAAGTAGAAGGATCAGTGAGATGTGTAGTGAATTTTCTAGGTTTTGTGGAGGAGATGGGACTTGAAATGAATAGAACTTAGGCAAAAAAAACCTGGGGGAAGATCTCTCAGGTACAGGATGGAGACTAAGTACAAAGTCTGAGCAGTGTTTGTACAGCACCTGTTAAGGTACCAGCAGCACTGGGAAGCATTTCTTTGGGAAATATGACCTGGCAGCTCCCTGCTTGCTTGTTTTACTAATTTTTTTTTTTCAGAATCTTCAGAATAATTGTCCAAATAGACATAATAAACTTAAGCTGGGTGGGGAAATTAAAAGGGAATGGTATGGTATGTATGTATAAGATTTGGTATCTAAAAGGGGGTGATAAAGGAATGCAGTAATGAAAATGATAACATTAAAAGCAGTGAAACTTGATGAATTATAATGAACAATCTCAGTCATGGAGAATTGATAAAGAAACCAACCTCCTTCCTCTTAGTAGAGAGATGGTAATTATGGATGTGAAATATGGAATACACTGTTAGTCATAGTTACTCACAGTAACTTTCTTCAGTCTTTGCTTAAATGTTTTTACTTGTTCCTGGGAAGGTTTCAGTTGGAGGAAGGGATTTTAAGAAAAAAACAAAAGATTTCCTTTGGGGTGACAGGTGTTAACAGAAAAGTAGAAGGCAATAAATCTTTTTAAAAATGAAATAAAAGGACATGACAGACACTGAAATCAAGGACAGAATTAGGAGAGGAAATGAAAATACTATTCCCTGAATCCTCATTCTGTTGGCTCTTTACCCTTAGATGAGGAGGATGTCATGAGCTTTTGATGCCTTGGGATTGGGAATTCTGAATTCTTTCTTCATTTCATTCCTTCCCCCATAGGTCTGTCCCACTGTAGACCATGAGTAGGTAATGCACAGTGAGGACTATTGGGAGCCATGTCAGACGAGTCAATCTCAGGGAGTGATCCAGACTTGGACCCAGACTTGGAGCCGGAGGATATGGAAGAGGAGGAAGAGGAGGAGGAGGAGGAGGAGGAGGAGGAGGCAATGGAGGAGGGCAATGATGGGGATGATGAGGAAGACTTGCTTGATGAGAATGGTAAGTATTTGGTATTTCTGATATACTTCAATCCATCAGTGTCTTTTCAATAATGGTTTGGTGAGAGTAAGGGAATTCCCTTTCTTGTTTTTGCATATTTAAAAGTAGATGTTTTATTCCCAGAGAGTTCTTGATATTTTATTTCTTGTTGGATTTCTTTTAAAATTCACAATGATAGAAGAGGCAAGGGAAAATTGTTACAATGGAGGGGAAGAATAGGAAGGCAAAAGGGAATGGGTCATCCTTATTCTCATTGAATTTGGCTTGGGGAAGGAATGAAATACACACTAAATAGGGTATCTCACCCTACAGGAGAGTAGAGGGGAAGGGGATGAGAGGGGGGATGATGGAAGGGAGGGCAGGCTAGGGGAGAGGGAAGTTGGAAGCAACCACTTTTGAAAAGGGATGGGATCAAAGTAGAGAATAGAACAAGTGGAAGGTGGGATAGGAGGGAGGGAAATATAGTCAGTCTTTTACAATATATCTCCTATGTTAATGTTTTACATTAGCTACACATGTACAATCTATACTGAACTACTTATCTTCCCAGTAAGGGTGGGTGACAAGGGAGGAAGGGAATGAATCTGGAATTCAAAGTTTTAAAATCAAATGTTTAAAAAAATATATATATACACTATTATTAATGCTATTTTACATGTAATTGGGAAGTAAGATATACAGGCACTGGGGCATAGAGATCCACCATGCCCTACTGGAAAAGTCGAAAGGGGTATGGGAGAAAATATGGGAGACGGCAAATTAGAGGAGGGGATATCCTTTGGGACTGCTATTTTGGGGCGGTGGGTAGGGGAAAAATGGGGAGAAAATTTGTAACTCAAAATCTGGTGGAAATGAATGATGTAAATTAGAAGCTAATAAAGCATTTGAAAAATGGAAAAAATAAAAAAAATAAAAAATTCACAATGAGAGATCACAGCAAAATATATATATTTTTTAGACATACAAATACAGGAGTACAAAAGAAACAGACTTCATGCTGCCCACTGACTTTTGATCCAATAGTTCTTGATGATATGGCTGGAAAATGTTGTTACCACTTTATGAAACCATAAGGCAACCTTGTACAATGGAAAGAGCTCCTACTTTAGTAGAAATTAGGAGACTTTCAAAAGTCCTGTTTTTATTCTGTGAGTGAACATTGCAGAGAAGCTAATTTCAGAAAAGGTACTCACTATCTTCTGAGCTGATTGATTATGCTTTGGGACAACTCAAATTGTTTAGGAAATGTTTATTTTCGCTGGAGGTCTTTAGTCAGGGAAGATGACTGCTTGTCAAGAATATTGAAGAAGTGATTCATATTCAGGTATAGCTTGAACATGATGACCATAATAATTAATAAGATGAAGGATATAAAGAGGCAGAGAGGGGAATTGTGATCTGTATGGAAGGATATCATGTAGAGAAGGGGACAAAGTTGTTAGGTTTAATAATAAATAATTGACAATCTTGGAGAGAGCTGTTTATTTTTGGAGTGGAGACTGAAAAGATGGAGGCAATGGATGTAGAGAGTTTTATCTTCTCAGTTTAGTTATCAGAGGGAGGAGCAACATAGGATAGCAGCTTGAGGGGATGTTATAATCAAGGGAAGTTTTTTTCTCTTTTTTAAGGATTAGGGAGATCTGGGGATGTTCTTAGACAACAATAAAGGAGCCAGTGGTGAAGGATCAGTTGAAAAATTCAGAGTGGGGGTGAGAATGATCAAAGGGACAACCTTCTGTTGTAATCAGGAACGCATAGGATCAAAGATATCAGTAGATGACTTGCTACAGGCAAAGAGAATGCCACTTCATCTTTCTAGATTGGAGTAGAGAAAAAGAGTATAGGGAATGATGCTGAGGTGAGTTAGAATATTATGATTTGGGGAAAAGAAGAATCTTATGACAGAGGCCTGAATTTTGAGAAGTAAGGATGATTGTAAAGGGGTTTGAGAAGAGTAAGTTTGAAACTGCTGTTTGGAATGGAACAGCTGGTTAGATGGTGGTATGTGAGAAGGGGACTTAGATTTCTTGAACATAGCTCAAAATATGTGAGTAACAGGCTCTTTGGTTATGGATAAGCCTGTACCCAACAAAAGGCAAATAAAAATACATTTTTCTGGAGTATTGCAGATATAATCAAAAGGACTTAGTTAAATGAGAAGGGGAGGGAGGGAACAGTATATATGTCCATCAAGCCAGGTACTAAGAAATTATTATAGAAAGGATTATCAACAGTGTCAAAGGCTTCAGAGAGGTCTAGAAGAATGAGAATTGAGAAAAAGACCTTTGAATTTGGCAATTAAGAGATAACTGAAAACTTTGGAGAGGGCAGTTTTTGTGGAATGATAAGATTGGAAGTTGGATTGTAAGCGGTTAAGTTGAGAATGAGGGGAGAGAAAATGGAGGTACTTATTTATAGATGCCCTTTTTTGAGGAGTTTATCTGCAAAGGGGAGAAGAGTTATAGACTGATATTTATCTGGGATGGAAGGAATAAAGTGTGTTTTTTCAGGATGGGAGAGACATGGTCATGTTTACAGGCAGTAACAAATGTACCAGTAGACAGGTAGAGTTTGAAAATAAGTGATAGAGGGACGGCCAGGTAGCACAGTGAGTAAGAGCACCAGCCCCAGTGTCGAGATGACCTGGGGAATCGAATCTGGGCTCAGACACTTAGCACCCACCCAGAAACACCTGGCCGTGTAACCTTGAGCAAGTTACTTAACCCCAATTAAATTAACCCCAATTGTTTAGGGATGGCCAGGTGGCTCAGCAAGTAAGAGCATTGGCCCCAGTGTCGGGATGATCTGGGGATTGAATCTGGGCTCAGATACTTAGCATCACACCCAGAAATAACTGGTCGTGTAACCTTGAGCAAGTTACTTAACCTCAATTGCTTAAAAAAAAAGAAAATAAATGATAGAGGGTTATCAAACTCTTTGTACCTGTTGACCCAGCAATATTACTACTAGATCTGTATCTCAAAGAGATCAAAGAAAAAGGAAAAGGACATAGAAGGAGTACCAAAGTATCTCTAGGAACTCTTTTTGTAATGGCAGAGAATTGGAAATTGAGAGGATGCCTATCAATTAGAAATGACCGAACAGGTTGTGGTATATGATCATGATAGAATACTGTTGTGCTATATGATGAGGGAGATGGTTTCTGAAAAATCTGGGAAGACATATAAATTGATGCATAGCAGAGTGAGCAGAATCAGAAAAAAAATTACACAGTAATAATAATATTGTAATGATGACCAACAGTGAAAAACTTAGGCAGCTCTGTTCAATACAATGATCCAAGGCAATACCAAAAGAACTAATGATGAAAAATGCAGTCTACCAGCTATACCAGATTTTAATCTGTATTATAAAGCAGCAGTCATCAAAACTACTTGGTATTGGCTGAGGAATAGAGTAGTGGATCAATGGAATATATTGGGTACACGAGACTCTGCAGTCAATTACTATAGTAATCTACTGTTTGATTGATAAACCCAAAGACTCTGGTTTTTGGGATGAGAACTCACTATTTGACAAAAACTGCTGGGAAAACTGGAATATAGTATGGCAGAAACTGGGCATAGACTATTATCTAACACTGTATACCAAAATCAAGTCTAGATAGGTGCATGATCTAGGTATAAATGCTGATACTGTAAGCAATATGGGAAAGCAGGGAATAGTTTACCTGTCAGATTTATGGAGAGGGGAAGACTTTATGACCAAAAAAGAATTAGAGAGCTTATGAAATGCAACATGGATAATTTTGATTACATTAAATTGAAAAAGCTCCTGTATGTACAAAGCCAATGTAACCAAGATTAAGAGGGAAGTGGAAAATTGGGAAAGAATTTTTACAAGCAATGTCTCTAAAGGCCTCAACTCCAAAATAAACAGAGAATTGAGTCAAATTTATAAGAATACAAGTCATTCCCCAATTGATAAATGGTCAAAGGATATGAACAGGCAGTTTTCAGAGGATGAAATTAAAGATATCTATAAACATATGAAAAAATGCTCTAAATCACCATGATTAGAGAAATGCACATCAAAACAACTCTGAGGTACCACATCTCATGGGCCAGATTGACTAAGATAATAAAACAGGAAAATGACAAATGCTGGAGAGGATGTGGAAAAATTGGAACACTAAGGCATTGTTGGTGGAGTTGTGAACTGATTCAGCCATTCTGGAGAGCAATCTAGAACTATGCCCAAAGGGCTATAAATAATTTCATACCCTTTGACCCAGCAATACCACTTCTAGCATTGTATCCCAAAGAGATCATAGAAGTGGGAGGAAGACCCATATGTACAAAAATATTTGTAGCAGCTCTTTTTGTGGTGGCAAAGAATTGGAAATTAAGGGGATGCCCATCAACTTGGGAATGGCTAAACAAGTTGTGGTATATGAATGTAATGGAATACTATTGTGCTATAAGAAATGAGGAGCAGATGGACTTCATATTTACCTGGAGAGGCTAACATTAATTGAAGCTGAGTGAGAAGAGCAGAACCAGGAGAAATTTGTACACAGTTACAGACATAACTTATGTGTGACAACCAACTTTGATAGACTGTACTCTACTCACCAATGCAGGGTTATAAGTCAACTCTAAAAGACTCATGATGGAGATGTCTTCATTTAGAGAAAGAACTAGAAAGAATAGAGTTTGAATGCAGATTGAAACAGACTACCTGCTCTCTTTCTTTTTCTTGTTTGGTTTTGTTTCCTCTTTCCCATTGTTCATTCCATCTGATACAATCCTTCTTTATAATCTGACTAATGTCTAATGTGAAACTATTTGCAGATCCTATACTTGATAGTATGCCGACATGGGGTGGAGGGGAGAGAGGGAAAGAAAATTTGGAACTCAAGGAATTGTGGAACTGAATCTTGTAAACTAAAAGTAAACAAACAAATTAATAAAGACCAAAAAATTAAAAAATGCAGTCTACCTCCAGAGAGAGGGAGAACTGATGAACTCTTGAGTGCAGAGTGAAGCAGATTGTTTTTCACTTCCTTTTTCTTTTCTTTTTTTTTTGCAGCATAGCTAATACAGAAATATGTTTTGCATGATTTAACATGTATAATGGGTATCATATTACTTGTCTTATTAATGGGTGGGAGAGAATTTAGAACTAAAAATTTTAAATTAATGTTAAAATTAATATTTTTTTAAAAAAGAAAATAAGTGGTAGAGTGGGAATGACGGGGCAAACTGTTGGAGGAAGTTGAGATGGAATGGGATCTTTTGAACAAATAGATGGATTATCCTTGGAAGCAAAGCCATTTCATAATGTGAGATGTATAAGGAGGAGATAGTGGTAATAGGCACCTGATTATTATGAGATGATGAAGAGGGGAAAAGAGAGAGCTCATGGTGTATGACCTTGATTTTTTCTGTAAAATATGAGGCAAAGTTCTCTGCTGAGAGAACAGGGGGTGAGGGAGCTATGAGAGATTTGAGGAGGGACGAGATCAGCTATTGAGAGTGGGAGGCAGAATACAATTGCCTAGCAGTAGTGAGGACCCAGTTGAGGCTGCATAACATAAATTTGTTGTTTCCCCCAGTTACATGTAAAAACAATTTATAACATTTGCTTTTAAAACTCTGAGTTCCAAATTCTCTCCCTTCCTCCCTCCCCCACCTCCCTTCATTGAGAAGGCAAGCAGTTTGATATAAGTTATACATGTCTAACATAAATTTGTAAGAGACTCAGTCAGAACAGTTTGTGATTCTTTCCACCTTTGTTCAATAAGTGTGTAAGAGCAATGGATACAAATGGCAGGAATGATCCAAGGCTATAGCTTAGACAGGCTTAATCAGTGATATGATAAGGGGGCTGGGGATTTAAAAGAGGACAGTGTAGAGTTGAATTGGTTCACCAAGGGATCAAAACGTGGAGAAGAGGAGAGAGTGGCTAGTGCAGGGGAGAGGGCCTGAGAGAGAATTGAGGGATTAAGGAATTTGAGATGATGGTGTGAGTGAAGAATAGGGTTTTGTTTTGGTTTTTTTTGCTATTGCAAATATTTTAATAAGTGTTCTCTGCAAGGCATTTAAAACACCAGTTTGTGAGGATAAACTCCATTGGAGAGAGAGAAGACAGAACACAGGAGTAGGGTTTTGTAAAGGAAAGCAAAAGGAGATGTGAAAAGCCAACAGCTTATGCCTGGATAATGAGATTTTGAGATTCTTGAACATGGAGGCGATACATTAGTGGGTAAGTACATTTGTGGCAAAATCAAGTCTATGACTATCATTGTATGCAGCTGAGGTGGGTTAGAGGAGTAGTTCATAAGAAGTGAGTAGACTGTAAGACTGAGTGGTTAGGGTGTTTTCAGGAAAGTCAGTATGTATGTTGAAGTCTTCTAATATGATCATCATACAAGTATTGCTATTATTGTGTACAGTGTTGTCCTGCTTCTTCTCATTTCACTTTGAATCAGTTCATGTAAGTCTTTCCAGGTTTTTCTGAAATCATTCTGCTTGTCATTTCTTATACAACAATGATATATCACAACCATTCCTCAATTGATGGTTGTTGTTGAGTCATTTTCAGTTGTGTCCAACTCTGTAATTCCATTTGGAGTTTTGTTTGCAAAGATACTGTTTGCCATTTTCTTCAGCTTGTTTTACAGATGAAGAACTGAAGCAAACAAGGTTAAGGTGACTTGCTCAGGATCACATAGCTAGTAAGTATCTGAAGCTAGATTTAAACTCAGGTCCTCCTGACTCTAGAGCTAGTGCTCTATCCACTGTGCTACCTAGCTGCTCGCCCAATTAATCAATTTTCAATTTTTTGCCACCACAAAAAGAGCTGCTATAAATATTTTTGTACAGATAGGTCCTTTTTCCTTTTTAAAAAAGTTCTCTTTGGGGTATAGACTTAGTAGTGATATTGTTAGATGAGAGGGTATGCAGTTTTATAGCCCTTTGGGCATAGTTCCAAATTGCTCTCCAGAATGGTTGGATTACTTCACAATTCCACTAACAATGTATTAGTGTATGTATGTATGTAGAAAATGTATTCCATTTCCCCCCACATCTTCTCTAACATGTATTATTTTCCTTTTCTGTCATATTAGCCAATCTGATAGGTGTGAGGTAATTACTCAGAATCATTTTCATTTGCATTTCTCTAATCAGTAGTGATTTAAAGCATGTTTTCATATGATTGTGGATAGCTTTGATTTCTTCCTCTGAAAATTGCCTGTTCATATCCTTTGACCATTTATCAACTGGGGAATGACTCATATTCATGATAAAGTTATTTATATATTTGGGAAATGAGATCTTTAAGAGATTGTCTATTAAAATTTTTTCCCTAATTTTCTGCTTTCCTTCTTATCTTGGCTATATTGGTTTTGTTTGTATAAAAACTTTTTTAATTAATGTAATCGAAATTATCCATTTTATACTTTGCATGCTCTCTACCTCTTGTTTATTCATAAATTATTCTCCTATGCATGAGTCTTATAGGTTATATGTTCTTCAAATTTTCTTGTGCTGTCTCCCTCTATATCTAGGTTATGTGTCCATTTTGACCTTATTTTTGGTACGTGGTTTAAGATATTGGTCTATGCCCAATTTCTGGCAACTTGCTTTCTAGCTTTACTAACATTTTTGCCAAATAATGAATTCCTGTCCCCAAAACTTAAATCTTTACATTCGTCAGATACAGGGTTACTAAAATCCTTAATTACTATGTATCATATGTCTATTCTGTTCCACTGTTCCATCCTTCTACTTTTTAGCCAGTACTAGATAGTTTTGATATTTACTGCCTTGTAGTATAGTTTGAGGTCTGGTACTGCTGAGCTGCCCCCCCCCCCTTTTTTTGCAGGGGGGAAGGCAAGGCATTTGGGGTTAAGTGACTTGCCCAAGGTCACAAGGCTAGTTTTTTGGGGTTTGTGTGTGTTAAGTGTCTGAGGCTGGATTTGAACTCAGGTCTTCCTGACTCCAGGCCTGGTGCTCTATTCACTGCACCACCTAGCTGCCCTGGCCTCTTTCTTTACATTCTTTTTAATTAGTTTCTTTGAAATACTTGATCCTTTGTTTTTCCCAATGAATTTTAATATTTTTTTTAACTCAGTAAAATAATTTTTAAATAATTTAGTTGGCATGGCATTTAATAAATAGATTATTTAGGTAAAGTTGTCATTTTTATTATATTAACTTTGCCTACCCATACACAATGAATATTTCTCTAATTATTTAAATCTTACCTTATTTGTATATAAAGAGTGTTTTGTAATTATGTTCATGTAGTTCCCTAGTCCTGTTTTGGCAAATATACCATGTATTTTTTATTGTCTGCAATTATTTTAAATGGGGTATCTCTTGTTATCTCTTCTTGAAGGGTTTTGTTGGTCATATATAAAAATGCTGATGATTTGTGTGGGCTTATTTTATCTCGTACTATTTGCTAAAATTATTATTTCAGCATTCAGTTTGAGAAGATGTTCTATATTTTTTTGTGGAGGAAAGTTGGAGAGCCTGTAATTTTTGGATCTTCACCATCTTCCCAGAATCCTCCTTGTGTCTCTTCTCTAACAAAGTCCCTTTCATTTTTTTTATGAGGAAATGAAGGGTACCATTCTGTCATGCCATTCTGATATCCAACCTCCTGGGGAAGAAGAGAAGCAAATGCCATTTCATAGTGCTGTGCATATAGTATATCCTACCTCACCTTTAGCCTCATATAGGAAGAGAAGTCCATTCTACTGCATCATTCCCCTGTTTTGGGGGTACAGAAAAAGGCATCATTCCATCAAGTTTCCAGCATGTTTGTTGCCTTGGGGAAAGGAGAGTAACACAATTCCTTCTTTTCCAAGTATTTGCTTCATTTCTTAAATTGCCTAAGCTCTAAAAAGATGCTACCTTAGGGCCAAAACCCTATGTACATTGAAACTCTTATCCAGATGGAAAGCAGAGGGATTCCCATCAATTAGGGAATAGCTTAACAAGTTGTGATATATGATTGTGATGGAATACTACTGCTATAAGAAATGATGAGCAGATTGATTTTAGAGAAACATAATAGAGAGACTTATATAAATAATGAAGAGTGAAATGAGCAGAATCAAGGGAATGTTGTATACAATAACAACAACAATATTGTTTGAAAAATAACTGAACAACTAAGCTAGTCTGAGTATTATGAATATTGAAGGAAGATGCTATCCACCTCTGGATACAGCCCTTCAGGAGCAAAAGCTTACCAGGTGCTACAACCTGGAAGTGTCAGTGCTGCAAAGGTCTGAATTGCTAGTGTTGGAAAAAGCAGGCTCTGAATTGCTCATGCCAGTGGACTCTGAGCTACCAGTGCCAGGGAAAGTGGGCTCTGACATGAGGTGTCAAAAGGCTTTGAGCTATTTAGTGGTAGGGAAAGCAGGTTCTGAATTTGCTGGTATTGGACCAGAGAACTGAGAAACGGAGTAGGATAGGCTATCTCGCTGTGTGGCACTCCACTAAGCCTAGATAAAGAGCACAGACAGTATCCAACTGGGGCTGTTTCTAATCACCCAAAAGTCAGTTGGGGCAGAGACCTTGGCTGTTGAACTGTGAATTGCTCAGTTTGGGAATTTGAGACACTGTTAGATCCAGCCCCCAAGGAAACCACTATCAGTGGCTGGAGGGGATCAGGAAGTGGGTGATAATGAAAAGGGAGGGGGTGGAGACTGAAATTGCCAAACACTTCAGGAAGAAAAAAATCTCAAAGACTTTGAACTTAAACAGATAAGTCAACAGTAGCAGAAGGAAACATGGCCTCCAAAGCTAGTAAATAAGTTCAGGCATTTGTGAATAAATACTACAGAATAAAGGAAAATGACCCCACACTTGAGACAGAGGAGGACACTATAAAGTTTGAGGAGAACATGGAATCACAACATTGCTGTTCCTGAGTAATTTAAAAGAGAAATGAGAATTAAGAGAGCAGAATTTATGTCCAGCACAACAAAAAATAATGAGCAGAATAGAAAAACTTGAATCTACAGTGGCAAGCTTCACCAAAGAAACAAAAGAGAGCAAAATAGATTGGCAATACAAATATACAAAAATGAAGGACAACCTAGAAAAGAAAAACAAAAAACCCAACACAGAACAAACATTAAAAGAAAATATTCTCACTCTGCAAGCAAAATATTACAGATCCTGAAGGCAAGATATGCATAGACAACTGAAAGATCAGAGGTCTCCCAGAAGAAAATGACAGAACCAAAAAAACCTCACACCATAATGAAAGAAATAATAGAAGAAAAATACCTCGAACTTCTGAACATAGAAAATGAAACATAAATTGAAAGAATTCATTCACTGATTGCCTTCAGAAAAAAAAAAAGTCTGCAAGGCAGAAAATTCTAAGACATATAATGGTTAAATTTAACAATTTAATTCAGAAATAAGAAGTTCCATAAACCATCAAGAGAAGACCGTCAGATACAAGGGAAAGGATATTCAAATAAATCTGCTGTTCTGCACCCACTAGATAAAAGAGGAGGGAATAGAATAATGTGTTCTGAAGATCATTGGACCTCAAGATGCAGCCTGAGGTGACCTATCCTACAAATCTGAGCTTATCCATATAGGACAAAAGATGGATGTTCAAGAATAAGGAAGAGTTTGCAGCATTCTTAGAAAACCAGAACTGAAGAGATTATTTGCTTCTTGAGCATCCCAAACAACAGAATTGAAAGAGGAATGAATAAATGCAGGCAGCAACAGCAACAGTAAAAACAGAAAGACCAGTAAGAGACTTCTTTCTAAAGGTACACAAGGAGACAGGAGTGAAGGTGGGAATATGGTAGAAGTAACAGTGAAGAGGCATATAGGGGACAGCCTTATGGACAGAACCTGGCAGCACCCTGCCTATAGGTGAATGCTTTTGTAGGACTAGGTTACAATATGAAAGGGGTAAGGGAAGGAGGAGCTGGGTTATGGAGAGGAGTAATGTGCTAGGGTCAAATAAAAAGGCTAGCAATGAAGGGAAGGTGGTCTCTGCAGCTTCAGAAAGAGAAGATCTATGGTTGTTGTCCTTCATTTTTTGAAGAGGACCAAAATGACATCACTATGCTAAAGTTAAGTGTCATTGTGTTCGACTGTGGCTTCTTATACCAATATGAGCTTGGAATGCTCTACCACAGGTTGGGCACAAATAGTCCAAGTGAATATTTGGGGTGGATATTCTAAATGTGTATATCCTGTGTTTCCTTTGAGCTGTTTCAATTCTGCTTTGCTCCTAAAGTGAAGCACCTTCTCTGATGTGGGCATGCTATGCTGAGTGGTCCTGTGTCAGTGTCTCACACAATCAAAAGATCTCAGAGACACCTTGAGAATGTTCCTGTATCATCACTTCTCCTGACCACCATGTGAATGCTTGCCCTGTGTGAGGAGTAGGGGGCAAAGATTGAAAAGAGGAGGAGAAGAAAGAGGCCTTATTTTGGAAGTAGGAGGGGTTCCATTGGTGAATGCTCTTATGGGTAAAGAGAAATAAGGACTTTACACTGGATGAGACCTCGATACCTGAAAAGTCTTATTTGTCTGAGTAGAACCCCTGGAGGGCAACTGACACCAGGAGGAATGGGAGAGCATGGACACAAGGCAATTTCCAGGCAAATTGGGAGGTTGGGGAGGTCAAGAAGAGAGGGTTTAGGTCAGTGATGGGTGAAGGGGTAGAGGCCTACCTTTTGGGCAGTGTCTTCTGTGACACCTATAGTAATTGACATTGTTCTGAGAGTGAAGCACAAGAAAAAAGGGAATCCATGGCATAAATAAACCCTACAAGGCAGTAGCAGAAAGCACCTACAAGACAGTGCCTAAAATGGATAACTTGGAAGTTTTGATTATATAAAGAATACAAAGGAGAGAGAGAGAGACAGTCCAGATGATTATACAGATCATGTCATGAATCAGAGAATGAGGATCTAGTAAAACAGAAAAAGAATAATTGAAGAGGGTGAGAGAAGTCCTTTTTGGAAAGGAGTTCAAAAACATAAAATTTAACAACTAATGACCAGGGCTAGCTGAAGGGAAGGAGAGGAAAAGAGAACCTACCTGAGAGGAGAAAAAGGGAGAAAAAATACATAATCAGATAAAAGTAGGAAAGAGGAACAAATAAATAAAACCTTAAAAGGAAAAGAGTCATAGATAAAAAGAGGGGATCAGAGGGCAGAGGAAGAGAGCCAATTGGAACAAGTCTACCTTAAAAAAAGATTAAAATAAAATAAGTGAAGGAACATAATCCTGTATTTACCGCAGAAAGGGGAGAAAAATATTAACTTAAAAAAATTTAGAGATAGATGGATGAAAACATAAACCTAACTTTTATAACTTTAAATGTGGACAGATTAAATAATCCATTATAACAAAAAGAGTGAGATTGAACAAGGAAACAAAACTTTACAAAACTAATCTACTACTTAAAAGAAACACATTTGTAAAACAAAGACTTACATAAAATAAAAACTAAAGGGATGGAAAAAAATCTATATATCAGGTATGTCAAAAAAATCAGGAATTGCCATCATGCTGTCAGATAAAGCAAAAACAAAAATAAAAAAAAGACCAACAAGGACACTATATGATGCTGAAAAGAGCTATAGACAACAAACCAATATCAGTAAAAACTTATATGCCCCAAATGCCTTAGCATCTGAATTCATAATGGAAACATTTTCTGAGTTTCTAAAAGACAGACAGTAATACAATAGAGATGGGCATCTTCAATATAAGTTTGACAGAAAGGTAATCAAAAGGAAAAAATATGGAACTGAACAAAATACTGGACAAAACTAGAGTTAAAAGCCAAATGGTACAGCAGAATAATATACACATTTCTCTGTACCACATGAAACTTTTACAAAAATTGACCATGTAGGAGAGCAAATGTTGAAGGAAAGAAACAGCCAATAAATCTTTTTTTTTTTTTTTTTTTTTTTTTTTTGCTTTTTTGGTGGGGGGAGGGCAGGGCAATTGGGGTTAAGTGACTTGCCCAAGATCACATGGCTAGTTTTTGTGTTAAGTATCTGAGGCCAGATTTGAACTCAGGTCCTCCTGACTCTGGAGCTGGTGCTCTATTCGCTGTGCTACCTAGCCCCTTTAATAAATCTTTTACAAACCGTAATACAATTAGAATAGAAACTGGCCTACGAACCAAAACTAAAGGTATAGATCCAAGTGGAAACTTAACAATGAAATTTTAAATAATCAGTAGACTAGAGAACAAATCTCAGAAACAGCAACTGTAAAAGAAAATGATAATGATGAAACAACATACCGTGTTTCCCCAATAATAAGACCTATCCCAAAAATAAGCCCTCCCCTTACTGTGTAAGATTCCTCTAAAATAAGCCCTCCCCCGAAAATAAGCCCTATTGAGATTGCTACTGTAGTGAAGGTGATCTCCTGCACTACACTCTACATTACGGTACCCTCTGTATGCACCATCCCCCCTCCCCTCCCTGTGAAATGCACACCGTGCTCTGAGCTGCATCCAATCACAGCTGCAGCAGTGAGCACGTCATCCTGTTCTTCCCCAGTGATTTGCTTGCTGGCGCCATTGAGAGCAGTGCCGCGGAGGAGAGCTGAGGCAGGACAACATAAGCCCTCCCCTGAAAATAAGCCCTCTGGTGTTTTTCTTTCCAAAAAATTTAATGACAGTGTCTTATTATCGGGGAAACACGGTACTAAAATTTCTGTGATACATCTAAAGCATTCCTTAGGGGAGAAATAATTTCTTTACAATCACATGTTGTCAGAATAGAAAAAAGCATTAATGAACTGAATATGGATTTTTTTTCATTGAAAAATTAGTGAATAAGCTTAAGCACAAAAGAAATATTTAAAATTAGAGGGGAAATAAATTGGAAAGGAAAAAACTCTAGAATTGATAAATAAAACTAAGAGCTGGTTCATTGAAAAGACTAATAAAATTGATAAACCCTTAGCTAATCTGATTTTAAAAGAAGAGAGCAGAAAATCAAATCAACAAAATAGCAAATGTCCAAAGTGAAATTATAGCAAAGCTAGAAGAAATAAAAAGAATAATCAGAGCATTATTATGCATAGCTATATGTTAACAGAACTGAAAACACAGAAGAAATAAAGGAATACTTTTAAAAACTCCTGGTCATGATCGATTCACAGGAGAATTCCATAAAATGTTTAAAAAACAGTTAGTAATCATATTTTACATCTTGATATCAGAATAGAACTGCTCTCTCCAAATTCATCTAAGGTATTTTCTGGGGTTTTCTTCCCACTTAGCTGGCAAAAACTTGCCTTTTGGCTGGAATTTTTTTGGACCCTAAGTCATCATGACCTGCAAAATGGGGCCCTGTTGGAGGTAGAGCCAAGATGGAGTAAAGGCAGGGACTTGCCTGAACTCTTCCTCAATTCTTCTCCCCTCCCCCCAATACCTTTTGTTTGTTTTGTTTTTTGTTTTTTTGCTTTTTGGAGAGGTGAGGGCAGGGCAATTGGGGTTAAGTGACTTGCCAGAGGTCACACTGCTAGCAAGTGTTAAGTGTCTGAGGCCTGATTTGAACTCAGGTCCTCCTGACTCCAGGGCCAGTGCTCTACTCACTGTACCACCTAGCCTCCTACCCCCCAAATACCTTTTAAAAATGACACTGAACAAATTCTAGAGCAGGAGAACCCACAAAAAGACAGAGTGAAACAAATTTCCAGCCCAAGACAACTTGGAAATTCAGTAGTGAAAAAAGTCTGTTGTACTAGGTTGACAGAAGAGTGCTAGCACAGCATGAGCATAGACTGGGTCCCTACAAAGCTGGAGCTGGCTTCTAGGTGACTGAATCACTTGCAGGAGTGGCATTTTCCAGACCTCTCAGCCCATAGATGCTAAAGACAACTTAGAAGATCAACAGGAAAGGTCTGTCACACCTGGGTGAGAGTGGAATGTAGTACAGTACAGGCCATACCAGCAGAGCCCTGGTCCCACCAGACCAGGAGTAGACCTTGGGAGGGACTGAAGCAGCAGTGGCAGTGGCTGCTTCTGGAGCTCTCAGCCCACAGAAGGTATGGGGTTTGAACAACTGGTCAGAAGGAGATTACAGGGTTCTTTTTTGCTAGCACTGAGACAGAACTCTGTTGCTTTGTCCATACTTGGATCCAGGTCCTGGGTGGCAGTCCCAGGGTGAGGAGGGGCACTAGCATAGCAGAGCTTGTAGCCACAGTGGAGGGAGGACCCTCCTCACAGTTCCAGGGCAAAAAAGAGTGTTTGTGGTCTTTCACAGACCAGAATACAGGCCAGGAGAGTATTAAGCACCTTTCCTTAGATCATACCACCTTAGAAGAACTGAAAACTTATAGGTTCCTAGAAGTATCTCTGAAAATAGCTGTACAAACCCCCTGCAACTTGGACCATTGCTCCCTTCACCCTGGAAGTAGAGCTCCTATTTTAACAAAGACTTAAAAGTCAAGTAATGAACTAGGAAAATGGGCAAACAATGGAGAAAAAAACACCTCTGACTATTGAAAGTTATTATGGTGACAAGGAAGCTCAAAACACACACTCAGAAGAAGACAACAACAAAGTCAGAGTGCCTACATCCAAAGCTTCCAAGAAAAATGTGAATTGGTCTTAGGCCATGGAAGAGCTCAAAAAGGATTTTGAAAATTAAGTAAGAGAGATAGAGGAAAAATTGGGAAGAGAAATGAAAGTGATGCAAGAAAATAATGAAAAATGAGTCAACAGCTTGGTAAAGGAGAAGCAAAAAGAGATACTAAAGAAAATAACAACTTAAAAAACAGACTAGGCCAAATGGTAAGAGATCGAAAAAGCCAGTGAGAAGAATGCCTTAAAAAGCTGAATTGACCAAATGGAAAAGAAGATCCAGAAGCTCACTGAAGAAAATAATTCCTTGAAAATTAGAATGGAGCAAATGGAATCTAATGACTTTATGAGAAATCAAATAACGAGAAAACAAAACCAAAAGAATGAAAAAAAAAATAGAATACATGTACAAAAATATTTATAATAGCTCTTTTCTTGGGGTAAAGAATTAAAAGTTGGGATGCCCATCAATTGGGAAATGACTGAACAAGTTGTGGTATGTGATTATGATGGAACACTATTATACTAGAAGAAATGATGAGTGGGATGCTCTTGGAAAAACCTGGAAAGACTTATATGAATTGATGCAAAGTGAAATGTACTATGTACAAAGTAACAGAAATATTGTAAGATGATCAGCTGTGAATGACTTAACTATTTTCAGTAATACAGTGATTCAAGACAACTCTGAAAGACTTATGATGAAAAGTGGTATCCATCCCCAGAGAAAGAACTGTTGGTATCTGAATACAGATTGAAGCATACTTTTTTAAACTTTATTTTTCTTGAGTGTTTTTTCTTGTCTATGTTTTCTTTCACAACATGACTATTATGACTATATTTTATATGATTACACATGTATAACCTATATGGAATTGCTTGCCTTCTCAGTGGGGTGAGGAAGGGAGAGAATTTGGAACTCAACGTTTTAAAAACATGTTAAAAATTGTTTTTACTATTTTCCCCAGTAACTAGGGGAAAAGAATATACTAAATAATTATTTGCTAGCCATAATTAATAAAATTGATTATTAGTTGTAAAAAAAGGACAGTTAGTACTCATACTTCACAAATCTAAAAATTGAGAAAGAAAGCATCCTACTAGAATCCTTTTTTCTGACAAATATAGTCCTAATAGACAAATAAAGTCCTAATACCTCAACCAGGGAAAGATAAAACATGGAAATAAAACTATAGTCCAATATTATTAATGAAAAATTGATTAACATTTTTTTAAACAAAATCCTATCAAATGGAATACAAAGTGATTTATCCAATGAATCATTTATTATGACCAAGTGGAATTTATAATGTGGATGAAAAGATGGTTTAACATTAAGAAAACAATCAATATAATCATATAAAAACATATCCAAAATCACATGATCATCTAAATTTTTTTAAAAGGCTTTGACAAAATAGAGTAGTGTTTTATGACAAAAAAAAAACCCAAAGACCCTACAAAGTATTGACATATAGGAAATGTTTTAAAAATATAATAAAAAGCATCTAAAACCAAAAGTAAGCATCATATGCAGTGGGCATATACTAGAACTTTTTCCAAATATGGAGTGAAGCAAGGATGTCTACTTTCCCCATTATTATTTGATATAATTCTGGAAATGCTAACAGTAGTGATAAGGAAAGAGAAAAGAATTAAAGGAATAATGATTGGTAAAGAGAAGAAAAAACTGTCCTTATTTGCTGATATGAAGATTTTCTTGGAAAATCCTAGGGAATCAGCAAAGATACTAATTGAGATAATAGCTTCAGAGAAGTTGAAGCCTAGAAAAAAAAATCCTCAAAAATCAACATTTCTAAATAACAGTAATAAAACACAAGAAGCAATAATAGGGAAATCCCATTACAAATAATTACAAAATAAATAAAATCTCTGGGAATCAACCTCCCAAAGCACACAAAATAGTTATATAGATTTAGTTACAAAGTGCTCCTTAAAGAAAGAGAAAACAACCTAATTAACTGGAGGAATATTCAGTGCTCATGGCAAGCCCATGTCAATATAAAAAAAATGACAATCCTAGCAAAATTAATTTATACTTTTAATGCTATATCAAAATTAAATTACCAAGGGGATACTTTACTGAGCTTGATAAAATAATAACAAAATTCATTTTGAAAAACAAAATATGTAGAATATCAATGGAAATGATGGAAAGCCAAAGAGGAAACAAGCACTTTCAGACCTCAAACTACATTATAAAGCATCAGTCATCAAAACAATCTAGTTGGTATTGCTTAAGAATAGAGAGATGGATTGATGGAACCATCTAATCAAGGGAGATTTAGAAATAAAAGAACTCAATAACTCAATGTTTGATAAAGTGGAAAATAGAAGTCGCTAGGGGAAACCCCCTATTTGATAAAAACTCCTGTAACATTTTTGGGAAAATTCAAAACCAATCTGAAATTTATGCTTAGACAAACACCTTATATCACACACTATAATATATTCAAAGTGAAACTTAATATTAAAAATCATACCATTAAAAAAATTAGGCAGATTAATGGTGAAGTAATTAGAGCCCTGGACTTAGAATCAAGAGGATTCATCTTTCTGAGTTCGAATCCAGTCTCAGACATTTATTAGCTGTGTGACCTCAGGAAAATCACTCATTTATTTGCCTCCTTTCCTTGTCTACAAAATGAGCTGGAGAAGGCAATGGCAAACCACTCTAGTCTCTTTGCCAAGAAAAGCTCAAAATGGAATCACAAAGAGTTGGACATGACTGAACAACAACTACATATAAATTAGAAAAGAAACAGATAATATATCTTTCACAGCTAATAGATAAGACATTTACTCTAGAGGCAACTACTAATGATAAAATGGAAAACTTTTTTTACTTCAAACTGAAAAGTTTCTGCATATGTACATAAGTACATCTAGGATAAGAAGAGAAGTAGTTGACTGGGAAAAAAAAAATCTTTGCATCAAATTTTTCTGGTAAGACTGGTATCCAAGATATATAACCTATTTACCTCTCTCTCTTTTCTTTCTGTCTTTCCCCCCTCACTCCCCCAACATTTGTGTGTGAATATATACATATATATGTAATAGCCATTCCTCAACATATTATGTTCAAAAGGTATGAACAGTTTTCAAAAGAACCACAAAGTATTCACCGCCACATGCAAGACTGTGCTAAATGACTAATACTAAGTGAAATGCAAATTGAAACAACCCTGAAGTTTTACCTCTCATTTTATAAATAGGCAAAACAAAAATGGCAAGAGTCATTGTTAGAGGGGTTGTAGGAAGATAGGCAGAGTACTACATTGTTATGGAGGCTTGAAGTCATAAACTGTTCATATCCTTTGAACTAAAGATTCCATTACTGACCTTATACATCAAGGAAACCATGATAAGAAAAATGTCCCCATCTACTCCAAGATACTTATAGCAGTACTTTTGTGATAGCTAAGAATTGGAAACAGAGTATATGCCCATCAATTCAGGTATGACTAAATAAATTGCGGTGAATTTCATTGAATGCTACTGTCCTGAAAGAAATGATGTGGGTGATGAATACAGAATAAAGTAAGCAGAGCCAAGAAAACAACATACACAGTAACTATAACAGTGTAAATGGAAAAAATGACATACCAAAAAACCAAAATGAATATAACAAAATTATAAAGATCAAGTGGAACTTGACTGAAGAGATACAAGAAGACATACCCAACCAACCCCTTTGTGGTACTGGGAGGAAGGTCTCTAAGTGTTACAATTGCACATGTTTTTGTACTTTTTTTGCTGACTTTTTTTTTCTTCTTTAAAAAATATTATCTGTCATGGGATAGCTCACACAGAAAGGGATATTATTATGATATAAGAAACAGAAAATATCAATAAAAACTTATTTAAAAACAAAATTAAAAAAATCATCTAAAAATCTTCACTTAATGATTAACAAGCTTCCTGGTTATATCTTCCACATCCCAGTGATTCTGAATCCCCACTCTCATCCTATGAGTCATCATTCAAACTATTCCCCACTGCCTGAATGCCTTATTCCCATTCCCCTTTACCCACTCTATCCTTAAGTTCCCACCCCAAAACTACCCATGCTTTTACACTGTGCTTCCAAATGCTTGCTTTTTTGGCAAGAAATTTATTTTCATCTTAAATCTTTTCCTTTTCCCTTTCTTCATTTTCTTTTTTCTTTTTTTTGGAGGTGGTAGGGCAGGGCAGTTGGGGTTAAGTGACTTGCCCAAAGTTACATGGCTAGTATATGTTAAGTGTCTGAGGCTGTATTTGAACTCAGGTCATCCTGACTCCAGGGCCAGTGCTCTATTCATTGTATCACCTAGCCACCCTTTTTCTTCATTTTCTGGCTGTTACTGAGACCTAGCTCCCTGATAACTCAGTTTCCCTGGGCACCCTTTCCAATACAGGCTGTCCTTTCACTTGTTTTACACCATTTACTGGTTGAGGGGTGGTGAGAGTTGGAATAATCCTTTTTCCCCCTTACCACTTCCTACCACCATCACTTAGTTACCTCTCCTACTTTGAAGTTTACTCAATTCATGTCTTCCACCCAATTAAAATTCTGGTAGCTTTTGTTCACTAGTCAATTGTATACTCTTCTTCCTCAATGAGTTCACTTCCCAACTCACTTTCATTCTCTCTTCCCCAAACCCTTCCCTCTTACTAGGAAACTTCAACACATATAGATATTCCCTCAAATACCTTAAGCTCCCCATTCTTCAATTTACTCATTTCCCTTGACCTGTTCTTCCATCCCACCTCGACTACACACAAAAATGTTCATACCCTTGATCTTGCCATCATCCACAAATGACCTACTTTGATGTTCCCTGAAATTCCCTCATCAGATAATGATTTTTGTCATTCTCCCTCTGCCTCTACTTTACAAACCCAAAATGTGTTCTTCATCCACACTGTAATCTCTAATCCCTTAGAACTTCATTTCTTCTCCAAGCTATCATTCCTGCACTAGCTACCTACTCCTTTCCCCCCATATTTACTCCTACATGAACCATTTCAACTCTACACTGTCCATCTCTCTTGAGTCTCTTACCCTTGTATCATATCACTGATTGTGCCCTGCCAAGTTTCAGCTTTACCATCTGTTGCCTGCAAATGTGCCACTGAATGAAGATTGAAGAAAATCATGCAACTCTCCTACCTAAGTGTTCTACATGTTATATGTTATGTTATATAACCTGAAATATTATGCTCATTCCTACTAGGCAATCTTTACACCTCCGTCATTGACTCACTATTCCACATCAGTTCTTCCAAATTTTTTCATCCCTCCTCAAACTTCTGTCATTTTCCTTCTGCACCACCCTCTTCAGCTGAGAACTTTGTCTCATATTTAATGAAAAAAATTGACACAATTCATAAAGAGTTCCCTGTCCCCTCTCATCTCACTTCACCCAGATGTTTTCTACCACTATCTCCTTCACTTATCTCACATGAAGAGGTTACCTTTCTTATCAAGGTTAACTCCTTAATTGATGAATACATCAATGATTCCATTCCATCCTGTCTTCTCCAAGAGTTTGTCTCCTCTATCATTCCTATTCTCTAACTTACCTTAAATCTCTCCCTATCTGCTGACTACTTCCCTATTGCTTACAAACATACCCATGTCTCCTTCATCCTCAAAAAACTCACCCCATCCATCCTTGTTAATTGTTGTTTTATTTATATCTTTTCCTTTTATGGCTATACTTCTTGAGAAGGCCATCTATAGTCAATGTCTCCACTTCCTTTCACCTTCTTAATTCTCTACAGTTTGGTTTCTGACCTTATGCCTTCAACAATGTCGATCATCTTCTCCTTAATACTCTCTTTTCTTTAGGTTTTCATGACCTGACTCTCCAGGTTCTCCTGTCTCTCAGATCAGTCTCCTTTAATGGATATTCATCCATTCATTCAACCACTCTCTGTGGGTGTCTCACAGGGCTCTGTCTTGAACTCATTTCTCCCTATATATTATTTCATCTGGTGATCTGTTTAGCTCTTATACATTGAAAGATTATCTACTTATCCAGTTATAACCTCTCTGCTGACCTCTAGTCTCTAAGTTCCAAGCTTCCTATTAGACATCTTCAACTGAATGTGCTATACACATCGTAAACTCAACATGTCTAAAACCAGATTCATCCACCCCTCACCCCCAATCTCTCTTTCCAAGCTTCTTTATTATTGTGGATGGTACCACTGTCCTCCAGGCTCACAACCTAGGCTATCATCATCAGCCCCTCAATCTCTCACCCCTTATATCTAATCTGTGTTGAAATTGTATCTTGTTATGTTCCCCCCCCCCAACCACATCATACCTATAGTAAGTAGGTATATAAGTAACCAGTATAAGATAACAAGAAATAGGAAATTGAAATTAAGATTATAAAGGTAAGCATAGCACACACTTGCCCAAAACTGCCTCTTAAATTAATTAAGGCCACATCCAGAAACTATGTATTAAATTAGAAGAAGCCAACTAGCCTCCAGTTTAATGGCCCTTCTGTCCCAGTAATGGATCCTCAGGCTCAAGTATGGAAAATAAAACCAGAGAAAAATTATTCTAATATGGCAAGTCTAAAACAGCACTGATAACTTTTAGAAAGTATAGATATGTTAATGAGCAAACCCCAAGGTACTTGAAGAAGAGTTAGACCTTCTGGAACCACCAGAACCCTATAAGAATGAAACTCCCAAATTCTGCTTTGAGCACTATTCTGTCTGACACAGGTCCATGCTGCCCAAGTTCTCCCAGCTCTGATGAGCAGTTATATAAGTGACAATGTGCTCCTTTCCCTCCCCTGTCTCTTCCTGAAGCCATCAGCCTCCCTCTGCCACCCTATTCCCAGCACTATCTGCCTCTGTACTCTTTGTGCCTTATTAAAGTGTGATTGGTGCATTACTCCCTGATTGATACCAGCATGATCTTTTCTGATGATTATTCAAAGAACTGGGCTTGTCTGCCCTGACCCAACCAGTTACCTTTTGTGGTCCCCTTCCTTAAGCCATAAACTGGAGCACCCTGGCTGGGACTACTTGTTTACAGCTGCTCCCCTCAGTGGATGAACAAGGCATCAGAAGCCCACTGGAAAGGAACCCTGTATCCCTCTCCTCCCCATAGGGGCCTTCTCTCATGGTTGGGTCATATTAGAAGACAATACGTTGCCTAAGACGTATTGATTTTATTTTCGTAACATCTATTTTTGTAACAATATGCCCCCTTCTCTCCTCTCACACTGTTATCCCCCAGCGTAGGCCCTCATTACCTCATTCATGAACAATTGCTATAGCCCATTGATTGTTCTGCTTGTCTCAAGTTGCTGTCCCCTTCAGTCTATCTTTCATTCAGCTACCAAAGTGATTTTCCTAAAATGAATCGCTTGCCATGTCAATTCCCCTACTCAATAAATTCCAGTGGCTCCTTATCCAGGATCATTGTAAATGCCTCTATTTGGCATTCAAAACCCTTCATCACATCCCCCCCCTACACACATGTACCTTTCCAGTCTTCTTATTCATTACACCCCAATATATATTCTGCAATCCAGTGATTGCAGAGTAACACCAATGGGCCTTCTTGCTGTTCTTCAAACAAGAACCTTCATTTCCTGACTCCAGGCATTTCCAGGGCCATGACTGTTCTCCATGTCTGGAATGCTTTGCTTCCTGACTTCCCTCAAGTCACAGCTATAATCCTGCCTTCTGGAAGAAACCTTTCCATTAGTGTTAGCGTCTTTCCTCTGCGATTACTTTATCTTGTTTATGTTAATTTTTTATATTAATTTATCCTGTGTATATCTTATATATAAATATTTTTCAGGTTATTTCCCCTATTAGAATGTGAACTCCTTGAGCATAGAGATTGTTTTTTGCCTGTGTCCTCAGGACTTAACACAGTACTTGACACATTGTAAGCACCTATATGTGCTTGTTGATTTGTCTTGACTAATAATATCTTTGAGATAGATAGTAAATCCTATTGAGAGATTTTTAAGGATGGGAGAGACTGGGTGTATTTGTAGGTGTCAGGGAAGGAACAAGTAAATAGGAAGAGAATGAAGATCTGAAGGGATGATCATGGATTTAATCATTAGAGAAATTGAGAGGGCAAATTAGATCAAGGATAGATGGCCTTAAATTTAGTTTTGGAAATAAAGTTCACTTTTTCAGAAACTATCATAAAGGAGACAGTATGAGGTGATGTCAAGGAGTTTTGAGAGGTTTAAAAGGGGAAAAGAGGGAGGTTTTGGTGAATGGCCTCTTTTTTTTCCAGTAAAGAACGAGGTAATATTGTCAGCTAAGAGGGTTGGGTAGGAATGATATCAAGGACTTAAGGAATGAAGAGAAAGTTTGTTATAACTAGGAATAATAAATAAGTTGTCTTTCTGTAATAACTCTTCCGCCCCCCCCCCCAAATCAACCTCAATTGAGGTTAGATAACATAACTGATAACTGAAATGGACCCAGTCATTATAGTTGCATACCTTATTCAAGCTCTGTTCAGCAGAATGCCCTGCTAAACAGCATTTCTGCTTTTTTCTACCACAACTATGGCACTTATTGTCTCATAGAACAAATTCCAGTGTTGGGCAGCTCTGGGTAGGAAATGTTTCTGTTGATCTGTTTCCTTAAAATTTTCATTCCATTGATCCTAATTTTGCCTTTTGGAATAAAACTTACTAAGTCTGTTCCTCCTCTATGTGATGATGGCTTTTTGGATATTTGCAGAGAGGTGTTCTGTCTTTGTTTCTCCATGTTTCTTGACCTGGTTGATCATCGACAGCTCCCTGAACAATTTCTTAGGTGACATAATTTTTAAACCTTTCACTAACTTGATGATTATCCTGAAACACATACTACTCTATTAGTATTCCTTTCTTGTCTAGTATTGAACACAGTACTTCAAATGTGTTGTGATAGTTGCAATGTATCATGGAACTATTTATTATCATTCTTGATTTTTAAAATTCAGCCTAAAATTCCCTTAACTTTTAAAGTAGTTGAATCACCTTTTTCATTCAGTCAGTTAACTATCATTTATTAAGTGGCTACTATGTGTCAGACATTGTACATAATATTGAGTCCCTGGTCAAATAAACCCCCCAGATATTTTTCATGAGTTGTTGTCAAGCCAGGTCCTTCTCCATTTTGTAACTCCTTTGATTTTTAAAAACTGAAATTCAAGACTTTACATTTTTTTCTCTTAAATTTCAAGTTCTTGGTTTCAGACAAATGCTTGTCTGCCTAGCTATTCAATTCTTGTTTCTGTCAGCTTATCATTATTTTAGCCTTACAGGTCTTTGTCAACATAGAATTTATAAATATAGCTTTTACATCCTTATTGCCAGTCATCAATGACAATGTTGAACCAAGATAAAGCCAATAGACAGTTTGTATCAGTCTAACAAAAACCTACCTCCTGTCTTAAAATTGACATAGAACTAATAATTAACTCTTTTTACAGTATAGTGGTTTAACTATAGTAGGATTCACTTAACTTCAGTTTTTTATATAACCCACATTTCTCTGTCTTATTCATAAGGACATTTTGTTAATTTTTTTCCCCTGAAAATAAGTTGCTGTATAGACGGCTTCCCAACAACTGTTGAGCTATGGATTACAAGTCAGTTCAGCATCAATTCATAAATGAACAAGAGGCTCCAAAGGGAACAGGTAATGGCAGGCAAGCTTCAGGCAAGAGCAGAGTAAAGAAAAGGGGGTGGGTAGAGTGTACAGGGACTTGTGAAACTTTGACTATGATGACAGGTAGCAATGCCTCAGTGTGTATGTACGGGACCATGATGTAAGGAATAAGGTACAGTGCGCAAGGAAGGGAATAGTGCACTGAGCAGATAGATATAAAAGCACACTGGGGAGAACTTTACAGAAGGAATATAAAAATGAAAACAAGCCAGAAAATAGTGAGGGGTACTAAAGAGAGGCATAAATAGCTATATTAAGGAGGGACCCAGACTGGCAAAGTAATTTATGACATGAATTATGTATTTTAATGGGTAGAGAAAGGGAGAGAGTATATTTGAGGCATGGGAGATAACCAGTAACTAATGTACAGAGATGGAAGATGGAATATTGCATGTGAGCAAGCACAAGGCTAGTCAGTCAACAAGCATTTATTCAGTTTATTAAGTGCCTGCTATCAGCCAAGCATTGTGCTAAATGCTGGGGATAACAAGAAAACCAAAAGACAGTCTCTGCTCTCAAGGAGTTCACAGTCTAATGTTGATGACACTGTGCAAACAATTCTGTACAAACGGTATGTGTACAGGAAAAATTGAGGATAATCAAAAGAGGGAAAGCCCTAGCATTAAGGGAATAGGGAAGGGCTTCTTGTGAAAGATAGAATTTTAACTGAAGTAAGCTGAGGAAGTCTTGTGGCAGAGATGAAGAGGGGGATAATTCCAGGCATAATTGTCACCAGTAAAAATACATAGATTTGGGACATGACATAGCTTGTGGGAGGAATAGCAAGGAGGGTTAGTGTTACTGGAACACAGAGTAAATGGTGGATAGGGAATAGAGTGTAAAGACTGATAAGGAAGAAGAGGGCGAGGTTATGAATGGATTCAAACTCCAAACAAAGGTTTTTGTATTTGATCTGGGAGGTAATAAAGAGCCAATGGAGTTTATTGAATATAGGGCATAGGGTAGTTATGTCAGGTCTGGGTTTAGGAAGATCAATGGAAACAGAAGTTTGGAAAGTGGATGGGTTTGGAGGGAAAGATAATGAGTTCTATTATGGATGTGTTAAATTTAAGGTGCATCTAGGACATCTAGTTTCCAGAGTCCACTAGGTATTTGATGATGCATGAGACTGGAACCCAGGAGAAAAACTAGGGCAAGATATTGGTCCTCTATGGAGAGAGGACAGTTAAGAGATTGATGTATAATAAGGTGATACATGCCAATGTGATACCCACAGCAGCTGCTATGAATATGCAGGTGTATTTCCAGGTTTGAATTGCAAGATATAACAGACTCTCTTCTTCTAAGACAAAACCAAAAGCAAAGTCTATCATGGTAATAAAGAAGTTGGTACACGTTACCAATGCAGGGAGCACTGCCATCCCCAAGGCTTCCCTCCCTTAGGCCTCCCCACAAACAAGCTCCCTGAGGCCCTCTCTCACTCATGCTAGCTGCCTCTCTCTACCTTGTCTTTCTCAGCTTTACCTCACTCTCCCACTTCTTGCTCCACCCTTTCAGCAAGCTCCTCCCACCACAAGTTCTTGTGATTTAGGCTCAAAGCAGGTCATATAGACCTATTAATGGGCAAGAAAGATCTACCCATTCCATTAACAATACAGATGGGAAAAGTAGGTTAGAGCTAGGTTGTGAAGGACTTTAGATTCCAGACAGAAGATTTTATCTTTGATTCTAGAGGTAATAGAGACCCCCTCCCCCCAAGAGTTTATTGAGCACGGGAGTGATACAGTCAGACGTGTCCTAGGAATATCAATTTGGTTCGGAAAAGGAAATGGACTTGAGACCAATTAGACTATTTCAGTAGTTGAATGGATGAATGAGGAGGGGCACTAGCCATATGAGCTGAGGAAGAAAAAGATAAGCTGTAGAGCGTTCTGGGGAACAATGGAGGACCTCAAAGTTGATGCCACATGAACATTCGTTGAAGAGTTTGCCTTGGAGAAGAGAAGACTGAGGGGGCCCATGATCGCTGTCTTCACGTATTTAAGGAGCTGTTCTGTGGAAGAGGTTCAAGACTTGTCCAATTTGGTCCCAGGAAGCTGTGGGTTGAATTTGTGAAGAGGTGCATTTAGACTTGATAAAAGGAAAAACTTCCTTTTGTTTCCTAACAACTTCATAACAATTCCAGCAGTGGAAAGAACTGCCAGGAAAACTGTGGGCTCCCTCTCATACTGGTTGTTTTTAAGCAAAGACTGGTTGGATTTGTTGTAGAGGGGATTCTTATTCAAGCATGGATTAGGTTTTGTAGTAGGTCTCTTACATCTCTGAGATTTGGTGATTTTCTGTTTATTCACCTAATTAGTATTATTTTCTTTCCTCTGTGGCAGAACAGATACAATAGGGACACTTCATAGAATTTTCACCTCAGATTACATGTAAGGGAAATAATAGTTATTTTCAACTCTTTATAGCTCCCACATTTTTATCTACCACTGTAGCAATAACCCTGTGTCTCCCCTCAGTTTCTTGTACCCTCCCTTGCCTGGGCCCCAGTAGAGTTTGAATAGTTATCTGAGGATTTGTGTTATATTCTGAGTCTCTGCCACTAGGTGAAGTGGATTGCAGGCTGGGTAAATAGCCTCTGATCTGATTGCCATTGTCCAACTTTAGCTTATTGCCATTGTCCAACTTACGCTATGAGGGTGAAAAAAAGGATATGACTGGTCTTTCCCCATCATCCACATTCTCATTACTTTGCCTTTTAAATTAATCCCTTCTGTTGGGGTGGATCTAGTCATCTTCCAGTTTATGAACCATCAGCTAACAAATGTAAACAGGGTTGCTTTGATAGCTCTTGGTTGCTTTCCCCAGCTAAGTTAGGCTGTACTACTGATTTGAGCCTATAAGCAGGGCAGGGAAAGGGAGATCAGATTGACACCATTATTTGTAAGGCCCCAGCTGAACACCACGCAGATGCATTTAACCAGTTACATAATAGTGATCCTTCTCAGACAGCATAGAGTGAGTTCTGGTACAGCTTTATTCCTTTCAGTATTGAACACCAGGTGGGGAAAGTACAATCTCAGATGGCATTTCTGAACATTTATTTCCAGGAATATTTGGCATTTGGATTTAGTTCCAGTTTTGTTTTTTCCTGTTCTTCCTCCTACTGGACAACTATGGAGGGAAATTACCAAGAAATTATTGCCTTTCTCCCTTCCCTCCTACCAATATCTATATGCAGCTGATCCCAATATTTACCTTTGCTTACAGAGATAACATCTTGATTGTAAGTTTGGAGGTAATTATAAAAGGATTGCTAATGTGGGAAGAAGTGGCTCATTACCACTCTAACCCTTTCTGTCAGAGCATAAGGAAGTTTCTTCTGTCTCAGAACCAGCTTCAGTCACCTAGGTGCTGCAGTATGTTACTTTTGGATGAGTTGCAGAAGTTTCCAGGTAGGATTTAGCTAAAATTCTTGGGTCTTGATGTGGTGTGTTGGGTAGGTGGGCAGAGGATGAAAGTGGTTGCAATGCCATTTAGATGGGGGTGTTGTGAGAATAGTGTCTGACTTAGCAGTCAATTTCAGCTTCAGAAGTTTGGAAACAATACAACAGCCTGCAGATAAATTTGGACAAAGTAAAATAGTTAAATATACTGACTTAAACAGTAAACTTTACAACCTTTACATCTTTAAAAACTTAATATGCAATTATGTCATGCTTTTGTTGCAATTACTTATTTTACACAATTTTGCAATGAGTTCACATTATTTTGATATAGTGTTTAATTTATTATGAAACCACCATTTTATCCCATTAGATATTTTAATAGATTTGCTTGATATCTTTTATTGTTATATTGCCTGAATTTCCCCCTTTTATCCCTTTCTCTTTCCTCTCTTAGAGATTTATCATATTGGACATTAGGCATACCTTTGACAAACAGCCCATTTAAAAAATTCTAACTTTGATCATTGCCCATAGGATTTCAATGGGATTTAAATCATGCAAATTCCAAAGCCATTGAAGCATTTTTTTTTCCCTAAATTTCTCAGATAATTCCCTAACCTTTTATAAGGTGTGACATGATACAAGTCTATATTGCAGTATTCTATCTTTGGGAATTTCTTTAATTCTATAACGGCTCAGCTTTAAAGAAGTTGACAATAGGGACAAGAATTCCAGGCTCACTCTAAGTAAAAAATTACTCAGACATTTTTGTGGGTGAATGTTGTACAGTCTGGTGAAGGTGTCCAAATTTTACAGGCTCATCTAGACTTCTGAAAACAGTTTTGGTATAAGCTCATTTGAAAAAGTGAGTTTCATCAGTAAAAGTTACAGCACTTTAGTTTTTTTATTGTCTTTCCCATGACAATTTTTTCCTTCATAACAGTGGTCAGTTAGTTTGTTGTTTTTTTATTTTTTTTACTGGCCTTCTCACCATTCTTCTAGCTTCAAGAAGCCTATGCTACAATATAGAAGAATGAATAATAACCTTTTCAGCTTCCATGTTTATCCAAAGACTTTTGCATGTTTTCTGAGGATTAATTAGGCTATTTCACAACAATAGTTTCTCAGTTTTTCATGTGGTGTTTTCTTTTTTTTTTTTTTTAACATTTTCAACTTCATATTC
Organism: Petaurus breviceps papuanus; assembly: GCF_028583685.1. Lineage (NCBI taxonomy): Eukaryota > Metazoa > Chordata > Mammalia > Diprotodontia > Petauridae > Petaurus > Petaurus breviceps. Next base: position 7,104,582 of record NW_027185896.1, on the reverse strand, counting down.
CTTTGCACTTTAGTGGAACTAATTGTTTTATTGTGCTTTTGAATGTTCCTTGAAACACTCAACTTCTCCACTGCAATATCTCTAATGGTCCTTGAAGTGTGCTTTTTAAGAGCTTCACCTTTTACACATTTCATTGGAGTGAGATGCATTTTTTAAGAACTGCACAATTAAAAACACAACAAAAGAGAGCAGTGAAACATTTATAATTAAACAATAAAACACTGTAATGAAATTCAGCACTTAAGTGCCGGGGAACTCAAGGTGGGTGGGTAAGGTAAACCAGCTCAATTCACTTTCTTCTGGTCAGGGTCAGATGTTGCTTTCAGCCTAGTAGTGACAGTAGGACCACACATGCTTAACCATTACTGTCCCCCAGTGAAACCATTCCAGAACCATTCAAAGTGATTCTCCTGCTGTGGTGAAAGATCCAGTGGGTCCTTTCTCATTAGCTGTGTCATTTTGAAGCTTGTGTCACCTGAGCTTCCAGGGCAAACAAGAATAGTTTAATGTGATTCTCATTGTTATCTTTTGACTTTGAGACTTGATCTTTATTCTTACTTTGGCAAAGAAGGATTCTGAGCTCCTGTTGCCTATAAGGGAAGTTCTGCCACTTTTCAAAAATTCCCCTTTACAATTAATATTGAATCCCTCAAAACATCAGCCTTAGTAATTATATACTTTTCTCCTTCTCTATCTTCCATCTATACCTTAGGAATTTCGATTCTTTGCTAGTTTGCTGCCTGTGACCTGCTAGTTGTCTTAGAGACAACCATTACCACCCTCAGAATGCTGAACAATACTAATGCCATTTAGTTTGCAGCAAGGGAGTGCAGACTCAAATGTTTTAAAATGGTGCTTGGTCATATTATATATGATCATTACAAATAATTTTTTTTTGCTGTTTTGGCACCAAATGACCTCAGGTGACTAGGCTTCTTTCTTTTTTGACAGGTGGTAGTGAAGTCCTGAGTAGGATATTCTATAGGTAACATAGAATGGTTTGTCATCACTGAACATAAAGGAAGAATAATGGTAGTCATGTCATTTTGAACTTTGTGCAGGTTGCTAATATGCTTCATCTATGATCCACTTGTGTTTGAAATTTAACAGTGGGATCTGCCCACTTTCGCTAGAGGTGATTTTTGGAGACTTCAGAAATTCTTTTTGGGATCCATCTTCTTGATCTTATGTATCAGTGGCCACAATAATCAAATGAGGGAGACATGGATGGTAGTATAAAGAAAAAAAATCCTGTTTCTGTTTAAACCATTAGTCCACAAAGCACTTTCTCATCCGTTGTTTTAGTATATCATTACAACTGTGATGCAGTCAAGACAAAGATAATAATCTTTTAAATATTATCTCCATTTTGCAGGCCTAGAAAGGGGAATTTACTTTTCCAACTTCACATGGCTGAGAGGTGGTGGATGACTTTTTTGCATTAAGTGATTGCTTCTAAGACAAGTAATTCTAGTGAAACTGAGAATGAAAAAAGAAGCTGCTTTTCAAGTTTCTTATATAAATCATAGAGTAGAAAAATTATTTGAATACTGGAGTTACTCTATATATTTTACATCTCTAACTTCATTTCATTTGGATGAATGTCTATGTGAATAACAAAATGAAATTTTAGTTTGTGGTTTGTGAGACTGGCCAGCACATACCACTGTTATACAGAAGACTTGGATTTTTTCCCCCAGTGTTGTTCCTAATTTGAGCATTTTCTTCTGTCTTGTATATTAATTTTTTTAAACCCTAGACATTTTGTATGAACAATATCCAAGGCAGGGAAGGCCAGCAAAGTCAGGTGACAGCAGTTCTCTTAGGAGGGGTAGTGGGGTACAGAAGAAAGCAGCCACACTTGAAATCAGGACCTGGTTTCATAGCCTGTTTCGGCTGCTTCTTATCAGTGTAATCTTTATTAATCCACTTTTCATCACTTTCTTGGGTCTCGGGGGTCTTCATATTTAAAATGAGGAGATAAGAAGAGATGATCATTAAGTACCTTTTTGGCTATAAATTCAGTGATCTTAATCCCTAACCTACTACTTGACTCTAGGTAAGTGATCTTTTTTCCTCGGGTCTCCATTTCATCATCTGCAAAATGAGATGTTGAATCTTTAAGGGTGCTTCCAACTCTGAGTTTATTATTCTAAAGCTCTTTTGGAGTCTCAGTGGAGTTAGTGAGTTTCCTTTCAGGCTAATTGTGTCTGTGATACTATGGAGGAAGTTGAGAAGAGAATTACAATAATTAGATTGCAGTTGTTTGATTCTTGCTTGCCTCTGCTTACATGTTTTTCTTATGATAAACTGTCCTTATATCTTCAGTCCTAGTCTAAGTATGAGCTTTGAAATTCATTTTTTCACCATTTATTAAGTGTTTACTCTCTGTGGTGCATTCTACTGGGCATTGGGGAAAGGTTGTAAGACTTAAGTCCTTTCCCTTATGGAGCATATAGTTCATCCAGAAGAAATTAAATTAGGGCTAATTTTCTGAGAAAGGATGAAGACACAGTCATTGGAGCCATTGGTCTAGGAGTTATTTGCTCATAAGAGGAGGTGAAGTGAGGTGTGTTGGATGCATGGACTTCGCATTGAAACTGAAATTCTGGTTAATTTTGGGATGGTGGAGAGAGGGACCTACAGACTGTTATCTGACCTCTAAATCTGCACTTCCTGATCTTTGAAGTGAAGAAGATAAGATTAGATGATTTCTATATTCTAAGGCCCTTTCCAGCTCTAACATTCAAGAATTCACCAACACCACATCAATGATGATGATAATGGCAATAGTAATATATATTTCTATGATGTTTTTTAGGTTTACTAAGCATATTTCTTACAGCAAACCTGTAAAGTAGATGTCATAAGGTAATATTTTTCTTATCAGACCAGGAAAACACAGACTCAAGGAAATGAAATGATTTGTCCATGGTCGTCATCATCTAATAGGTATCAGAAATAGAACTCAGATTTAGGTGTAATGACTCTACATCCACTGCTTTTTCTACTACATTAAATTTATTTTTCTTTCACCCACTTATATGCTTGTTTTTATTCACATTTAATTCCCTCAAATTTTATTGATATTTTAGTAATTCTCACCCCCTGAAAAGTGTTCAATTTTTCTATTTCTAGGAATTATGCTAAGGTATCCTATAGCATTGCTGTTTGGTTTAGAATTGAGTGAAGAAGATGAGCTATATTTTTTCTCCATGGTGAAAAAAGCCTTTTATTGTATTGCTGAAAATTGCATTGATCCCTTTTGCTATTAGATTATGTTACTAAGTCATTTATAGTTTACTATCCCCCTCTGGTATTCCTGCTTTCTAGGTTTCTTCTTCTCAGTGAAGATCTATAATTAGGATTTTTAATTCCTTAAACATATCATTGTATATTTTTGGAGCTGAGCCTTATTTATTTGGGCTTTTGTTGGTGTCTTTTTTTTTCTTCTAATTTTCTACCCCTCAGATTTGTTGGTATTATTTCTGGGACTTGAAATATTGGTTATACCAAAGAAAACTGTGTTTGCAGTTTTCTTAATACAGTGTAGTAGATTAAAAAATGTGTTAGTCAAGAATGATTTATTAAGTGCCTACTATGTCAGAATTTTGGAGATTTTAAAGACAAAAAAAATGGAAACATTCCTTCCTCTTGGAGCCAGACCTTATAGTATCATTTTATGTTATTCTCCATATCTTTATTCTGCATCATTGCCTTGTGACTTTTGGACTCTATAATTTTGCCCTATACCTTTTTTGTATTTACTTATGTTTTTAATACAAATCTAATTGGACCAATGTTGAAAGTTTTGATAATAGAAATTGTAGATAATACATTACTGGAGTCCTATAGAACCCACTAAGTTTAGCAGCTATCAAGGGCAAACTATCAAGCTGAGGTATCTATTACCAAAATCCTCCATTTTTAATGGGCTACTGGTTTCAGTCACTTAACTATCCTCAGCTCTCATTTAATTAAAAAAAATGTTGGGGGCGGTTAAGTGGCGCAGTGAATAGAGCACTGGCCCTGGAGTCAGGAGGACCTGAGTTCAAAGCCAGCCTCAGCCAGTTAACACTTACTAGTCATGTGACCTTGGTCAAATCACTTAACTTAAATCACTTAACAAAAAAAATTGCCCTGCCCCCCCCTCCAAAGAAGCAAAATAATAATAATAATAATAATAATAATTTAAAAAATTTTTTAAATGTTGAAACCTTTTATTATACCACTGTAACTTTCCAATATAACTATTACAGCAACAACAAAAAATGTAAGTAAAACCAACCCCCAAAAGTCTGTTACATCAACAACATTCCATCATATGGTTCTTCACATCTTTATTGAGAGTTAGAGGAGTGTATTTCATAAAAATGTTTTCTAGAACTAAGATTGGTCATTGCAATTAATATGAATTTGTCTGCCTTTTAGTATTTTTTTAACGTTATTTTAGTCATCATGTATTTCATTCTCCTGGTTGCTGCTTACATAACTCTTTATAATATAGCATGTTTTTCTGAGTTCCTCATAGTAAGTTAATCATCACATTCATATATCACAATTCCTTTCCCCTACACACACATACTTCTTAATTGCTGGTCATACACTTAATTTTTAAAAAGTTTTTTTCCATAACAAAAAGTGCAACTACAAATGGGAATTTTGATTTCTATGAAATCCTTCCTTCTATCTTTGACCTCTTTGGGATATGTACTACGTAGTGGGATTTCCAAGTCATAAGATGGCAAAAATGTAGTGATTTAAATAATGCCAAATTGTTTTCCAGAGCAATTGGGCCACTTTATTGCTTCACCAACAGTGTATTATTGTGTTCTTCTAAGTACTTTTACCCTAACTTTTCTTAAGTTTCTGATATCTTTAGGAATATAGAACATTTTATAAGAGTTGTGACCAAGTTAATCATAGATAATTTTAATGTTATATAAAATATCACATTTCCTTGCACTTAATATGTCAGATATTTCTATCACTAAAAAAATGTATCTTTCCTTTTGTGAATAATTTTCATTTCCTACTTCTGAGAAGCCTTTTCCATTTAAATCACTTTTTAAAATCTTTCCTATAGGCATTACTTTATTGAACCAAATGAGATAATATATGATATATACCTTAAAAACTTTAAAGCATTATATTAAGTCACTGCTGCTGTTATTATTATTATCAGGAGTCATTTAGTAGATCATATCATTTAGAGTTGGAAGAGGCCTTGAAAGATCATTAATTCTAACCTTCCTCATTTTACAGATGAAGATATTGTACCCAAACAGAGAAAGTGACTTGTCAAGGTTACAGAAGTAATAAATAGCAGGGCAGGAATTCAAACCCAAGTTTGGCTCCAAATATAGCACTCTCTCATAGTGAGTTTTGTCCATTCATACTCTGAACTTAATTGATACCAGCCCTATTCACTCTTCTTAATGCTTAATAATAACTAGTTTATTCTTTTTTTATAATAACATGCTTGTTGTAAAGGTATGATTAGCATGTATCACTGTTGTTGTGAAGGGGGTATATTTGGCAAGTTCTTTTTGACTTGGAGTCATCATATTTCCTGGTATCTAGCTAGGTTAGGAGGCAGATGTTAGTAGTATAGTTCATGAAATCATGAATTTTTTTTTTAAGAACTGGAAAGGACTTGAGGTCATCTAGTCCAACTCACTTTCAAATGAGGAAAGTGTAAGAAGTAAGGTGGCTTGCTAGTGATCATTAGTCTGTACATACCTGAGACTAGAATGAAAATATCCCATCTCTTCTGGGAATATTTCTGTGACAAGACGTGTTTATCCCATTTGTGATTTGGAAAATAAATGTAGATTATGATTAAGAAATCTAGTGAGAAACTATAGCAAGTGACCTATTCTATTACTCTAACTGCACAAAAAGTTAGCCAGAAGTCTACAGTAGGCAATAGGAAAGTGAACCCACCAGAGAAACCATTGTTTCTATTGAGGCAAACAAGACAGCAACACAGTAGCCTTCCAGTGAGACTAGATATGAGCCAAATTCACTTTTAGCCATCAGGGTTTCAATATCTGGAAGCAGCTATAAAAGAGGGCTCCCCCAGAAAGCTCTAGGATCAGAAATTCATAGCAGGAACCTTAGAGAAGTGGCCACGAGCAGAAGCAACCAGTACAGTTGCAGCATAGCTCAGACCAGGACACCTCAGGTCCAGGGACTCTACAAGGTCCCTAGCCTTCTGACCCTAACGATCCAGCATTCTGAACCTCAGAAATCCAGGGGTGTATCCTTGGAAAGAGTAAGTACACTCAGGAACCCAGGTACCCAGGCTGAGATCAAGTAGTGCTGACCATCTCCCTTAGTAGAGCAGCAGGAAGCATATCCTGGCCCTGGAACAAATTCCCAATTAAAGAAAAGGAAGTAAGGCTCAAGAGATGAAGAAACACAAAATGATTCAGGCTCTTATAAAGAATAATTAATAATAGATCCAAAGATAACCCCAAAATCCAGCCTATAAGAAGAGAGTAGCTAGATTAAAATGGCAAGCAGAGACCTAAGGAAAATATGGATTTTTCACAAGGACTACATGAATATCTAGAAAAAAGGAAGTAAGAAATAAACATTTAAGAAGGAGGGCAAAAAGCTCTGGAGGAAAGAATGGAAACTAGAATAAATAGCTTAGAACATAAAGTGGTAACTTTTAACCTACATAATACACTCCTGAAAATTAGACTAGACCAGACAGAAAATAATTGACTTCATAGTAAAACAAAATAAACAGATTGAAAAATAAGATATCTGATATGAAAAACAGCTGACCTGGAAAACAGGTCAAAGAGAGATAATTTAAGAATCATTGGGTGATTTTTTTTAAAAGCCTGGATTGGGGCAGCTAGGTGGTGCAGTGAATAGAGCACCAGCCCTGGAGTTAGGAGGACCTGAGTTCAAATCTTGCTTCAGACACTTGACACACTTACTAGCCATGTGACTTTGGGCAAGTCACTTAAACCCAATTGCCCTCCAAAAAGCCTCCCCCCCCCCAAAAAAAAAAAAGCCTGGATATTGTATTTCAAGAAATCACAAATGAAAAACTGCCTAGTTCTCTTTCAATTGGAGGGCAAAGTGAAAGAATTCACTTATCGCCTCCTAGAAGGATAAGTTCCAGTTATGTCATCGCCAATATCCAGAGCTTCCTGGTCAAAAAAACAGTACCTTGGAGAGCCAAACAGAAATTCAAGTACTAAGAACATGTAAGACCTGGCAGCTTCTACTTTGAATGAGAGGATATCTTGCAATATATTATTCCACAAAGCAAAACCTGTAGGTTTATAACCAAAAATAAGTTACCCTGAAAAGCTGAGTATATAATCCTACAACTAGAAAAAAATATATGCCTTTAATAGAATAGCATTCCTGGTAAAAAGCTAGAGCTTTCAAACTTTAAAATGTAAGTACAAGAGTCTAGAGAAATCTAGAAAGGTAAAAGTTATTTGAACAATTGGAAAGGATTGTATGATGATGATTATGATGATAGGCTAATGTTCTAATGGGGGAGAAAAAACAAGTATCCATTCAGAACCTTAATGTCTTCAGAGGGTATTGAGAGAATCAAAAAACAAAACAGTGAACTTGGGGGTAGATTGGTTCTTTCCTGTGGGTTTTAAGAGATGAAAGTCAGGAGGGGGAACCTACGAGGGAAGATAATATTGGAAAGAGTTAAAAACTAAGAGGGTGCCCATTGTTTGGGAAATGGTTGAAAAAAATTTTATGTGAGTGTAATAGAGTGTCATTGTGCTGTAAGAAATGATGAAAGAGATGATTTCAGGGAACCCTGGAAAGTATGAATTGATATAGAGTAAAGTAAGCAGAGCAAAAGCAGTTTATAGGACATTATTTTTTTAAATGTTTTTAAAGACTTTAATCAAAGAAATGACCAAATAACGATTCCCCATGCCTACAGGATCTATGATAAAGTTTGTTACCTACCTCCTAACAAAGAGGTGATTGACTTCTCTGCAGAGAGAGACATATTTCCAGATATGGCCAGTGTATTAATTTGTTTTGCTTGATCGTGCATATTAGAGTCTTGTTTTCCTTCCTTTCAATTTGGGGAGGGAAGTGGGAGAAGCAGGGCTAGTAATATGGTTACCCCCTCAAAAAAAAAAAGTTTAAAAATGTACAGATGTGAACAAAAAGAGCCAAGCAGGACAGTTTTGAAAATAACAGGTTGAATATATGATATACTCTTTTTTTGTAGTTTAGCTTTTATTTCATAATCATAAACTTAACTGTCTAGCCAGACTTGTGGAAGAAAAAAGGAAATGAAATCCAAAAAGAATTGCAGCAAGTGAGAGCACAAGGATTACAGGGTATAAGAGCAGGTGGGGTTTGGGAGTGCTCTCTCCAGCTACAGAGAAACGGTTTGATGGTTAAGACAAAAAACAAAACAAAACTCATTCTCATAATAACGAATGTCCACAGTCAGCCATAGTGATCTTGCTGGTCTTGCCATCCCGAGAACCAAAACGCTCGCTCCATGGCTTCCACATACCTTCTTTCACTTGGCCAAAGACAACATGATTGCCACCTGAAATGAGAATGAGATTTTGAAGATCTTCCCTGCCCCTTAATAGACATGGTGGTGGTGGTGGTGGGGGGAGTTTGAAGACCTCTCCTGCTTTGAAAGTAAATTCTGCCCCCTAAGAGGCTGAATGTAATCACATGGAGCCTGTAATGGAGGGAATTTGCTGAAGGGTGCAGCAGAGCCCACAGGAAGCTTCCCTGCTGTGAAAATAAACCCTGCACCCTGATAGGCTGAATGTAGTCACATGGAGCCCATGGTGGGAGGAGTTTATTGAAGGGAAGCAGAGACCACAGGAAACTGGTGTTGAGAGCTAGCCAGATGATGGGGGAGAGAGGAGCTCAGGCAAGGAGATAGAGAGGTTTGTGAGTAAATATTGATCTTGTATTGATTTGTGGGAAGGCTGAAGGATGCTGTGGCTCACAGCGTTATTATGGCTTCTGAATATCTTTGGTAATATGATGGAATCGGCTTACTGGTTTGGGGATTCGGTTTTCTGGTGTCTAAATAAATGCTTCAGTTCTTTATGTTCTCCATCTTGAGAATCTGGTATATTTTGCAATCAAACACCATGTGATACATAGTCATGGTCTTTATCGTGATCGTGGGCGCTGTAAATATTGCATTGGTGCTACACCATCCAACCAATCAGTCTTAGCCATACAGATGAAAATCTGGGAGCCATTTGTGTTGGGTCTAGCATTTGCCGTGGACAAGATGCCAGGACCAGTATGCTGTATGCTTCAGGATGAAGTTCTCATCAGCAAATTTCTCCCCATAGATGGACTTGCCATCAGTGCCATATGGCATGTGAATTCACCACTCTGACACATGAACCCATGAATGATTCTGTGAAAGGAGGATCCCTTGTAACCAAATCCTTTCTCTCCAGTGCTCAGAGCACAGAAGTTTTCTGCTGCCTTTGGAACCTTGTCTGCAAAGAGCTCGAAAGTAATCTGGCCCAGGCGCTCGTTATTGATGGTGATGTGAAGTACACGTTGGGGTTGGCCATGGCCACAGATGCCTGGGCTGGGCAGCCACAGAGGAAGAGGCAGCAGAGATCCTTATGATACGCTTTTTAAAAAAAAAAGCAGTGTGGAATAGAGATTCACAGTTTCATATACAGTCCTCTTTTTGTGTTCTATATTTTTACATGGGTAAGGCATATTTGTGTGTGTGTGTGTTCAGAGTGAAAAAAAATTATTTAAAAGATCAAAAAGTGTATGGGCACTAGAAATATTTGTACCTAGTAACCAAAATAAGTGGCCTGGAATTCCCTTTCTGTGATAGCAAGCAACTGTTTGCCTCTTGGAGTTTGAGGTGTTGGTGTTCATAAGTGCATTCCTGCAGAGGCTTTTATGTAAGTGCTCTTTAAAGTGTTTATGTAACATGGGTCTCGTTAGTCAGTAACATGTGGAGCAGTGGGGCCTGGCTGGAGTTAAAGCAAATGAGCATTTGGGACCCAAAAGATACTGCTTCATCTAATCACAGATTTGGAAGAAATGTGGTCAGTTATAACTGACAGTGAGTGCTCAGATGTTTTTTTGTCATCCCCACCTTTTTCTTTCACATGATGAAATCTTTTCCCCACCCCTTTATATTTTATTCTCACCATCTAGAGGAAAGATTTCATTTTATCTTCTGGGCTTAGTAGCATTATATGAGCATGTTTGGTGGATGAGAAAATCAAAAGCATTAGAATTCTGGGTTTAGATTTCATGCTGGTATTTGTTAGAATGACTTTGGGGTGTTGGTATTTTAAAAGTACAGTAAAGGTAAACTCTTGCAATATTGAACATGTCTAATTTCACCTAGTGAAAAGTGTGTTATAATTTTTAAAAAGAAGTGTAATTTTATTATTAAAGTATAGTACTTTTAAAAAGTAAAATATAATTGGTTATTAATAAATGATATGAAGTAATTAAAAATTACATATCAGTCATAAATATGAAACCTTCATAAACATCCTTTAACAAAAATGAATCAAAAACTGACTAGATTTGAAAGCATGTGAGTATGTGGGGAGTCATGGGATTCATCTCAGAAGATGGAGACACATTGGAAAAGAATTTATGTCCTTCAATTAAAAAATTTTTTTAGTAAATGTATTCCCTTTATTTTTCTAATAGCAATCTAAGGGAGAAATTATTTTGAGCATTTTTGCAGTAAGAATTTCACATATTGTGTCTGAATTGTTACAAATTCCAAATGAAGTTTGAGAGGTTTCTGTTTTTATTTCTCAATGATTATCATTATTTAGATGACAAAAACAAGCTCTTCTCTAATTAAAGAGAAACTTATTAAAATTAAAATTTTAAAATTAAAGAGGGGCAAAACCTAGAGGGTTCCTGAATCTAGGAGAAAAGAAATGTTAGGGAACACTTAACTGACAACAGTGAGCTAAAGTCATCAGGCCTAGACAAAATATAACCCAGGTTTCTGACAGATATGATTACTGAACTGTTGTCAGAGATCTTTGAAATATCATGGATCATAGGGAGAGGTGCCTTGGGATTGTAGAGGAGTATATATCCCAATTTTGTGAAATGTGGTATGCTCCCCCAACTGTTACCCCCACATACACAAAAAAAAAGCCTGCTCTAAACAGATGTAGAAATTTCACCAGACCAAATCCTGTTGGGGAAATCTAAAAAAAAGTCACAGTGAATCATTTGTCCAGCCCAGTTCAGCATAGAGAGACTGATTTAAAAAGGTCTGTGGATGCTCGGGAAAGGGTCTGACCAGAAGTGCATCCAGCTGAGCACTATAGCACACAGAGAAAAGCTATACACCGGATCAAGGGGAGGTCTCAGATCGATGGTCAGGCACTGTGCATCAGGTGCAAGATTGTGGTAAGTAGGTGCTAAGTGGTAGTTTTGTTATTCACTGCTCGGGAGTAAAGGACCAGCACCCAAGAATGGTGTTCTGTGGTAGGGAGCAATCTTAGTCCCTGGGCAAGTTTAGAAGTAAGCATCAGTGGCATGGTGCAAATCCCAGGAGCAGAGCAGGATCTCAGCTCTAACTCCTAGCCTAGTCTGAAGCCTACAGAGAAATAATAAGACTAAGAGTGCCAGACCAGTGAGGAGCCTGAAATTATATAACTCAGAACCAGCAGAATTTCCCAGCTAACTGATAATGATTGAGTCTAGGAGCAGTCCACAGTTGCTCAGACCCAAACCCAGGTCAGAAACTTGAAGAGCTCAGATCAAGCAGCAACCAGACTTTGCCCTGAATTCACAATGTGAATACTGAAAGCCTGCCAGTCCCTAGCCTGCACCATCTTTTTTTTTTTTTTAAGCAGGCATAGTTCAATTTGTTTGTCTATAAAAAAACATCTATGTGGTTGCCACAGCAGCTGCCTGGGTCCTCTGGACAGACACTCGAGTGTGAGTCTTCACAATATGGTCGGTGAATTCCTGATAAGGAGACTTAGTGAACACAGTCTCCTTCCACAAGTCTGGGGTTAGATGGCTGTATGTTTTGGAGATAGCATCAAAGGTAGCTTTAGCAAAGTTGCCCAGAGTGGCAGTACAGCCTCTTGCAGAAGTGTAACAGTCATCAATTCCAGCCATCATCAGGAGCTTCTTAGGCACAGGAGCTGAGACAATGCCAGTACCTCTAGGGGCAGGGATCAGGAGCACCAGAGCCGACCCACATTGCCCAGTGACCTTGCAGGGTACTGTGTGAGGCTTGCCAATCTTTTTCCCCCAGTAGCCACATCTCACAGGAACGATGGACAGCTTGGCCAGAATGATAGCACCATGAATAGCTGTGGCCACTTGACACCCAGACCAACATGGCCATTGTAGTTGCCAATGGCCACAAAAGCCTTCAACCTGGTACATTGTCCAGCTCTAGTTTGTTTCTGAACAGGCATGATCTTCAGAACCTCATCTTTCAATAAAGATCCCAGGAAGAAATCTATGATCTCAGACTCCCTCCTTGATAGAAAGCGAGAAAAGATAGATCTCTTCCAAAGACTTGATCTTCATGTCCTTGACTAGCCGACCCATCTTAGTGACAGGAACCCACTCCTTGTCTCCCGGCCTTTCCTCCCTGGGCCCAGTGGCCAGGGCCTTGACCTCGGCCCGGCCTCCACCCACAGGGCCTCCCGCAATTCCTGCAGCACCCAGCATCGTCCGCCATTTGGTGTTCACTAGAAGTAGAAGCCCTGCACCATCTATGAGATCCTGGAATAATATATCACTCACTACCCCAAGAAAGCAGCAACAGGACCAGTCCAGACCTTCCCTCCAGAAGTGTTGCAGAGTCTGGCTCTAATATCAAGTCCAGAGTCAGGAAAAAGGTTAGAAGAATGAGCAACCTCCCCACTCCCCCCCCCCCCCCCCCGCCCAAATGGCGAGAGGAATACAAGACATATACCCAGAAGATAATGACTCCAAAATGTCTACGAGCAAAGCCTCATAGAAAAACACAGTTTGGGCACAAATTCAACTAGAATTCCTGGCAGAGATGGATGAAGCAATATCTGTTGTTTTTTTTTTTTAAGAATTTAAAATTGTTTTTACAAATGAAATGAGCACTTCAGAGGAAAAAGAAATGAGAGTTATGGAAGAGAAACTTGGGAAGGAAATTAATAGCTTGGCATAAGAGTCACAAAACCTTGCCCAAGCAGCAAACTCTCTAAAAATTAGGATGGGTCAAATAGAGGCCAATGATGCCATGAGACACAAGAAATATTAGAACAGAAGACTAAAAAAAAAAAAAAAAAACAAAAAAAAAAAGGAAAACAAAAAAAAAAAAAAACAAAAAAAAAAAAAAAAAAAAAAACACCAGAAAATATAAGGTATCTCATAGCAAAGACAACTGATCTAGAAAATAGATCAAAGAGAAAACGTTTAAGAATCATTAAAAACCATAACTCTCAAAAAAAGGCCTGAACATTATATATATGTATATATATTTTGGAGGGCAGTTGGGGTTAAGTGACTTGCCCAAGGTCACACAGCTAGTTTTTGTACTAAGTGTCTGAGGTTGGATTTGGACTTAGATCCTCCTGACTCCAGGGCCAGTGCTCTCTTCACTGTGCCACCTAGTCACTTCTTGGACATTATATTTTGAGAAATTTTAAAAGAAAACTGCCCAGATCTCTTAGAAGCAGAAGACAAAGTGGAAATAAGAATCTACTGGTCACCTCCTGAAAGACGCCTCCAAATGAAAACTCCGTGCAGTGTTATAACCACAATTGAGAGCTTCCAAGTCAAAGAAAAGATCCTGAAGTAGCCAAAAAGAAAGAATTCAAGTACCACAGTTAGGATCACTTCAGTCAATAAGAATTTATGAAGCACCTACTCTGTGCCAGGCACTGTGATAAATGCTAAGGATATGAATACCAAAAAAAAAAAAAAAAAAAGCCCCGATCTGGTAGCCACAGCTATGAAGGAGCCAGATTAAACAATATTCCAGAAAACAAAGGATATAGGCTTACAAGCAAGAATTACTCAAGGAAATTGAGCATAATGCCTGGGGGGGGCGAATGAAATAGAGGACTTTCAAGCCTTCCTGATGAAAAGACCAGAGCTGTGCAGAAACTTTGCAGTTAAAACACAGGAATAGGAGAAAAACAAAGTAAACATTAATGAGTTTTCATTTTGGGGTTTCTTTGAGGAGGTGACCAGTAGATTTTTTTTATTTCTACTTTGCCCTCTGATTCTAAAAGATCTGGGCAGTTTTCTTTTAAACATTAATGAAGAGAGACTAAAAGATAAACTGCTTGCATTCAAATATAGGGAGATGACATATGTTTTTCCCCCTGAGCCCTGTCACTATCAGGGTTCACAGAAGGAGTCTAATTAGACAAAGCCTGTTAGTAGTTCTGTCATGTCTTGATGATCTTAAGAGAAGAATGGAAAGAGGAGGAATGCAGTGGAAGGCAGGGGAAAGAGAAAGGAAGGTTAGGCAAAATTATCTCACATAATCAAGGTATATAAGTTTATATCCATACAAATAAGGAGGGAATGGGGGTGGGAGGGGGAAGCAGCTGGTATTCTTCTAAACTGGTGAAAAGGAAGAGTACACACAGATTTGGGTACAGAAATACATTTCACTCAATAGGGAACGGTGAAATTAGAGGAAGGGAAAATTAAGGTAGAGACTAGTTGTAAGCAAAACACACTCTAAGAATGTTTCTAGCTCTTTTTGTGGTGTCAAAAGAATGGAAATCTGAGGGGAGTGCCCATAAATTAGGGAATGGGCTAAACAAGTTAGGGAATGTGATAGCGTTATATTATGCTTTAAGAAATGATGAAGCTTTCGTTTTAAAGAGATTTGAGAGTTTGTATAAACTTGTATAAATTTTCATTTTTGCAACTAGGATGAGAAGGGAAGCTTTTGATGGGGGGAAATATCTTGTCATCAGGTATTTCTGATAAGGTTCTAAAATATACAGGCCCACTAATCATAAGAATTGCAAATTATTAGCAACATGAAAGATTTCTCTCAGTCACTAATAATAAGAGAAGTATAAATCAAAACAACTGAGATTTTGCTGCACACCTACCTAGAAAATTGGCATAGATGACCAAAAAATGAGAATAATTAGTGTTGATTCTTCAGAAAGGAAAGTGTACCAATATAACCTTGGTGGAGTTGTGAATTGGGCCAGTTATTCTGGAAAGTAGTCTGGAAACATGCTTTTAAAAAGGTGACTAAAACAACCATACCCCAAGAGCCAGAGAACCTATTGCTAGGCATGTACTTGCAAAGATGTCAAAGACAAAAAGGCTCCACATAGCAGTATTTGTTGAGGCAAAAATTTGAAAACAAAGTAGATGCCATAAGCTGAAGTATGAATTATAAAAATCGTGCCTTGTGAATATGATTGAAGAAGCGATGAGCATTAAGAATTCAGAGGAGTATGGAAAGACACAGGAAACAATATTCACAATGACTACATCAATATAAAAAAAAAAAAAGAACAGCCACAATAATCCAAACTGAATGGTATATAATTAGAATGTTCCGGCTTGGCCCTGAAAAAGAGATGAGAAAATATGCTACCATGTCTTCTTCATCGAGGTAGACTGTGGGTGTAGCAGTACATATGCTATCAGATGACAGTGATGGTCAAGTTTTTTTGTTTTTGTTTTTGATGGTCAGTTTTGTTAAACTGCTTTTGATTTTTTCACTTTTTATTCTTTAGTATGAGGGATGACTTAACTTGATGTAGGGGTGAGGGGAAGGAAATATTTAGAAATAAAGATACGAAAACAAGACATCATAAAAATTGTAAAACAAAAAAAATCAGTTCAGACCAACCTCATTTCCCTTTTTTTGGACAGTGTTAATAGGCTAGTAGATCTGTGGAATGCCATAGAATTAATATATTTGGATTTCAGCAAAGCATTTGACAGTTTCTCACGTTATCTTGTAGATAAGATGAAGAAACATGTACTAGATGATAGTAAAGTTTTGTTGTGTCAGAATGTTTAATGACTGGAGCAGAAGAGTAGTCATTGATGGGTTGATGTCAACTTGAAGGTAGGTCTTTGGTTATATGAATGACCGAGGGATCTCCCCCTGACATCCACATTTTTTCTGTGATTTCTGTGGATGAAGGATAATGTGATTATCCGATTTCCAGATGACACAAAGAATAGCTGATACATTGGATTATAAGGTAAAAAATACAGTAGACTAGAATAATTTGAAAATTTTGATATTTTGATAAGATTCAATAAATAATATTAATAAATTAATAATATTTGTATATTATATATAAATGTATTTTATTATATAATAACAAATAAAATTTGATATATCAACAATTTGAAAAATAAGACAAAAATAAATAAAATTAATGGGAAAGTCCTACACTTAATTTTTTTTTAATCAAGTGCACAAGAATAGGAATTGAGGAGGCATGGCTGTATAACAGTTCTTACAGAAAAGTGCGGTGGCTTATACTGGATTATAATAAATAGCCTAATATGGCATCCCCCAAACCTAACACAATTTTAGGCTGTATCAAAAAAGGAATAGTGGCCTATACAGTGCTAGTTTTGATGTATTCTACCCTTATCAGAAAACGTGTACAGTGTGATATTGAGTTTGGGGCACCACATTTTGTGAAGAACATTGCTAGCCTAGCAGAGATGGTGAGGATCATTTGAAGAAACTGGAGAGATTTCACTTAGAGAAGATAAGATTTGAAGGACTCTAGTGAAAGAGGAATGAGACTTGTTCTTGGCCCTAGAGTGAGCTAGTATCAATGGAAATTACGGGACCACAGCATATTTCAGCACCTTGTGAGGGAAAAAAAGCTACCCAACCCTTAGAGATGGCCCAGAGCAGTGGGTTGGAGGTCTTAAACACTAGGGTTGAAGAAACTAGGATTGAGCTAGGTAGAACATAAAGAAAGAAATAGCACCTTCTAAGACTGGAATTTGGCCCGCACAACATAAGTTTAGTTAATGTTTTAAAGCAATTGGCAGCTAGATTACAAATTTGGGCGAAAGCAGCTAATTAGTAATGGTCATCCCCCTCTCTTTGGCATCTCTGAATATCTAGGGGTATCTGATATTTAGCAGCTATAAGGAGGAGGAATGTTGATGGCCCTTCCTCAGAAGGGAGGGGTATTTAACAAAAGTGGGCTGAGGAGGAAAGTGTAAGCAATACACAGATGAATTGTTTAACATAACATTTATTAAGTATTACTTCTTACTTAGAGCTGGGTGGGAAGATCCTAGACTATTGAATGACCTGAAGGAATGACTAGTTTCTTTTTTAAGTAAACTGCCTTTTAGCTCTCTTTCTTGTTATGCTTCATTTAGAAATGTGGTGAGTATAACCCAGATGGAACTGGGAAGGAATTACCTGGAAATCTTACAGTTCTCTTTTGGAACTTCCTTTTTTTCCCCTGCCATACTATGTTTGGCTCTCTACTTTGGCCTGGGCATATCTGGAAGATGGAAATCAGCTCCCTTTGCAAGGATGCCAGTGCTAACTACGTAGAATCTTGGTGCTTCCCACTATTTTTTACCTTTATTCCAACACTTTGATCCGCAAGAACCCCATGTCTTAGGGCTTTTCTTAGAGTTATTTATCCATGACATTGAAGTCAGCCCTCCATTCACAAGGTTATAATCATTCTTTAAGATCAGCCTTTTGTTTTTCCTTTGTGTAAAAGGAAAGGTTATGTTCTGGAAAACCCGAATTTAAATCCTAGTTCTGCTATTTATTTTTTTGTTTTGTTTTGTTTTTATTTTTTATCTTTTTTTTTTTACTATTTATTTCTTGTGTCAGACATTCTTAACCTAAGGCACCAAGGAGTTCATGGATAGATTTCTGGAGGTCTGTGAACATGGAGGATAAAAAACAGATTTTTGTTTCGGTGCAATTTATTTTCCTTTGTGATACTGTATCTTTTATCATCTCATCTGATTACCCTGATCTCTTGATCTTGGGCAAGTACTTCCCTCTGTTTCAAATGAGATATTTGTAAAGCACTTACTGTGGTACCTGCACATAGTGGGTGCTATATAAATGTTATCTATTGTTATGATGATTATCATTTCAGTTTGCTTATCTGTGAAATGAAGGGGTTAAATGAGATGGTTCCTAAAGGTTCCTTCTGTCTCTGAATTCTGTGATCCACTGTGGACCTGCATTTTAGTGGGACATTTGGCAAAAACTTTCTGATATTTTTGTTCTGCTGGACCTGAAATTTCATTAGTGTAAGGAGCCTCCCACTGAGGGAGGAACTCCAGGACCTGCTTTTCCTAGTATTAGATATTTTCCTGGGAGCACTAAGAGATTAAAAAATTTGTCGAGGTCACACAACCATGATCTGTCATAAGCAGGAATTGAATTTTTGTCTTCCTGGTTTGGGGGTCAGCTCTGTTTATAAGCCTCTATGTCAGGCTGCAGCTGAGACCCTTCTGAGGGCTTCAGTTTCCTTAACTGTAAAACAAAGGTGTTAGATAAAAATAACCTCCAAGTCTCTTTCAGCTCCAAATCTGTGATCCTATGGTTAGTCATGGGGGTACTCTGCTGGCATCAGAACTATTAAATGGAATTATAGGTAGAGTCTAATGATTATAGAGTCACAGTTATTTTTCTTGATTTAATAACTGGTCTTTTTACCTTAGAAGTAGATACATGATAGAGTCCTGAATATACCTTGTTTGCCTTTGCCTGTCTTTCCCATTTCTCCCTTTCTGTTCTTTCTTCTTTCCGAGGTCTAGATCAGAGATATCAAAGACCCCCACCTGATCTGAGTGTGGCCTGAAGCCAGATTAAAATTTACTTGGGAAATATTTAATAAAATAAGTAGAAATGCAATAGAACATAAATAATGTTAATATGTGATTTTTAAAAAAATCAATATGTACCTTCAAGGATCCATTTCTATTTGAGTTTAACACCATTGGTCAGGATTATTACCTCCTTCCAACCTCCAGCTACAAATTGTATTTTATGTATCATACTTATTGCATAAATATTTCATCCCTGCCCCCTTGAAATCACAGACTGTTGTTTTTTGTCTTTGTATTCCCATCACTGATACATAATGCATAGTTAGGAATCTGTAATTTCCTTAATGTTGGAACTTCTTGCACCTACAGAGATCATATCCCTTAGCAAATAAGTGTTTAGTGTCAGTAACCAAGGATGGAGAGGAAAACACTTTTCTATCTCCAGCTCACAGTGATTGTTCTCCCTGTTTTAGCATGTTTATAACTTTTTTTCCCAGCTCATTTGTAAACTCCTTTAGGGGAATAACTATGCTCTTTACTTCTTTATCTTATTCACAATACCTGGTACATTGTTATAAAATAGGCACTCAATAACATTTTGTTAATTTACTCAATATCCTGGTCTTGAATTGAGGGGGAAAGGGAGAAATAAAATAGTTTCCTCCTTGTCACCAAGTTCAGTCCACTCTGATTGTCTGATTTTGGGGCTATGTGGGAGTACAATGGGATCTGGAATAGGTATGATGTGAAGAAGATCGATGAATAAACATTTATGAATTGCTTACTGTATGCCAGGCACTGTGCTAAGTGCTAGGGATATAAAAAGAGGCAAACTTACTTCAAAGAACTTACAGTCTAATTGGGGAGACAATATCTAAACAAATATACAGAGCAAACTGTATACAGAATGCATAGGAGATAATTAAGAAATAGCACTGAAATTAAGAGGAATTGGAGAAGGCATTTTGTAGAAGATGGGATTTTAGTTGGGATTTAAAGGAAACCAGAGAAGTCTTTACTTGGAGCAGAGAAGGAAAAGCATTCCAGGCACGGGGGACAGCCAGAGAGAATTCCCAGAGCTGAGAGATAGAGTGTTTTGTTCATGGAACAGTCTTTGGAGAAGTTTTTTTGACTATCCAGAAGTAGGAAAACATACTGGAAACTGCCAAAATAAGAGCCAGAGAGTCTTCTCCCCACTCTCCCCTTTTGATTCTGTAGGACCTATCAAGAGGCAGGGGTATTCAGCAGAAAGTGGTCTTTAGGGTTGAAGTCATGTGTTTTAGTCCTTGATATATCCCATTCCAGAGATTCTCCTATAAGAATGTGTTTAGGGAACTTTGAGTAATATATCACAAGATTCAGGTTACACTGAGCAGTGAAAGATGTTTTCTAAGGAAGTAGGACAGTCCCAGCAATCCCAGAACTAGTGTCCCTATATTATTTAGATTATTAGTGAGACAACCTTTTGTTTTTGTGAGTTTCTGGCATCCTCTGGTAGTATCTGAGTGCATAGAATGACCCTTAATATAGTTTCCTTCAGACCTATAGACTTAGGACTCAACACTTTAATCCAAAACTTTCAGTGACTCCTCATTACACGTCAAATATAGCATAAATTCTTTATCCTGACATTTAAGGCTTGCTATAATCAGCCACCAATTTACTTTACCAGCCTTATCTCATACTACTCCACTTTACATACTCTACATCCCAGTCAAACTGGGCTACTTTCAATCCCCTATTCTCATCTCATCCCCTGCCATCTTCATTCCTTTGCTCATACCGTCCCCTATACCTGAAAATGAGTCTTCCATCCCACCTGTTGAAACTACTCTTTCATGCCTCACCTGGGATAGTTCTACTTTTCCTGTTAAGCCTTTCTCTTTAAATTTCTCCTAGCACTTTACCAATCTAGACTTCTTTTTTTTTTTTACATTTTTCACATAGTTATTACCTGACATATTTCTGTTTTATCTCCAGAACATAGCAGTGTTGTGTAGATGGCACTTATTAGTAAATGTGAACTGAATTGAATTTGAAAGGATCCTAGACATCTAATCCCACACATTCCTTTTCCCCTTTCTTTAATATTATGTTGTTGTTATACTGTCACCATCCTCTCAATACCCTGGGATTCCTAGCTATTCTTTGCTTTCCCTGAACCCACATATTGAACCTATTGCCAAATCCTGTCTTTATTCCCACATCTCATGTGTCCTATATCTCTACTCTTCCTGAAATCACCCTCAGGCCTTCATCTCTTTTCACCTAGGAATAGCTACTAAACTGATCTTTCTTCTTGTACTTTGACTCCTAGAGTAGGCTGTGTGGTACACTGGGGAAAGTGCTGGGTTTGGAGTCAGAGTACCTAGGTTTGAATCCTGGCCCTACCTTATCTATCCATGTGACCTTGGGCCAGTCACAGCCTTTCTGGGTTTCATTCCTCATCTGTAAAATGGGGGTGGACTAGCTGGCATGAGGATCTCTATCAGCTCTAAACATAGGATCCCATTTTCCTCTTTAGTCTATTTTCTGTATCTATGGCCAAGTAATCTTAATGTGACATTCTGGTTATATCATTTACTCAGCTAACTAGTGAGCATTTATTAAGCCTCTATAATGCCATAATATACCAGGTACTATACTAGACATTGAGAATACAAATATGAAAGTGAATTAATTCTTGCTCTCAAAAAAAAGTATTCTGCTAACATTGTGCTAGGGTGACACATGTTCTCAAATTAGTAAATCCAGGAAATTTGTGTGTGTGTGTGTTTGCGTGCTTGTGCACACGTGTATGCATATACATATGCATGATTGGAGGATGCAAATCAAGCCCTCCCCTTGTTATTAGTTGTAATAGGTGATACTTGACTTGAAAGGGAGCTAGTAGTTCCAAGAGATGGTTAAGAGAAAGGAGAGCATTCCCAGCAAAGATGGAATGGTGTGTACAGCACAGAAGAGCAGCAAGTCTGTTAGACCTGGAGCCAGATTGTGAAAGACTTTAAATGACACAATTTATATTTTACCCTCAGGTCAGTGGGGGTGCCACAGAGGTTTCTTAAGCTTAAAAATGATGTGATTAGAGCTGCACTTGAGGGAAGTTAAAAAACCCTCAATGGCTTCCCTTTGCCTCCTGAGTCAAATATAGAATGCTGACATTCAAGGCCCTATATAATTTGGTTCTAGCCTACCATACCAGCTTTATCTCTTGCTATTTTCTTTCACTCCTTGTATGGTCTACTCAAAATGGCCTACTCTGACCCTGACCTCATGCCTTTGATCCCACAGTCAGTCCCTTAGCTTGAAATTAACTCTCATCCCACTTTATCTCCCTTTGTTCCTTGAAGAGTCAAATCAAATACCACCTTCTTCATGAAGTTTTAGCCCTCCTCACCACTACCAGCATCTAGGTGGCATGGTAGATAGAGTGTGCTGCACCTACAGTCAGGAAGTTCATGAGTTCAGTTTCAGCCTCAGACACTTAGGAACTGTGTGACCCTGGACAACTTATTTAATCCTATTTGCCTTATCTGTAAAATGAGCTGAAGAAGGAAATGGAAAACCACTCTAGTATCTTTGCTAAGAAAAACCCAAATGGGGTCCTGATATTGGATACAACTGAAATGACTGAACAGCAACAACCTCCACCATCCCACATATGAAAGTTATTTCACCTTTTTCTAATTTTTCATGCTGCTTTTTCGGCTTACTTTACACTCCCTTGTGTCATAATTATTTACTTACCTCCTGTGTCCGTATGATACAAAGCCTATATTGCTTCTGTCTTTGTATATCTATAGCCTAACACAGTGCCTGGCTCATAGTAGCCATGTAGTAAATGTTTGTTGAGATGAATTGAGAAAGGATACTGAAGTTGGACAGGTTGATGACTTATCACAGGTCATGTAGCTAGTTAGTAAGAGTTGAGACTAGAAATTTGGCTCCCGGTCTCGTGTTCTTTGAATTACAAAGCAATATTTTGTAGCCTGCAAATATATTGGATAATTTACAAAGTATTACTATAAATTTCTAGTCTATTACAAAAGTTCCCCCAATGTCCATAAGTCTGTGGATTTGAATATCTCTGGTGAGAAGTAGCATGGTATTGTGGGAAAGAACACTGGATGTGAAACTAGGAAACTTAGAATCATAGCCATGTGGACAAGCCATTCAATCCTTATTGAACTATTAGTTCAATAGTTAGTACATAGTCAGTAAAATAGTAAGAATCCAAAAATATAATTTTCCCAAGTTAACAGAATAAGAAATAGAATACTCAAATAACCCTTGCTTAGAAAAAAAAATTGAACCATCCAGAAATGAACTCCCTGAAGGAGGGAAAAACTGAGTCTAGATCTATTTCCAAACAAGTTCTATCAGACATTTAAAAAACAATTCTAATACTATATAAACTGTTTTTAAAAATACGTGAAGAAGACCTACCAAATTCCTACTGTAACACAAATATGGTCTTTATACCTAAATCAAGGAGAGTCAAAGCAGAAAAAGAAAACTATAGACCTATTTCCCTAATGAATATTAATGTAAAATTTTTTAACAAAATACTAGCAAGGAGTTTACAGCAACATGTCATAAAGATCATATGTTATGACTGGGCTGAATTCTTACCAGGAATACAGGGCTAGTTCAATATTGGGAAAACCTTAAGCATAATTTACAGCATTAATAGCAAAACCAAGGTAATTGTAATTTCAATAAATGCAGAAAAAAACTTTTGATAAAATACCCATTTCTTTTAAGAATACACATATGCATATACACACATCTATACATACATGAAAACATGGGAATAAATGGAATTTTCCTTAAAATAAGTATTACATATCTAAAACTAAGAGTAAGCATTATCTGTAATAAGGATATTACCTCTCAGTAAAACCAAGGCTGAAGGAAGAATGTCCATTATTACTATTCCTATTCAATATTATCCTAGAAATGCTAGGTATAGTAATAAAAAAAAAAGTTGAAGGAATAAGTGTAAGAAATGAGGAAACAAAACTATCACTTTTTGCAGATGATATGATGGCTTCCTTAGAAAACCCCTAAAGAGTCAACTAAAAAGCCGATCAAAACAACAAATTTAGCTAAATTGCAGGATATAAATAAACCCACATAAATTATCATCTTTCTTTATATTACCAACAAAACCCAACCAAAAGAGACAGAGAAGTTCCATTTAAAATAACCACTGACAATATAAAGTACTTGTGAGTCTGCTTGCCAGGAAATGCACAACAGCTATATGAACACAATTACAAAAAAAAAAAAAACTCTTCACACAAATAAAGACAGATCTAACCACCTGGAGTTATTAATTGCTCATGAGTAGGCCAAGCTAATATAAAAATGACAATGCTATCTAATTTGCTAGTTTAGTGCCTTACCAATTAAACTACCAAGGAATTACTTTATAGAGCAAAAAAAAAAAAAATAATGAAATTCATCCAGAGGAATAAAAGCTTAAGAATATCAAGGAAATCAATGGGAAAAAAATATAAGAGAGAAGGAAGGAGGCCTAGCAACACCCAATCTTAAAATATACTACAAAGCTGTATTTGTACTGGCTAAAAAACAGAGAAGTTTCCGTGGAACAGATTAGGTATACAATATATAGAAGCAAATGAGTTTAGGAATGTAGTATTTTATAAACCCAAAATCTGAGCCATTAGGGCATTATTTGACAAAATCTCATTGGGAACTCACCTAAGCATCGACCAGTATCTCACACAGTATATCAAGATAAGCCAAAACAGGCACATGATTTAGACATAAAGGGTAATATCATAAACAAAGCAATAGAACATGATAGAAACTACCTGTCAGATCTACAGAGAGGGGAAAGATATGTTGCCAAACAGGAGACAGAGAGGCTCACAAGATGTAAAATGGATAGTTTTGATTACATAAAATTAAGTTTTTATAGAAGTAAAACTACTACAGCTAAAATTAGAAGAAAAGCAGAAAATTGGAGGGAAATCTTTGCAGCAAGTTTCTCTGATTAGTCTCATTTCTAAAATACATAGGGAACAGTCAAATTTATAAGTGCCATTCCCCCAATTAATCAAAGAAGATGAATAGATAATAGGTCAAAGGATGTGAATAGGCAATTTCTTAGGAAGAAATCTAAGCTATCAATAGTCATATGTAAAACAATCTCTAAATCACTGATGATGATAATAGAGAAAAACAAATTAAAACAACTGAGGTACTATGTCACACCCATTAGACTGGTAAAAATGACAAGTGCTGGAAGTGGGAAGTGGGAAAATAGGTACACTAATGCACTGTTACTGGAGCTTCAAACTAGTCCAACCATTCTGGAAAACAATTTGGAACTGTGCCCAAAAAACGGTTAACTCTACATACTTTTTGACTTAGCAATACTAGTGCAAGTCTTTACCTCAGAGAGATCAAAGAACAAAGGAAAGGGCCTATAGGTACAAAAATATTTTATAGAAACTCTTTTTTGTGGTAGCAAAGAACTGGAAACTGAAGAGATGCCCATCAAGTGGGGAATGGCTGAACAAATTATGGTATGTGAATATTATGGAATACTTTTGTGCTATAAGATATGAAGGGAATGATTTCAGGAAAAAAACAATAACAAACCTGGAAATACCTGTATAAACTGATGCAAAGTGAAGTAGGCAGAATCAAAAGAACAATTTATACAGTAACAGCGGCATTGTAAAGATAATCAGCTCTAAAAGACTTACTAACTCTAATCAATACAATCACCAACCGTGATCCCAAATCTTAATGAAACGTGTTATCTACCTCCAGATAGAGAAGGGATATTCTCAGAACACAGTTTGAAGTATATTTCCTTTTTTCCTTTCCTTTTACGCAGAGGGAGGGGGCAACAGTGCAGACATGGCTAGTGCAGAACTTTGTTTTGCATGACTATACATATTTGTAATGGGTTTTGTTTTTCTTGCCTTTTTAATGGGTGGGAAATGGAGAATTTGGAATTGAAAATAAGATTGAATTTTTAAAATAAATAGTATTTATTTGGATTATTGACAGGGATATTGTGAGGATCAAAGATAATGTAAAATTTAAAACATTCTATAAACATAAGCTATTAAGTACATGATCAAGTATTAGATCAACAGTGAATGAATGAAGAAGTATTTATTAAGTGTTTGCTGTGTGCTAGGCACTATGATAAACAATGGAGATAGAAAAGCAAAGATAGCACTTGACCTTAAGGATTTTATATTCAGATAGGGGAATTACACTTATGTTTAGGGGAATGTTATCCAGGAACAGATGTTTTGGACTGGGAAGTCATAAAGATGGTGAATGGAGGCCTGTGGCAGTTAAGTTAGCCTTTCCAGGAATGGTGGTATTGATTTGATCACTGTTCCCATAGCTGGTGGTGGAAGGGACTTAGGGAAGGGAGGCAGCATGGCATAAAGGTGACTGGAGAGCTGTAGTGTGATGATAATTAACTAATTAGAGAGAACTTTGACTATTCAGGAATGTAGGGCCTGAAGGTGGGAACTGAAGCACCAACTTGGGATGTTACTGCATGGCATGAAGATAGTTTCTGAATGCCTCCTCTTTGCAAAGCATGAAGTGTCTGTGTGACTTAAGTGTCATTTGAGGTTGAAATATGAGAGTATGGGTGTGGTTGTATGAATTTGGTTACATTTTGCCATATTATGGTATTCTAATACATATCTTTTCTGCCAATCAGAAAAACTCCAGTGTCACAGTTTGGAGCTAACTTTTTTATTTGGATGCTGCTTATCTTTGTAAATAATGATGCTCTCAGGATCTCTTTAGCTGTCATTTTTGACATGTTAGTGGTATTGGTGCTATACAGAGACTTCCAGGCCAGTACTGTAGTTTCCACTATCTTCCTGAGCAAGGATAGCCTAAGGGATTTTGTAGAAACTGGTCTACAACATCTGCTCTATTTACTCTTTGTTTTCAGACCAGTCCAGAGAAGGTATGTATGGCACTGAACGTACCCAGTCTGAAGAAGATGGGGAATGGCAGCACTCTACTTCAACTACCTCATCTCAGAGCAAAAGGGCAGAGCGTCTTGGTCAGAACCAGCGCAAGAACCTGACCTCTGAGGACACCAAAAAAAAGAGGGCTCAGAAACCTTCCCACATGAGGAGGAACATAAGGTGAGTTATCTAAGTTAAGATGCTAGGGAGAGTTATATAATAAAAGTGATCTATTATTGCTTCACCCAACCCTCCGTATCCCAGCACAAGTAGTAAATTCATTTCTATGACTGATATTACTAGTAATATTAATTTTGGACTTCTTAGTAGGGCAATCATCTCCCAAACTGCTGAAAGAGAAATTTATAGATAGTATTTTCATTCTGGGTCTTAATTGATGGTTCAAGTGATTCCCAAGACATGTGTTCAGTCCTTGGGTCTTGATTGCCAAAAGATTCTGACGTGATGGGAATTTATCTTAATCATAGCTGGAGAATGTGGGCATATCTCTATTATCAGAAGCCTAGATGAGGCAAAGTAGAATTGGTGGGAAATGTCCTAGATCAGAATCTCTTCTCATGTCTTGTTTTCTCTTTTTAAAGAGGCAAGAAGGTAGGCATGGAAATTAACTTTCTATCCTGATACCATATGACATAAGAACATGTAGCCTAGATATATCAGTAATTCAAGAATATAATTTTATTGATGGGGCTATTCTCCCCAACTCAGAAAATAAGCTCCCTATAAAATTTGGTTTCTGAAGGTTGCTATGGCTGAAAAATTTATCACCCTTCACCCTTTTGGTGAGCCTTTGAAGATTTAGCTAGACTGGTCCTCAGATAACAAACGTGATGATCATTACTAGTCCTGTTCTTAAAGTCTTTACAACACTAGTGGGACCTGCTAGAATTTAGACTGTGCTGAATTGGCTTTTTAGAACTTGGGGTTACTCACCTCTACTTGGTATCTAGGGATTTAATGATGGATGGAAACCAATGTAAGACTTTTTTGTTTTAAACTTAGGACCAAAAAAGAATTTTAGAACCCCAAGAGATTCTTCATTCTTTTAGACCTCTCCTTCTATGGTCAAAATGATAGCCTTGACCATATGAAGTATATCATCTTTCTTGTCTGCTGAGGCTTGTGAACATGTAGACTTCTTTTGTGACTGAAATAATGTGAAAAGTACAGTCATCTGAGGATTTCCCCAATATTACAAAGTTTTACTCCTTGGTCTGCTAATGCTAGGGCAAGTGGGAAAAATACGTACTTTCTTAAAACTACACAATAAACACAATAAGCTCTTTTTTTCCGACCTTTCAGTAGACACTTCCTACTTTGGGCTTTGCCATAAAGTTGTTTTAGCTGAATTCATGAGAATAATTAAAAAATTTCTCTTTATTTATCTGAATGTTTAGAAAGCTGCTACGGGAGGATCAGTTGGAGGCAGTCACCAAAGCAGCTCAACAGGAAGAGCTGGAGAGAAGAAAACGACTGGAACAACAGAGGAAGGACTATCCTGCCCCAATCCCTACTGTACCACTAGAGTACCTCCCAGGTAAAAAGAGATGGCATGATATTGACTATGTCTAATTCAGGAGTTCTTAACCTTTTTTGTGTCATAAACCCTTTGATAGGCTAGTGAAATGTAGGGACACTTCCCAGAATAATGTTTGTAAATGGTTAAAATAAAATACCTATCATTATATGGGAAACCAACTATAGTGAAATACATTTATGAAAATATTCTTTAAGAACCAAGTTTATTGATCAGGTTACAACCCCTTGGTCTAAATTCATAATCTAAGGCATTAAATCTTTTTTTAAAGAGCCTTTTATTCTATAATGGTAGAGGTCTGAGATAAGTTTATGTCCTTAGTGGGATAAAGGATAGGGGTAAGGATAAATAGATAGACCATTTATTAAATGCCTACTGTGTGTGCCAGACACTGTACTTTCTAAGTACTAGGGATACAAATACAAGTGAGCAAGT
Organism: Petaurus breviceps papuanus; assembly: GCF_028583685.1. NCBI lineage: Eukaryota > Metazoa > Chordata > Mammalia > Diprotodontia > Petauridae > Petaurus > Petaurus breviceps. Next base: position 7,075,827 of record NW_027185896.1, on the reverse strand, counting down.
CAGTTCCTGCTTTCAAGTAATTTACATTCTATTGGGGGAAATGACTACCATAAAAGTATATTGAAAAAAGGGACAGGGGAGGAAGATTACCTGGGCAGAAACCCTGTGAAGAAAAGGTCAGGAAGAGGTCCAGGAAGTCCAAAGATTATGTAGTTAACAGTAGTCTAGAAAATAGGATTCAGATATAATGGAGACTTCAAAGTATTTAAAGATTAATCAACATTTTTGAAATAATTATTTGGATTTGCAACCTTTAAAATGGCAGCTAGGTGGCATAGTGAATAGAGCATTAGGCCTGGAGTCAGGAATACTTGAATTCAAATCCAGCCTCAGACATTTACTAACTTTGTGATTCAAATCCAGCCTCAGACATTTACTAACTTTGTGAAACAGGTCAAGTTGCTTGATACAAGTCACCGTTTGCCTCAGTTTCCTCCTCTATAAAATGAGCTGGTGAATAAAATGGCAAACCACTCCAGTGTCTTTGCCAAGAAAACCCCAAATGGGATCACAAATAGTTGGATATGACTGAAACTACTGAACAAAACCTTTAAAATAACCAGAAACACAATTTGAAATGTATCTTTCAAATTAAGATTTTTCTCAACTTTCCCTCTATCATTTTGGGTCTCAAGATAGAGATTTAAAATAGGGTGATAAGATCTTATCAAGATATTGCCATTGGGTGATGAAAACTTACTAACATGATAGAACTGGAACCAGTAAAAAGAGACAAAAGCAAGGGCATTGTATCTCAGGGAAATATATTTTAATCGATTGTGTCTTTGACTTCCTTCCCCAACCATTGCTCTGTTTTCTCCATAGAGGAAATTGTTTTACGAGCAGGTGATGCTTCCCAGCTCCCCCCTCAGGTCTTAGCCCAAGAAGTTATTTGTCTGGATAGCACCAGCAGTGGCAGTGAGGAGGAGACAAAGGGAATACTACATGGCATTAAAGATGGTAAGAAATACTTTGTTCCTTTTAGTCTCAACTTACTGTGCATCCTTAGCAACATATCTAAAACTGTAGTTTGGGGCTGACAATACACATTTCCCTTATGTCCTTTGATTTACCTGTGAATTACATCATTATCTCTGCTTGAAGCAAGAGAAAAGAAAAGCTAAAACTTTTTGTTTTAAGGAATGACAGAGGACAGAATAAAGTTTCTGTCCTGTTGTGTTTTAAAAATGATCACTGAAAGTCCCTTTAATCTTTCCTGGTGTCTTAGAAGTGATTGAACTGAGCTCCGGAGAGGACGAGGCCCTTCAGATCGTGGACAGTAGCGACTCTGCCAATGAAGGGGATGGAGATGCCACTGAGGAGAGCAGTGGCTCCCATGTGAATGATGCCTTAAACCAGTCAGATGCTATGGGGCAGGTCATTGTCAACATCAACCACCCACCTAATGAGGAAAATATCTTCCTAGCCCCACAGTTGGCACGTGCAGTGAAACCTCATCAGGTACTGGAAGTCCAGAGACTCTCCTCTCCCTTCCTTTCAAGGGCTCTTTATTGGTGTTGGCATTGCTCATCACTTATTATTGTGTTAAGAAATAGAGATTTCCCAAGCACTTGGGAATTGTATAGAAAATCTGTTATTTAGTCCCTTATCTGCTGATCTTCTAAAACTTCATCTAAGATTCCTAAGATAAGAAGCATCAGGAACAACTGGGGAGAAAAGAGGAGTGGGACAAGACACAATGGGAGTGTGTTTTGATCATTGCCTAGTTGTTTCCTAGTCTTGGGAGATTCCTGCAAAGTCTGAAAGCTTGAATTTAGGTTCTTCCCTGAGAAAACTGGTTGGGAAATTTGTTTTGTGTTAATGGTTCCTTAAAGTGACATGAATAGGTGTTTAAAAATACATAAAGGGTATAGGAAAGAGTAGACCTCTTTCTGTGTTTCTCCACTAGAATCAGGAGGTAGAGGTTACAGGTTATGGTTAAGCAAATGAAAAGAAGTTTTTAACTGGAGCTGCCTGACGATGAAATAGGTTACCCAGGAGGTTAGTGAAATACCGTATTACTGAAGGTACTGGTTATTGAGACTGGTAACTGAATTGATCATGCCAGGAATTCTTTAGAAAGGGATCCTCCATTGGGTGGGAGGTTGAAATTAGTGACCTTGAAGTCTTTCCAACACTTAAGATTTTATATTTAGGATTATGCTAAATGGAGCAGAAAGAGACAGTGAAGTTGATTTAGTTCAGGCCTTATTTCACAAATAAGGAAACTGAAGCCCAAAGGTGTTAAATGACTAGTGCAGAGTCACAGAGGGTAGGTAGTGCGCAGCAGAGTTGGGGTCCAACAATCATCTGGTTAATCCAGATTAAATTCTCCTTCAGTCCTGTCAAACCTTTGGGTATGATGTAATAACAAATGTTTCCCTCTTACCTATATACTCAATAAGGATGACTTTCTGGTGTTTTTCTCAAAGAGACCTCCCTTGTAAACTATTTTTTAATTATTAGCAATAATAACATGTTGCACTTTATTGTACCTACTTTGGATTCTCACAGCAACCCTGAGGTGCTTAACAAAACTATTATTATCCTCATTTTAAAGAGGAAAAAACAGACCTGTAGAGGTCAGTGATATGGTCAGTGTCACACATCTAGTAAATGTTTGGCCTAGAACTTGAGCTTTGGTCTCTCCCATTTTGCTTCTCAACAGTAGCCTTCTTAAAGGTGTTGAAAAATTGATTTCAATTGTTTTTACTATTGTCCTAGAAAAAAGGAAAATGCAAACTCCATTATTTGTCACTTATGTTGTTTGTCATTTCATGTTCTTATGATTTCTTTCTATCCTGTTAGATTGGTGGAATCCGATTCCTATATGACAACTTGGTGGAGTCCCTGGAGAGATTTAAAACCAGCAGTGGATTTGGCTGTATTCTGGCTCACAGCATGGGTTTGGGGAAAACTCTACAGGTGATCTCCTTCTTAGATGTCCTTTTCCGACACACAGAAGCCAAGACTGTCCTTGCTATTGTACCGGTAAGGAACCAGTTAGATCTAGGCTAGCTCTGGCTTGGCCATGTTTCGCATTTACTGTGTAACCCAGCATCAAAATGAGTTCCTTCTAATCTTCTGCCTTTCTCCAACACTTACAGAGCTTTCTACCTTGAATAAATGGGTATTGTAATTGCTTATGTTGTACTTGAATGTGCTGATTTCTGTAGTATAATAAAAAAAAACCTTTTAATATCTGTTCATTATAGAATTGACTGCTGCTAAGCAGATTGAAAGTAGCTGAGTTATAGTTTAGCAGTTAGGACATCTAAGATCCTTAGCACCATAAGTGTTCCACTCACATTGTTTCAGCAGAGAGCTCAGACCTCTTTGGAAGAAGAACTGATTCTTCAAACACTTTCACTTTATAGATCCATATCACAGGGGCTATTAATAAATACAGAACATAGCAAATGTAATAAGTCCTCTTCATATAGGCCACACACTTTCTACTCTTTAGTATCTGTTATTACTTGTAGCAAATAGCATGGTTTCTGGGTTCATTCCTTAAATATTCTCTCCCCCTCATCTCTTTCTGGTTTTTTATTTTACTTTTTGACAGGTGAACACTCTTCAGAACTGGCTGGCAGAGTTCAACATGTGGCTGCCAGCCCCTGAAGCACTACCTGCTGACTACAAACCTGAAGAGATTCAGCCACGCTACTTTAAAGTCCACATTTTGAATGATGAGCACAAGTAGGTCTCTAATTTGTTTTTACCCCTTGTTTTCCCTTCCTCTCATTTATTTGCTCAACATACTTTTATTTTAAATTCACTTCAACCAGCATTTTTTTTCTTTCAGGCACCATGAAAGCTTCAGACTCTATTGGGATTCTGATTGATATTCAAATGTTTTGTTTGTACATGTTTCATCCTCCATAATTTCCTTTTATTTCTTCTGTATATTTGTTACCCTTTTCTTAAAATGAATTTTGTTCTGTCCCTAGTTTCTTGGTAAAGTTTTCTAAGCTATAAACCTGGCATTTAGTCTTACCTTCTGCATCAATTTTATTTATTTTTTTTTACTCTACTTTGCACTGTTATATAACTGTAGGCTCTCATTGCTAGTGCCTCATTTGGTACTTGGGCTTTAAATGTTTTTCATTTGGTCATCTTCCTTCACCAATCTGGTCTTTAGACAGCTTACAAAGTGATATTCCTCTAGCACAGATATTGTCTCTCCCGTGCTCAGTAAAGTTTAAATGTCTTCCCATCAATTTAGATTCCTCTGTTGGTATTTAAAGCCCTTGCCTGCATGAGAACTCATGCATTTTCAGCCTTATTATACACTTCCTCCTTCACACTTTGGTATAGTAGCAGCAGCAAACAGACTTTCTTGTGTTCCATACATACAGCTTTCTATCTTCCAGGCTCTGCACCTTTGTCCATTTTGCCTCCCCCCCTCCCCTCCCCCCCCAATGCCTGGAACGCCCTTCAGCCTCACCTTTGACTCTTAGAATTCCTGATTTCCTTCAGATCTCAGCTTAAATACTACCTCTTATTTGAGGTTTTTCTTCATTACCTCAATGTCTAGTGCCTTGCCTAAAAATGGTCTTATATTTACATTTTATATATACTTATGGGTGCAGTCTCCTCCTACAGAATGTAATCTCTTTGAGGGCAAGAATGCTAATTTCTGTCTTTGCATCTGCCTAGCAGAATGAACTTGTCCTAGAGTAACTGGTACTTAATAAATGCTTATTGATTGAATTCTTAGTTTTGTGGTGGCTAGGGTTTCTGAGGGAATACCATGAACAGAAAATGAGAATGCCTGTAGTTTTCTCATGTACTGCTATAGTAATAAGATTTGACATGATAAATATGGAACTCTTTTCTGTGTAGCTTAATGTAGCAATCAGATAATATTTGTAAAGTACGTGCTTAGCATAGTGGTTGGCATATAGTAGGCATTTAATAAATGTTTATTTCCCTCCCCTGTTTTTTTGGTTTTTAATTTTTTTTCAAAATTCAACCAGTAAGATTCACTATTTGCCTCTGATCCATATTAATCTAGGGTTATAAAACTTGCAGCACTTGGATGATGTTCTTCTTGCTTACTAGACCAGCAAACTTTGTTTTCCTTTGAATTCTCTAGATTAGAGCAAAAATGACTTTTATTCTCATTAGGTAGTGCCAAACTGCCTTTCCAGACATCCATTCTTCTGTTGATGAAGTCAGATAAAATCATAGAGAATCAGAGTGTGATAGAGATTCCACATACTGCTACCTTTAGGCCACTACTGACCTGCCACTAAGATTCCAAACTGTTTTACCTCCATTTTGCTTTGTGAAGTATTGGGTAATATGCAGTCAATAAGATGTGAGATGTAGTCATCGCTAATGTGAAAAGCAGCAGGACAGAGTGGTACAGTGGACAGAGAACCGGGTTTGGAGTCAGAGGCTTTGGATTCAAGTTAACTCTTGCCCAGGACCTTGTATAGCAGTGAGCAAATGACTTACCCTCTGTGAACTGTAGTTTCTTTATTGGTAAAATGAGGGGGTTGAATGAAATTATCTCACTTCTAGGCCTAAGTTCATGACCCTAAGGGGTCTGCTTCTCCTTCCCTTCTCTTCTCTCCTTGTCTTTTTGTCACTTTTCTTCCTTAGAAGATGAACAATTAAAATGGGGGGGATGAAATTCACACTTCCTCCTAGGAAAAGGCTACATGTAATGACCAAAATCAAATTGTGTCATGTTCTGCATGTCATTTACCTTTGTCATCCTTTCCCCCCATTGGTTAAAATAAACTCCTTTTCACATATTCAATAGATGCAGCTCTTCTTTGGGAATGGTTTCATTTCTACTGGATTTGGTTTAAATCCTAATCTTATCTAGAAGTATAGCTTCCAAGAAATGTATGGTTGGTGTTTTAAAGGTGAGCTGGGGCAAGGAGAAGAAGGGAATCAATGCTCCTAAAACTTAGGTGGGAAGGGAAAAGTTGGTAGGACATCTCTTTTCACTAGTAGTATCAAGGAATCTCTTCTACCGTGCAGGAATAGCTGTTAAAACTTGGAGTGGGTAAGTCCCTGCCTTTTAGACATCCTGGACAGGTCAGTATCCCTTAGCCGAAGTCTGTCTGTCATAGCAATCTTTATACTGGGAACAATGATTTGGTTTTGTCCACTGTGCTCTTTAAGATCCGCTGCCCTGTTATTAGTGTCTAGTTCTTGTTATACTACAGGGAATGCATATCTTTGGGATTGTCTTACTGCTTACTCACTGACCTTTGCTGGATGCTCCTTCCTACCTCTCCACCTGATGTACTATATTTCTGACATTTTATTTTTTAAATAACATTTTATTTTTAGGTACTGTCTAGGGAATCTTATGCTGCAGCCTGGGATTTTCCATGACTGATCTTCTTGATGTATAGTGTGTGTCCTTGGGCCTTTTGGTTAATGTTTTTAAGTGGCCTGGCCTAGCTTCAGTAACACTATTATCTTGGAGAATGGTGGGAGGGAAAGAGACAAGTTTTTGAACAATTGGCCATGTATATATACGGTATTAGCTAATATTTGAAGTCATTGCCATTCTAGAGTCACAGATGTAAAATAAGTGTTATTCTATAGGTATCTGTTTTGGTGAATGCAGCTGGGGAATCTGAAAAAGCAGTAGTCATTTCTGTCTGTTCATTTTTGTAGGACGACGGCTGCTCGTGCTAAGGTGGTGACTGATTGGGTGTCAGAGGGCGGGGTGCTGCTGATGGGGTATGAAATGTACCGACTCCTCTCCCTGAAGAAATCCTTTGCTACAGGTAGGAAGAAGAAAAGCAAGAAACCTGCTTGTCCGGTAATCATCGACCTGGATGAGGAGGACCGACAGCAAGAACTCATGAAAGGTTGGTGGCCTGCCCTTCCTTCTGTCATCGGTAGATGGAAATGCTCTTTCCCAGAGCCACAATGCTGTGTGGCCTTGTGGAAAGAGATCTGGTTGGGGATTATTGACCTGTTAGCTGTGTGGTTTGAAGGGAAATCCCTTTACTGTCTTGTGACCTCCTAGACCTGCTGCATAGGGAGAATGATGAAAAATCACTGAGGTAAAGCTTACAAAGCACATAAAGGATCATCAATAAAAGTCAAAGTGGTGCTGACAGTTTCCTGATGCATTTATTAAAAAAGGGAAATTGAGCATTTTATGGTTTGTCTTATATGCAAAGCTAACTTCCCTATCTCTGTTAGTTCTTCCTTCTCTTGGAGACCTTTGGTGTGGTCAGGAATGATCTTCTTTCTGACCCATGAAGCTATTTCAGTTTCTTAAATCTATTTATCTACTAAGACTTTTGAGCTCAGGGCTAGAGTTGCAAGTCCCTTTGAGTAGAACTAAGATAAGCCCAGTGAGGGCTGCTAAATAGGCATTGATTTTCTGGCTTTTACCAATTTGTTCTAGATTGTCCTAGAAACAGGAACTTGGAGGAACAAGCTGCACTGAACCATTCTCTGCATTCATTGTTCATGTGGAGTTTGGTCAGAGCTCATTTTTAATCCTGAGATCGTTCCTAGCATACTATGAATTCCTCTCTGCAAATAAGGATTTATTAAATATTTACTCTGTGCTAGACACTGAATTCTGGGAATACAAATATAAACAGAAAGAAAGAGCACCCCAATCCTCAAAGAGCTTCCATTCTATGGGGAAGACAGCCCATAAAAGGAAGCTGAAAAGTTGGAGGTGGAGCGGAATGGGAAAGCTTTGTGTTGTCTTCTGTAATTAGTGTAAGGTGGCTATATTGTTTTCTAGTTTTTCATTTTTCTTACAAAGTAACTTCCTTCTAGATTGCTGAAAAAAGGAATAACCTTTGATTCTTGGTTTTCTTTTCTCACTCTAGGCATTGAGAAGGCCCTTTCCCGCCCTGGTCCTGATGTGGTGATTTGTGATGAGGGGCACCGAATCAAGAATTGTCATGCCAGTACATCCCAGGCCCTAAAAAATATTCGGTCTCGCCGTCGGGTGGTGTTGACTGGGTACCCCCTCCAGAACAACCTTATTGAGTACTGGTGTATGGTGGACTTTGTACGCCCTGATTTCCTAGGCACTCGGCAGGAATTCAGCAACATGTTTGAGCGTCCCATTCTCAATGGGCAGTGTATTGACAGCACCCCTCAGGATGTTCGCCTCATGCGATACCGAAGCCATGTTCTCCATAGCCTCCTGGAAGGATTTGTGCAGAGGTGAGTCATTCTGAGAGTCTCCAAAGGTGCCACTTCTAGAAATTGAGGTTGCTTAATGAAAAAAATTGTGACCACTCCTTTTAGAGGCTTCTTAAGTAAGATTCATGACATATTAGTGTGAGTGTGGAAAGCTCTTCTAAAGATGGAAAGATTAGACACTTAGCTGTCTCTATCTTGGAACTAATACCAATTTCTCAAAGAAGAGGAAGAGCAGATTTCCCCTCTGTGTCCCATTTCACGGGAGGAAAAGCTGACTGAAAGTTTTTGGGCTTATTGGTGGGACTAAATGGGGGTTAGTAGGGACCCCCTGGAATGCATGCCTTATATGCTGAGGAAAAAAATCTAGGAATCTTGGGACATACTTGATTGCTATTGCATTTTATTGGGGTAGAATTTCTTTTATGCTATAATATTAGGGATGAGATTTCCATACTTGTAACCAGTTTGTCAGTGGAACTTACACAAGTACAAAGGGAGCTCCTGGGTTTTTTTAACCATGCTGGTGTCATCATCATCATCATCATCAAACATTAATTGAGTGTCTACTTGTGTGCTAGTTACTGTGGATCCGGAGAGGTAAAATATGCACTTGGCCAGCCTTTAAAGAATGTCTGGACTGTGGATGGGTGGAAAGAAGGAAGGAGGCATTGCCTAATAGGAAGAAAAGCAGGATCACAGGCTTCGGAATACAGATGTACATCCTGTATGTCATGTACGATGAGAACAGCAGCCCAGAGAACAGGAGGCTTTGATTCACATCTCACCTTTGCAGCTGGTTCATTGAATGACTACTTTGAGCAAGTAATGCAGCCTCTTTGCCTTAGATCTTTGCAAAGAACCCAAACTGTGTGTGTGTAAGGATTGTTTCATTCTTTATGTTTGTATAACTAGGGTGTATGGGGTGTTCAAGAGGACTAGCACCCCTAGTGTGAGAGCTGCCGAGCCCTTTTCAGGGCTGCTTACCTATCTTTGGTGCCTACCTGTCACCCAACTCTCACCTGTGGCTCCAAGAAGCTGTAGCATGCATAGTGGCCACACCCCAGTAAAACCTGTCTCAGCACTCAGGCTAAAAGAGGTCGAAGGTAACCGAGGGTCCTCAAACCCATTGGTGAGTTAGGGGAATGTCTGCCCTAACCATGTGAAGACTTTCTTCGGCAGAATGGGTGGATGAGAACAGTCTGTCACAATGGCCATGAAGGCAGCTGAAGCAGGTGTTTTGGAGTGCTTAGAACCTCGTCAGACATTGAAGATACCAAGACCGTCTAGTGCATCTGGTCCATTGTCAAGCATCTTGACTTTTGTTTTGCCTCTCAACTTTGATGGCTCAGGAAGAAAGAGTGAGGCTGACTGGCTCTGTGCAACTCTGCCTCACTTAAGTACAATTCGTGCACAAGTCAAGACATTGCCCGTGATGTCCTTGGTCCTCTTCAGAAATGAAGGATGAGCAACAACATTTGTATCCCCAGTGCTTGACCCAGCATGGTTGCTTAATAAATGTTTTTTGAGTGATTAATTGTTTAAAGTTTGATGATTTAAAGCTCGCTAATAGACACAATAAGTCATAAAGGTCCCTAAAAAGAAGGCGAACTATGAATATTTAATTTTTATCCTGAGTCAGCCGTGACCTTCTTCTATTGCCTCTTCACTCTCCTTTTGGCATTGCTTCTATAGGCGAGGCCACAGTGTGCTGAAGATACAGCTTCCATACAAAGAAGAGCATGTAATCCTAGTGAGACTCTCCAAAATCCAACGGGCTTTGTATACAGAGTTCATGAATCGTTTCCGTGATGCTGGTAACAGTGGCTGGCTGGGGCTCAACCCTCTGAAGGCTTTCTGTGTGTGCTGCAAGGTGAGTAGGAGAAATAAGAAAGACAAGAATCCTTTAGGAAGATGTAATTGAAATTGGTGGTGGTGGTGGTGGGACATTAAACTGGTGCATTAATGTCTGCCTACTAAATGGGAAAGTAAAAACAACACTACTGCCTTATTGCCCAGGCAGACCTGGAAGATCAGGCAGCTCCAAGGGCTAGTCTCTTATTGCTAAATTGCTGTAACCCCAGAAAGATCGCTTCTCCCTTGTGAGTCTGGCTTTCCCTGCATAAAATGAGTGGGGCACTGCCAGCCAACCTTTGTGTCTGTCACAGTGAGGTTTAGAGAAGTCCATAGATTAGGGGGTCTATTCATACATTTTTATTCATCTCTGCATTCAGCTGGATTGGAATTTCCTTCAGGCTGATTCCACCTGGGAGAGTTTGAGGACAGGACAGTGCAAGGCCAAAGCTCCCTTGTCCAGAAGCCCTATAAGCAAGTAGAAAACCTCTCTGGCCTCTCTTTATAACAACTATAGGTAAAGACTTTAGAAGCCCCCTTTAAAAGAAACACAACAGTGTCTTCAAGAGGGAAAACTTTTTCATTCTAACCAATACCAGCAATTGAGCCTGAACTGTTTGTTCCATTGTGGCTTTCTTCCTATGGAAAGTTACTTTACCTAAATCAGAAAGTTGCCTTAGCCAAGTCAAACAGAAAGATAAGTGAGTATGAGGTTCTGAAGTATTTGCCCTGTAGTCAGTCTCCACAGCCTTAGATCAGTGACAGGGAAGTACAGTTTTCATGAATCTAGTAGTGGTATTTTCACTGCCCCTACACCAAAGAATTCTGTGTCCCTGCCAGGGATTTCCTATGTGTGTTAGAATTTAGAACATCCCCAGAACAGTAATCTATTACTCAATTGTACCATGTCTTGTCCAAGATGGGTCTTGTTTTACATTTAGAGACTCTTAGGCATTGAGTATCTTAACTTCCCAAGGCCACAGAGTGAAACAACAGAAACAAAACTTTAGCTATTGACTCCAGCTTTCTGACTGTAGACTAAGAAAAAGAATAAATCCCGCAAGAGCAAATCTCTCATTTTAAAAAAAATATATTTTGTTTTTATATCATTAAAATTTTTCCTAATATCCTTCTATATCTCATTTCTATGAATTACATTGGCAACTGGAACCAGTTAATCAAAAGGAGTTTTCAGTTTCTCTTGTCAGAGAGAGAGACAGAGAGTGTGTGTGTATGTGTGTGTGTGTGAGTGTGTGTGTGTGTGTATGTGCATGCACGTGCACATATGCATGCATATATGGCCAGTAGGAGCTAGGAGTAGAGGGGAGGGAGGGAGGAATGACAGGATGTGAGACTTACTCCTTCCTGTTACTAATCCCTTTTCTGTGGACCTCAGATCTGGAATCATCCTGATGTGCTGCATGAAGCCCTTCAGAAAGAGAACCTTGCCAATGAGCAGGATCTGGATGTAGATGACCTCAGCACAGCTGGGACCAATGCCCGCTGCCAGACCCAGGGAATTAAGGTCAAAACTGAGGGCAGCACCTTGGCACCCTCAGGAGGAGAGGCAACGAACAGCAAATTCCTACAGGGTGTTGGAGGCTTCAATCCCTTTCAGGAGCGAGCCAACCAGGTTGTCACTTATGAATGGGTGAGTTCAAGAAAACTGCTCTCTCCCTGACTTGTATGCCAGTTCTTTGAGGACAAGCGCCTTTTGTTTTACTTTTGTTTAAACACCTTTGAAACACTTAGGTAATATGCTACAAATTCCGGGGGTACCAAGACAACCACAAATTGTCTTTATACTCAAAGAGCTTAACTTCTATTGGGGGGAAAACAGTAAGAAATAGATTTAAGGTAAATAAAAAGTAATTTTTGAACTTTTTCACCATAGTTTCAAGATTAGGAAGGAAAATGAAGGTAGAGCTGGCTAGAGTGATGGCTGGAGATGAGGGGACACTGATGTGTAGAAAGCCTGGGTAGTCACAGGGAGGGCAAAGAAAAGGGAGAGGAGGAGTGACACAGGTGGGCCCTCTATCTTCCATATAGTTTATATATATATAGTATTTAATAAGTGTTTGTGGACTGAAAGTTGGATATTGAGTGGTAAAAATTAGTTGATAAGTGGTGATATTTTGGGAGGAAAAGCCCATAGTAGACAGGGGAACAGTTTTTGCCTTTTGCCAAATAATAGTAAGGGTGCAACCATTTAGAAATTTGCTTAGGGGCAGCCAGGTGGCACAGTGAGTAAGAGCACTGGCTCCAGTGTTGGGATGACCTGGAGATCGAATCCCGGGCTCAGCCACTCAGCACCACACCCAGAAATAACTGGCCGTGTAACCTTGAGCAAGTTACTTAACCCTGATTGCTTTAAAAAAAAAAAAAAGAAATTTTCTTGAGGCAATGGTGGCTATTACTTATAATGAACTGGCTTTGGAACAGCTCTGAGCTGCTAATTTTTCTGTTTTAGGCCAAGGACATCCTATGTGATTATCAAACAGGAGTTTTGGAGAACTCACCCAAAATGGTGCTGCTCTTCCACTTAATTGAAGAAAGTGTGAAACTTGGGGATAAGATACTTGTATTCAGGTAAGAGTATTAGCAGCTCCCTGAGAACCCTGGTGAAATTTCGCATCATTTCTAAAGGAAATGGACCAGTTAACAGAAAGAGACAGATAGCACTTCCTCTCACCCACTGCATAATATTAGGCTCCCCTTTTTCTGTTTTATTTTTCCCCATTTTTTTCTTTCTCCTCTTTGTTTTTGTAGTTTTTAAAAATACATTTTTATTCATATCTTTTGTTCACATACATTTCCTCTAGTATCCCGTCTTTTTTCCTTACACTGAGAGCCATCCTTTATAACAAAGAATTTTTTTAAAAGAGGAAAAAATTAATCAAAACCAATGAACACATTGAAAAAATCTTACATGTGCAATATTCCACACCTGCTGACCTATATATCAATGTAAAAGAGCAACAGGTGTCTTATCTCTTCTTTAGAGCGAGCCTCGATCATTATGATTCTTCTTTATTACTAATGAAATTTCTTTCTGGAAGAAGTTGTAGAACTTTTCCAGTGTTTCAGCCATTTGGATCTTCCTCCAAGGATGACTTTTTTTCTCAAGGAAGTTTTAAAAGGGAGGGGTCCCATTTCTTCACCTATAACAAGACATATCCTTGAGGTTATGAGGGACATTACTGGCTCTCATAGGAGCTGACTTAAGTGTTTTTTTTTTTAACAGCTTCCAACTGAGGTCTTCATTTTTTGAAATACCTCATACCACCCAGGAAGGGATGTGAGGAAAGACTGTTAAAATATGGAGGGTTTTCCCATTGCATCATATCATACCTTGGTAAAATATCTTACTGAATAACTCAGTAACAGCACCAGACAATCAGCAGCTATTTGAATGTGACTCTCAGCTTCTTGGTTTATCTTTCATAATCTTTCTTTACCAATGTCACATCCATGCTAGACAAAGTGTAAAATTTGGTAGTATTTTTTTCTGGGGGGGGGGGGATCGTTTTTGGAGGGAGAAAGGTAGGGCAATTGGGGTTAAATGACTTGCCCAATGTCACATAGCCAGTAAGTGTTAAATGTCTGAGCTGGATTTGAACTCAGGTCCTCCTGAGTCCAGGGCGGGTGCTCTATTCACTATGCCACCTAGCTGTCCCAGCATTTTTTTCCGAAAGATTTCTGACCCTCCTTTTGCAGACTGCAGGGTTGAGAAAGACAGATGCCTTCTTTAAAGGCAGTAGGACATCAATTTCCCCTGGAAGGATTTGTCAGGTTGCTTGTAGCACTATAGTGAGTTCAGAATTGCCTGAGCACTCTTCTACCAGACATGGCACCCACCTGCAGAATTCTTTGGCTGATGATGCACAAATAGAAGGAAAGACAAGAACAAGAATGGATACTTTTTTGGTTTCTGGGCCATAGGTATGGAGATGATAATTTTGTACAAATTTGAAATGAAGAAAATGTCTTTTTATGTCTTGAATGTGATCTGTATTCATGGATTCTTGACTGAAAAGGGGCTGCAGAGACACTTTTGTGTTGTGTTTTGGGATGGTACGTTTATTTTTTTTAAAGGCAGGGAGCATCTACAAAAATTTTAAGGAATTTTTTGCTTTTGGACAAAATGCCCTCAGGCAGGTTTTTATTGAGATGACTTGTTATTCTTTGCAGTCAGAGCCTTTCCACCTTGTCTGTCATTGAGGAATTCCTGGCCAAGAGACTAATGCCCTGCCTGCCTGGCTCAGATGGGCAAGGAGATCAGAACTGGGTTAGAAACCTCAGCTATTACCGTGAGTTCATTCCTATTGACTTGATCACATAACATTGTGGGAAATGTCTGTTAGAGGAGCATTTTCCTCCTCTTTCATTTCTTTTCATTTCCTTAGTCCTCTACCTTGTTCTCTTTATGCTTACTTGAGCATCTATGGCTAATCAATCAACTGATATTCATTGGCACAACATACAGTGAAAGCACTATACTTGGTACTATGGGATCATACCTGAAGGAGTATAAAGCATAGTACTAACCCTCAGAGAGTCTGTAGTGTAGTTGGGATAAAGAAATGTGGGCATGAGCAATTAATTACAGAAGACATTATACTTTAAGTATCACATGAGTGGTATAGACAATAATTGGGAGAGATCACTGTGAGGCGGGGCAGTCAGGGAAACCTGCATGGAAGGTGATAAGATAGATTGGGCCATGAAAGATGAATGAGATTGGGTAGGCTAAGAGGACAGCATAATTCAGTGGAAATAGCATTAGACTGGAATCAAAAGATCTGAATTCAAATCTCACTTCTGCCACTCCCAGGATTCCTTTAGGAAAGTCTCTTAAGCTCTCTGGGGCTTAGTCCCTTATCTGTAAAATAAAGGAGTCTGACCAGATGGTCTCTAAGGTCCTTTCCAGCTCTAAGTCTATAATCCTGTGAACATTGAAGCAGGAGAAATAGTAAGAACAAGTGAGGAAAGTATTTTGACTGAAGTAAAGCTTTCTTCCCTTCCTTTCCTTCCTCTCCCTGTCCTCTCTCTATCCCGTTCAGCCCAAAAGCACAGTGACTTCTTACAGGCTGACCCCACTACTGAGCAACAGTTTGCACCTGCTCCGTTTCTGACCTCCTTAGGCATCCTGGAACCTATTACCATCCCCCAGCTCCCAGGGGCTTCCCATATTGATGCACTGTAGCTCAGAGCTTCTGACCTCGAGTTCCACCAACTTCAGTTTCCCCTTGGATTAAAAGTGTTCAGTTTCCCCTTGGATTATAAGTGTTCACCAGCACATCCAGTGAGTTTCTTTTGGGAAATAATAAGAGAAAAAGGCATGAAAGATAGGTTGGAATCAAGTTATGAAGAACCTTTGATGCTAAGCTAGGGCTCTTCCATTTTTAGAAGTATCTTCTTGCATGTCTATGGTATACTTTGAAGCAGGAGAAATAGTATGGACAAGTGAGGGAATTAATGTGACCAATTTTCCTCCCATAATGTGCTGCACAAATGTCATGATATATAGTTGCATAGAGCTTCATAGTTCTGGTGCTGGTAATTTATCAGCCCAAGTCAGCATTCTTTTATCTATTTTACTAAGAGCAAAGATACCTTGAACCAATGAATTATAGCCCATAGCCCTCTGGATCCCAGTCTGTTACTGGAACCAGCACCAAATGTAACTCTTGACTGACTGCCATGTGTTAATTCTAGGATATAAATAGGCTCATTCTAATTCCCTTCCTTTTCTTGGGTGCCTTGACCTACTGCTCCGTGTCAAGTACATTGTTCAGACTTTTAAGATGTCCTTGGCTTGACCACTTCCTGCTCCCTCATTTTTTTTAACTTGAAGGCTGCCTGTCTATTGTATGTTCAGGAAGTCAGTGGGAGTCTGTGCCTTGACATTAGGGTTGAGGAGGGAAACCTTCCATTAAGTACCTCTGGGTCTTAGGGGCACAGCATTTTTTCTTGGATAGGTGAGTTCTACCCCGAACTTTCTTGTTAGCTTTTCACTCTATGATTCTTAAAAGCACATAAGGGCAATTTTCTCCTGTCTCTTCTTGGTGGGTGTATCTATGGGTCCATTAAGGAGATAGCACCTAAAGTTCTGGTAGATGGGAAAGGGACTTAGTATAGTCTCTGTGTATTTATGACAGCCCTGTATCATTAAAGTCTTTGCCATTTCCCTTCCTAGGACTTGATGGTAGCACCTCAGCTTCTGAAAGGGAGCGTCTTATCAACCAATTTAATGATCCCAACAACAGCTCTGTCTGGCTCTTCTTGCTTTCTACACGGTGAGTTGGGTCCTGGGGAGTGGAGGTTGAAGAAAGTTTAGCAGTGGATAGAGTCGTTATTGAACTCTTTTCTCACACACTTCTGCTTGAAAAGGTTACTGTTAAGGTACCTACTCTAATAGCTGCCTTGGTCTGTAATTTGGTCCTCAATTCAGGGAAAGAACAGAAAAGAGGATATTTACATCTTGTTGGAGAGTCAAGAAAAAAGGTGCTGTAGAGATTGTGTTAGAGGGAGAGAAAAACTGTTTGTGATGATGCCCTGTTCATGTGATCATGCCCTGCTCATGAGAGATCTAGTGGAACTATCTAGTTTTTTAAATTATAGAGGAAGCTTTCTAAGGATGGCCATACCTGCCTTACACCAGCAAATGAGACAATGGATAGAAAAGTAAAAGGCCTACTAAAATAATGGTGATGTTATTCCATATACCCAAGCTCAAAGTATCACTCTTTGGCCATTACCAAGGGGTGGGGTGTATGTTCAGCCCTTTTCAGGGCTGCTTATTCACCTTTGGTGTCCACCTTCACCTAACTCTCCTCTGTGGCTCCAAGAGGCTATATATAGCATGTGCATTGGCCACACCCTGGTAAGCCATCTTGGCAAACTGGCCAAACCAGGGTAACCAATAGGCCTTAAATCTGTTGGTGATTTAGGGGGATATCTGCCCCAAGCATGTGAAGACTCCCCCCAGGGGAACGGGTGAATGAAGGCGGCTGAAGCAGGTGTTTTGGAGTGCTTAGAGCTTAGTTAGGCGTCAAAGATGCCAAGACCATTGACTGCATGCAGGGCTAGGACATTTGTCCTGTCATTGGCCTTTGATGACTCATGAAGAGGGAAGCTGACAACTTTGTTCAACTCTGTCTCATTTAAACCTAATTTATGCACAAGGTATTACCTGTGATATCATTGATACTCTGAAAATAAAGGACAGACAACAGTTGAGGGGTAGGGAACAGTATAGGCTCCAGTAACCAAACCGATGTTGGTTCTTTTCTGAGGCACAGCAGAGAACTAGGAAATTGTGGTACTAGGACAGGAGTTTTTAATTTTCTTTGAAGGGCTATAAGTGGCAATAACAAAATGAAAACTAGATTGCAGATTTCACTTGTAAGAATACTCTTCTGCAAATGAGTCTGGTGCTTGTTGACTTATATTTTAAAGAGCTGGATGCTTGGGTGTGAATCTGATTGGTGCCAACCGAGTTGTGGTATTTGATGCCTCCTGGAACCCTTGTCATGATGCTCAGGCAGTGTGTCGTGTATACCGCTATGGGCAGAAGAAGCCTTGTCATATATACCGTCTGGTGTCTGACTACACTCTGGAGAAGAAAATCTATGACCGGCAGATTTCCAAACAGGGCATGTCAGGTAGGTCACCTCCCAGTTTCTCTGAGATACCCATAGCATGGTGTCCATGAGCTAGAGGGTAGAAGGAAGACAAAGGCAGAGGAAAGGATGATATGGGAATTTTAGAAGTCTACAGTCATTACCGATTACCACCTTCTTTACCTTAGTGGCCTTAAGAAAACTCTTGTGAAAGACTTCAATTTTAATTTGTTGAATTATTGATGGTAAAATATTCAATCGATGTCATACTGGCATGTGAGTTTCTCTTTAGTGTCTTGCCTCAGACTTAAGGATTCTTACAACTTGGTCTTAAACAGGACTTCATTTTGCTGCTCTAGTCTTATAGTGTGGAATATGGCTGAATTGATGTCACATAAAAACTTATTTTTTACTTTCTCTAGTTTTGTGATTTTGCATTTGTAATCTGTTTTTTAACTTGCTTCCCTGACACACCTCATGTCATCTCCCTTTTCAGATCGGGTGGTGGATGATTTAAATCCAGTGTTAAATTTCACCCGGAGGGAGGTAGAAAATCTGTTGCATTTTGTAGAAGAGGAGCCAGATCCTGCCCAGCTGGCATTGAACATGAGTAAAATCAAGGACTCTGTCTTACAGCTTGCCTGTGTCAAGTACCCTCACCTCATCACCAAGGTGTGTACCATACCCTGTTTAGTGTATGTACTCCCCTGAAAGGATTTATCAAAAAGTAGGTAACAGCATTCCTCCAAGAAGTGGATCTGCTTATTCTAAATTTCTCCCTCTATACCCCAAGGCAGTCTGCTTCGTCAGACAATTATTAGGCAATGATTTTTATACAAGACACTGTGCAAACATCTGGGATGCAAAGACAGGATACACAAACCCTGCTCTTTTAGGAACTTGTGATCTTTTTTTTTTTTTAAAGCATTTAGGGTTAAATAACTTGCTTAGGGTTACAGACCAGTTATTTTGTGTGGGTGTCAAGTATCTGAGGCCAGAACAGGAACTTGTGATTTAATTACTGGTGCTTTTCGAGGGGTGGTAGTTTGTGGAGAAGGGAAGAATAGGACCTCATTTGTAACACTTTTCTCCTTTCTCAATCTGCCTGTGTCCCAGGAGTATGGGTCATAGTGGAAGAGAGCATCCATTTTTTTCTTAGTCAGAATTGCTAGGTATGTGATGGGTAGTTGAAAGGGCAAAACTGTATTTGTTTCTATTTTGAAGTAGTTTTTCATTAGTACCTCTGGAAGAACAGACCCACCTGCTTAACTCTCATTTTTCAAAAAATATATATATATTTTTTTGTTTGTTGGTTTGTTTTGTTTTGTTTTTGGAGGGCAATTGGGGTTAAGCGACTTGCCCAAGGTCACACAGCTAGTTGTTGTTGTTGTGTGTGTGTGTGTGTGTGTGTGTGTGTGTGTGTGTGTGTGTACATGCGTGTGCATGTGCTAAGGGTCTGAGACCGGATTTGACTCCTGAATCCAGGGCCAGTGCTCCATTCACTGAACCACCTAGCCACCCCTCAAAATATATTTTCTGATATTTTATTTTTACATCACCTTCATTTCTGATATATACCTTCCTCGTCCCTTACTCTGTAGACCTTGTAAAAAAAGAGAGAGAAAAGTAGTTCAGCAAAACTAGCCACCATAGAATTGGTACATGTGCAATGAATGTGTCATACCCTTAGCTCCCTGCCCCTGCAAAGGCAGGAAGGAGATGCACTCTTTCACCTTTTCTCCATGACCAAACTGGATTATGCTTACACTGCATTCATTTTGAGTGTTTGTTCTTTCACATTTTAATCATTGGTGTGTGTGTCCCTGGTGCTGCTTTCTTCACCATACATCAGTTCATATTAAGTCTCCCTGTACTTCTGGATCCTTCCTCTCTGTCACTCCTTTTGGTACAGTGATGCTGCATTACATCAGAGGGAGCTTGTGTGTTCTTTGGGGGTTAGATGAGTAGGTGAGTAGAGTAAAAAAAGGGTCTAAACCTCCCTGCTTCTGCAGGAGCCTTTCCAGCACGAGTCGCTGCTCCTAGATCGAAAGGAGCACAAGTTGACCAAGGCAGAGAAAAAAGCTGCAAAGAAAAGCTATGAAGAAGAGAAGCGGGCGTCTGTCCCTTACACACGTCCGTCCTATGCCCAGTATTATCCTGTCAGCGACCAGAGCCTGACCAGTATCCCTGCCTTCAGCCAGAGAAACTGGTGAGTGTCTAAATCTAAGAGGCTTCCAGGAGCTAGGATAAAGATTTATTTTTCTTTGAACATTGAGACAAAACAACTTGTATTTTTAAACAAAAATTCACACACTGTTCATAGCTAGAACAATGTGCATATCTAGCAGAATTGTTTGAGCAGCTTGTGCTTATGTTACTGCAAGGGAAACAAGGGTGGGTTTGTTGAGTTTCTGGCTCTAGGTCCCAGGGGACAGAGATTGTGTGCTTTCCTAACCTTTTTTTGGTGATTAGGAACCTGAAACTGCAAATCACTTCTTTTCTTATGTGCTGTGCTCATTACCCTGATGTAACTAAGCCCATTAACTTCACTGGTAAGGTTTCCCCTGCCCTGGTCTCGGCGCCAGTTTGGTTCCTAGAAGGTGAGTCTTTCAGGAGCGATGCTGGGTAACTGGTCATTGGAGGCAGGGCCTTCTCTGCCCATTTTCTGCTCTTGATTGCGAATGGGGCTTCAGCTGGTGGCTGAGCTCTAAGTATGCACAGTTAATCTCCTTGGGTACAACTCCTAGAATGGTTCAGGCTGCAAGCAGAAGCAAAAACAATTGTTGGTGAGGTTCTTTATCATAAATGATAGTGCAGTTATCTGTTTAATTTCTTTTCTCATTTTCAGACAATGTGGTTCCCAACTTTCACCTTCCTACTCAATAACCAGATCTGCTGCCCATTTTTACAGTTTGGTATATACACTGATCATTCAGCATAATGCTTTTCTCTTATCTAGGGACTCAGGAACTTTACTGATTGATTTTGTACATTTTTGTTGCGTTTTTCTAAGTGTCTTATGTGAAAAATGTCAAATAAACTTCTAGGATATAAAGTAACTGGAACCAAGTTCATTATATCTTTGTAGAAAAAGAATTTGGGATTTAAAAATAAATTATTAATTTTAATGCAGTTTGTGTTTTCCATTTTTTTCAAGTGGATGACCATCCTATAATGTTTTTCAGAAAGTTTACATTGATGTATCACTTCCTTGTGCTTTGTCTCATATTTTTATGCCCATTAAATATTTTGAAATGAGTAATTCTTAAGTATCTAGAAGCAGAAATTGCTTGCATTTCCACATTTTGCTTTAAGTAGGCAAGTAGTTAATATCGGGCAACAAAATGGGATAGAGTAAAAACTACATCCATTTCTTACCTTCTGTCTGGGAGGGTTTTTTTTTTCTTTTGTAATGCAGTGATTTTGAGGATTAGGGCATATTTTTCTAACTCTGATCATTTCAGTTTTGTTTATTTTGCAGGAAAAGTGATCATATGATCAGTTGAGAGATGGGAAGGGACCATAATGACTGTCTAGTCTAACCATATTATTTTACAGTCTACAAAACTGAAGGCCAAAGAAAGGAAATAACCTGCCTCCACTTAAAGTGGGAATTTATCCCAGACCCTTTGACTCTAGATACAGGCTCTTCTCACTACCCCATGCTGTATTTCACAAGGCAACCTATATCTTTAACCTCTCACGTATCTGTTAATTATTTAAAATAAATACTATGAAAGAGATGTTCAAAACAGTATGATTGCTGGGAATATATGTGGATAATAGCTAATATTTATATAGCACTTACTAGGTGCCAGATACCACACTAAGCACTTTGATCTTCACCATAACCCTGGGAGAGAGTAGCTATTATCCCCATTTTGCAGATGGGAAAACTGAGGCAGACAGAAGTTTAAGTGACTTGCCCAGGGTGACACAGCTAGCAAGAGCCCGAGATCAGATTTGAACAGCCTGAATCCAGGCCCAGCACTCTATACATTGGGCCAGAGAGAAAAGCAGGTCATTGGATCAAAGATTCAGAGCTGGAAGGGACCTCAGAGGCCATTTGGTCCAATCCCCTCATTTAAGAAGATTAAATGACAAGGTCATTTACACTAGGAGGAAGCATCACAGGTGGGATTTGAACCCACAGCCTCTTGCTCTATGACTCTCTTTGGCCACTAATCCTGAGCTTTAACCATTAAGAGGCTGGTTATTTAGCTATAGGCATAAGGCCAGTGTTTGCAACATGTGTAACTTACTTTAACAATGGAATTCCCATCTTCTCTATAGTGACTTATCAAGGGAGCATGAACATTTGCTTAACTTGAAAGTTGCCCATCGGTCAGTTTGATAACATAAAAACCCATGCTGTAATCAGGGTCCACAAGAATGTGTCAGCCCAGTGATTTATCCTGTCACCCCCAGATAGTTTGTGGAAGCAACTTTCCATTGTGTTAATTCAAGAAGTTAGAAGTATTTCTTCAGCCTCATCTTTAACATAATTAGATTAGTTGATTTCCAGGGTTCTAGTTGTAACATTCTATAATTTCCAACTTGTTTTAATAAAACCTGCTATGCATAGCTCAACCATCATACTTAAGTACGTAGAGAGAGCCAGAAAAATGAATGTGTAAAACATTATTTTTCACATACTTCCCTACAGTACTAATTAATATCACATGGATATTCCTAGGTCAGTGGAGGAATTCCTCACATTTCCACTCAGCATTTGGTGTGGTTTGAACAGCCTCTATCCATGGTGACTTTTTCCCAAGTGTCCTCTGGGGACACAATAATTACTTGATCCAGACAAAGAACTCTAGTTCTTTAGTCAGTGATTATCCTGGGAAGTTTGAAGGATTTGAAAATCATCTAGCCTCTCCCTTCCCCCCAAAAGTCATTCCTAGAAGCAACATCTAGTTCTTAGTACTTAAACTGATTCTGAAAGTTTCTTTCTCTTTCTCTTTTCCCTTTCTACTCCCTCTTTTCCTGTGTTCTACCCCTCTTTCCTTTTCCTTTTTGGATTGGCCAGGCACTGCAAGTCCCTCCTAATGATTGTGAGCTCTGGGATATGGCTGGTAACTGAATTGGTACCTCTGTTGAAAACACAGTGTTCTCAATTGTTCAATATATGTGATGAAACACCTGCCATTAACCTGGCCTCTTGATCTAGTCATGCTGCAGGAAGGGAAGGGTGACAGGTAGATATGAGGAAGTTGATTTGATGGAGGGGTGGGGACAGATGAAGGAAAAATTTCCCTTCCTGACCACCTGGGACAATAGTGCCCCTGCCATGAGAAGGTGGCTAGGGAGTAGTTTTCTTTTGCTTGTGAGATCTTACTGAAGACTGAAAACCCTTGTGGATGGGCAAGCTGGAAGCTAATACTGTGTTCTTTTCCTGTTTTTCTAATCTCTGGTGTCAGAGGGAGTGTGCCCCTAGCCAGATATCCAACAACCAGGAGCTCAATTAGGGAATAACAAAGCTCCTTGTCTTTGTGTAGTACAGTTTGTAGTTTTCAAAGTGCTTTCCCATGGTAATTCCATTGGATAGTTATAATACTGCTGTGAAAAAAGGATTATTTTTTGTTGAGGAACCTGAAGACTCAGATAGGCTAAATGACTTGAATAAAGGCCCCACAGCTAACTAATGCAAGAGGCAAGCAGACTCTTGTCTTCTGGTTCTTAAATCTGTTTTCACTAACAAAGGCTGTCCCTCTAAGTAAGCTAGAGCCTTCCACTTAGAAGGGACACTCAAAAACCTAACCAGAAAAAGTCAACAAATAAGACCTTTCATGTTGACCCCTTCTTGGTCTTCATCTTCTCTCAGGAGGCCAACCCTAAAAGGTGATGACAAGCCTGTGGCCAGCGTCCGCCCCGTGCAGTCAACCCCCATCCCTATGATGCCCCGGCATGTCCCACTGGGCAGCTCAGTCTCTGCCTCAGCATCCAACCCAGCAGTTAACTTCCCCATCAACTACTTACAACGCGCAGGGGTCCTTGTGCAGAAGATTGTTACAACAACAGGTCAGTGATGTGGGCACAATTCCAGGAGTGCCACCTTTGCTCTTGATTCATATTTTCATTCCAAAGTCATTTAAGTGTTTACTAACTATTCAGCCCTTTGTTAAGTATTATAAAGGATATAACAGGAAGACAGAAAACAGTCTTCATCCTTAAGGAACTCACATCATATTTTGAGACCCACTGTGCACATTTGTGAAATAAATGAAAAATACAAGCTGGTATATAATCAAGTATTTGTTTGTATGACATGTATTCTTTAAGTGTTGCAAGAATTTAGAAAAAAAAAATTTTAATGTTGTGGCATGGGATTAATCAAGATGGCTTCTTGGGAATAATGGGTTTTGAGATCACAGATCTTGGTGGTGAGATTAACTGGGTGTAGCACTGTGGCAGTGGTGGTCTTCCCTCAAGAATCTTAACCACAAAAAGAGTGATGAATTAGCTTAGCCCCTCATCAGTGTGGATTAATTTAGATGCTCTTATAACCTCACTTATTGCTTTATCCCCCAGATATTGTCATTCCTGGAACAAACAGCTCCACAGATGTGCAGGCGCGAATCAGCGCTGGCGAGAGTGTCCACGTAATCCGTGGGACAAAGGGTGAGAGCCGCCGCCTCTGTACCACTTCCATCCCCAGCCAGAGGGTGGCGTGGCATGTGTGCAAACTGGCAAGTGTGGGAATTAGGAAATGAAAGTCAGGAGAGGCTCAAGGAAATCATCCTGTGTGCCTTTGAGGCCATCATCTTGAATGGATGTGAAATAGGCTTCAATGAGATTATAGTCTCTGGGTGTGGAGAATGTTTCAGGAGAGGCCTTGGCCAATTCCAGAGAGTTCCTGGAGTTCTAGCAAGGATATTCTACTTCAGTCCTTGCTAAATTTAATAAGGGACACGCATTTGCCACTGAAGTAGGCTGATGGCTTGGTACAAAGGTACATTATCCATTTTACAAAGGTCTCCTGAGAGTTGGGCCTGAGTCCTGAAAACTAAAGGGATCTATCCCTTCGGCAGATGGAGCACAGGCCTCTGTGATCCTCCCTGGCAGGGAGCAGGAAGACTGCCCATACCCCCTAAGCCATTCAGCACCAAGAGGCGGGACCTGGGCTGCCCTCACTGCTGCTCAGTGCTGCAGACCTTTAGTAGCTGGGCCTGTTTCCTATTTATGTGCACCTTTGCTCCAACACCCCCTCCCCAGAGTGTTGTATTGGCAAGAGTCTGAAGCTTAATTACATAGCTTATAGCCAGTTAAATGCAATTAGGCCTGAAGGCTTCATAGGATTGGGGAGAAGGGGGAAGGAACAGGAACAAGCATTTTAAGCACCTACTATGTTCCAGGCACTGTGCTGAGTACTTTACAGATATCTCATGTCATAGATTCATTATGGCACTTTTATCTCGTCTTGTCCATTTCAGGGACATATATCCGGACCAGTGATGGGCGGATTTTTGCCATCAGGACAACTGGAAAACCAAAGGCTGATGATGATCGCCGGACAGCTGCCTCAGGTACCTGTGTGACTCTCTTACCTCTAATAGACTGAACCTCACTTTGACCTCTCTTTTCTCCTCTTCTTCTTCCTCAACCAATAATAAGCCTAGTCTGGGTCTAATCTTACTCCCTTTCGACTCCTAGCTCTGATGTTCGGTTATAGAAACTTCTGCCCTAGTCTTAGGACACAATGCCTTGCCACCACCTCCCCTCCTGTCCCCCCTCCCCCGCAATGGATACTCTATACTGAAGACTTTCAGAAGAATTGAGACCAGGTAGCTAAGTTCATTTAGTTTGTTCCCTTGAAAATTGGATCCCAAAATTGGAACTTCTTGGTGTTGACCTTAGATTTATAACCACTCCAGTGTCAATGAGCCCTTTCACTTGAGTCAAGGGTAGTTTGATAATCTTGTGCCTGAGCACTCCAATAAGTAGTCAGTTTCTCCTTGACCTCTCTAACTTCCAGGTATATATGTTTTGCTCCCAGGATCCCAGGGTCCATCTCTAGAGTCCACAAGCAATGGCAGACATAGTGCCTCATCGCCCAAACCCCCCAACACAGAGGAGCTGGCCAGACCTATTTCCCCTGACAGCCCTGAGATCATCAGTGAATTGCAGCAGTATGCAGAGGCTGCAGCTGCTCGAGAGACCCATCACATCTCGCCTAGCACCAACCCTGTCTCCTCTGGTCCCCCAACCCGGTCTACAGACAATAACGCAGTCCCTGGGACAACTCGAGGGCCTGAGCCTCGCTTAGGGAGCCATTGCCTGGCCCTTTCCCTCCCGGCCACCAGCCAGCCCAGTGATGGGCACCCAGTACTGGACTTACGGGGCAACAAACGCAAGTCGGCCTCACCATCTGCCACAGAGGAGCCAGCCCGCCGGCCGCCCAAAAAGTGCCAGCTGCCAGCCCCCGTGCAGCCGTATGAACACGGGTACCCAGTTTCCAGTGGATTTGCCATGCCGCCAGTCTCTTTAAACCACAACCTCACCCATCCCTTCACCCCCCAGGCGGGGAACTCCTTCTATATGGGCACTGGATCCTCCTATTACCAGCTGCCCAATCTGCTGGCAGACTCTCCTCTGGTATTCCCAGTGACTACTGACCCCCTCCTGCCAGCTGGCCCAGTCAGCTCTTCTTCTGCTGCTACCTCAGCCACTGCCAGTGTCCCTTCCTTCATGCTAAACCCCTCTGTGACGGGGATGCTGCCTAGCTACTCACTCCCCTTCACACAGTCTCTCCTGCCTGAGCCCAGGATGTTTGCACCCTTCCCCTCCACCATTCTGCCCAGCAGCCTTGCCCGGGGCATGTCAGTCTACCCAGGCTATATGTCCCCTCACTCGGCGTACCCAGCTGGCAGTCTTCTACGGTCCCAGGTGCCTCATTTTGACTCCCACGAGGTCTCGGAGGTGGGGTGCAGCTCCAATGAAGATGATGACAAGGACGATGATGTGATAGAAATTACAGGGAAATAGCTGGGGAATCCCTCTCCACCTCATTCTGGCCCCCCAATGGGCTTCCCATTGGGATTGGAAGGCAAAGATTGGAGCTCTGAAGATAGGGCCCAGAAAGGGAGAGCAGTAGGCAGGACAGGGGCTGTCTGTCATTCTTAAATATCAGGGGTTCTATGCTGTTTAGCAAGGAAGGAGAAAATCCAAACTGCTACAGTGGAGGGAGTCTGAGGACTGGGGACCAGAGATAGAACATCCTGCCTTTCTCCCTGTCTCCTCAACCTGTGCTGTCTGCCTGCCTGCCTGAATGGGAAAGTCCATGTGAAGATTGCTTCTTCTGGCTTAAGCCTGGAGGCTTTCATCCAGTTTCTGGCTTTTGGGAGCCCTCTCTCTTAAGAGTGCTGCCTTTCTGGATGATTTAGCCTGTTCTGGGGAGGGCAGGGGGGTAGGTGGAGAGGAAAGACAAAGGGAGAAGGGAGGATAGGCTGAGATCCCATTTGAAGTGGGGTTATTTCTTGGGGGATGGAGCAGGAATTCAGCCAGATGTCATGCGTGCGTGTGCGTGTGTGTGTGCGCGTGTGTGTGTGTGTGTGTGTGTGTGTGTGTGTGTGTGTGTGTGTGTG
>NW_027185896.1:7040412-7048597 GCF_028583685.1 Petaurus breviceps papuanus | reverse complement strand
GTGTGTGTGTGTGTGTGTGTGTGTGTGTGTGTGTGTGTGTGTGTGTGAGTGAGTGAGTGACAGCATGGTAGGAGGGAAGGGAGGGTTCTGGGATGGGCTGGGGAGAACTTGAAATTTTCTTTTCTTAATTGAAATAAAAATGTAGTGGCTTCTTTCCAGCTTGAACAGTGGGTAAACAGAAGAGACTCAGCTCAGGGTTGGGAGAGTTGCCTTTTCACAATTCCACCTAGATATGGGGTGACTGAGAAGACCTGGTTGACCCACTGTCTGAGGTGCAGATTCTTAGTGCTGCATTTGCTTTAGGATTTGAAGAAAAAAATACAAAGATTATACATTGCCAGGTCATGTTTCTCCTTGCCATGTCTGTGTCTCTGGGCAGCTCTTGCTTTCCCTCTTGAAGGAAAGCTGTGTGTGTATCCTGTGAGGGGGTGGGTGTGGGTAGGGGAAGATTCACTGCCATGTGTGGAGATCCCACACTCAGTGGAGGGATCAGTGGGAACTCAGAGAGTTTATAAGACTGAAGCCCCAACCACCTGGCCTAGTGGTATGTCTTTGTTCCCTCCTCCATTAGAAATCTCCATGTTAATTTATTTCATGAAGGCAATTATTTATTATTGGGGGTTTTCATTTCTTTTTTCATTTATGTTAGGGGGAGGGAGTCGGGAGGGAGAGGGGTGGGAGATAGGAAGCAAATGGGGATGGAGAATTTTAAGGTCTCCCTGACTCTGGATTGTCTGTGAGAAATATTACATGGACAGGGATTCAGTCTTGGATGGAAGTTAGAGGATTTGACCAAAGTGTAGACTGTAGTTAGGACCAATGCATTTCTAGGTGGTGATTTCCTAGGATTAGTGTGGAGGCCATGGAATTGGCTGCAAAGTGAGAAGGTAGAAAACAATTTTCCTGGTCTAAGGCTTGCAGTGTATTCCATTCCTGTCATGGTAGAGTGGCTTATGGCTTTGGAGCATTGGCTGCCCTTTCAATTCCTCAGGCTTGTCTACTGTTGACAGTTTCAGGATAAGGAATCTTCCCAACTCCTAAAGTAAATCCTTTAATGTATATGCTGAGAATTTAGCTGTTTTCCAATGGGAAGGAATTGTGTTAGCACCATTCCTCCCCTCCTCTGAATCCTGGGTTGTACTTCCATTTTAAGAAGCAAATTGGTCATTCTGGGCTCAACCTTTTCCTGGTGACAAGTGTCTAACATAAGTATGAACTCTGCCTCTCTTAGCACTAACATTGGGTTGTTGAGTTACTAGGATTTTGTAAATTGGCTGAGGTGAGAAGGATGAGCCAGACAAAAAGCCTTTGCCTGATAAGCTTTCCTAGGGTGAGAGCTGTAGCTGATGACCATGTCTCCTCAGGCTGGGAGGTTGCAGCAGGTTCTCTTCGTGGGTCATTTCTGTTTCTTCCCAGCCCTGTGAGGAGAGCATAACCAGACTGACCCTAGGTGTAAGATCTCTTTCGAATTTTCTGTCCAGACACTGTTTCCATTGTTCAAAGGACTAGGTGTGCTGAGTTATTCCCAAGAAAGGGGACAAAGAGAAGATGGATGATAGGGGTGTGTGCACATATGAGTGCACATGTACGTACTGTTGTCTAAAAATGCCAAAAGTGGAACCTTAGAGCTTGCTTTCTCTCTGTTTTCATAGGCATTCTGTCAGACATACCTAACTCTGCTACTCATAGAAGCCTTAGATCTACAGTTTAGCTATGCAAATTATTTTTGATTAATTTAAGAATAGCAGTTCAAACCAGTGTTTTCTCTTTCAGACACTTCCCACAAGTCGACAGTAAAGGGGCTCCATTGGAGCAGGCTCAGGTTTAAACTGGCACAGTAGAAGGGAACCAATCTGGACCCATTGGGTTCATTCACTGCCTGATCTGTGCTGGTGGCTCCAAAGACCCAGTAACAGGAAGGGTCTTGAGTTGTGTGTTGGAAGGAGGGAGATTGTGTCTTTCCTGCTGCCTCTTTGCATGTCCACTGACACTGATTGTATCATCACTTTGTCACGACAGTTGGTGGGCAGGCTAGTGAGGTGGAACTGGCACAGGGACCAGGATCACAGACCCCTCTGCAAGACAGTGCAGATAGCACTGATGCTGGTGAACAGTGGAAGACCCCTTGGTGTTTGCCATGTCACAAATAGTTTCACAGGGTTGGCTGTAAAGGGCATGTATCTGCCTTCTTTCACATGTGGTACCAGGGGTTACTTCTCACAAGTCACATATGCCTGCACCATCTCTGAAGGCCAAAGCTTTGGGAGGCTGGCCTTGCTGAAGAAGGCCTTCTTTGATGACTGCAGTTGTAGATTTTGTGGGAAAGTGGGATGGTTGGGGGATCTGAGTTTCTGAGGGTTTTATAAATGAATTTTAGAAAAACAAAACCCTGTCTTTACTGCTGCCTTTCTGTGTATGTCTGTCATGTATATTTGTGTACACACGTATGTGTAGTTTATGTACGTGAGGGAAGCAGATGGTGTCATGGAGGCCATGAAAATCATATTCTTGTCTGCCTTCACTAAGGGGCGGACAAATGGCAGTGGCTTTCACTATCCAGATTATGTATGATAAAGATGGAATATGGAGGAAGTGGTGTAGTTCAGGTAATTCTTGGGCTGATGACATCCATGGGCTGGGGGTCTTTTTTTTTTAAGCCTTTTAAACCATATACATCTGGTTTATTGTAGATTTGCTGCTTATAGATTTTGCTCTTAGTCATAAGGGCACAGTACAATTATGATACAGGAACAGCTGTAGTAAAACTAACTTTGGATTTGAACTACACGCTTCCATTTTTTAAATATCTTTGTGGTCTTCGATTGGTGCAGATGTTACCAACATATAAGGTTCATGTATAAGTTGGAAAAGGAATGAGCTGTGTCCCAGAGCAGTTCCATCCAATACAAATACACATCTGAGACTGACTTACCTTGCCTTCTGTGCACCTTAAACACAGGAGCACTGATTCTAGTAACATCCAAGCCAGAGACAACTCCCAATGACACTGCTTTCTAGCTAAAAATTCAAGGTGATCTTTGCACTCCCCTAATTCATACCCACATCCATTAACTCCTAAAATCTCCCTCATCCAGGAACATGGATCAAGGAGAAACTAGCCATTTCAAAAGTCCAATTTTCCTGCCTGGTTGAAAAAGTGAACCAAACTAGCAATTTCTCTTGGTGGGAATCTTTACTAGATCTTATCCTAAAAGTAATGTTAGCAGAATAGGGCCTTTCAGTCATTGCCAAGAGCCCGTGTTCTTTTGTTTGATCCTGTTTATAACAAATGTATTTGAGCATGAGTCATTTCGTGTCTTTTAAATGAATGTCTGATATGTACCTGACATTCCTTTCTTCTCTTTATCTAAGAGAAGAACCCATTCCTCACCTCTCATGGCTATGACCTCCCCACACCCTACCAATATCTCTTATTGATCGATAACACCCAGCTTTTCCCTTTAGTGTGCACAGCCTTCCCTTCTCATGCAAAGTCATACTTACAAAGAAAACTAACCCCTTTCAGTAACCAGTCTGAAACACCCTGAAAACAGGTGTTTGACCCAAGCAGGGGTGAGCTCTGTCTCTTCAGAAGATCAGAGAGGAAGCTCTCTGACTTGACTGTAATCTGCCCCTGGTTCAGAGCTGAGGTATTAGCCCTGGACCTGGTTCCAAGGGTCTTCTTTTGGAAGACCACCCTTCATCTTTCTCCCTGGCTATCTCAGCTTTTCCCCCCTAAGGTTGTAGTGCTAGATGTGCCTGCCCCATTTCATTACTCTGTCCTAGACCATAAGGACAACTGAGTCTTAAAACTACTAAATTCTTGGCCAAGCAGATTGTAACTTCCCTCCCCACCATGAACCTTCAAACCAAAATTAGGGCATTCAGCTATGAGAGATATCCACTGGCCTTGGCCCAGTGCCTTTGTGTACATCTGCCTTTTTTTTTTAAGAGGTCCTATAATCTAATGTGTCAGTTTAGAAATGGGCAGACCTTTAAAGGCCTTTACAGTTGAAGTGACATTTTTTCTTTCCTGTGTCCTTCTATAAGGATGGTGTTTTGAGGGTAAAAGTATATTGCTCAGGACCTCATACTGTGATGTAACCTAGGACTCAATAGCTGCAAGAGCACAGCATGACCTTGGGAGGTTGTTTCCAATCTGGATGTGTTCATTAAACTGCACTTAGGAGGGTAAGAACAGCATGGGGGCTAGGAAGACATTAGAGGAACCAAGGGTTCCCCCCACCCCCACCCCCAACTGACTTTTTTTCCTATAACTTGAATTGATGAGCACCATCTACTGAGGGTGGGTGGGTAGGATTGATCAGTGGACCAGGTTCAAGAGAGGCAGAGAGGGGGGTTGTACTGGACAACCACTAAAGCCACACTGCTGATAGGGATGGGGAGGCACTTGGGACCCAGTACCTGGCTTTGGTTTTCAGTTTTCTTTTTCTTTGGATGCCATCTGAGTCTGGGGTCCGCCTTTGGAGATTGAAAAGAAGAGATTCTGTAGCAGGGCCGGCTGGCCCGCATGAATGATCATGTGCTTCCCTCTTCTCTCTGTAAGGCAGGTCATCTCCTGCCCCAGAGACTGGACAACTGGTCGTTTCTATGACGTATTTATTTTTACTTGTGTTTCATGTCACTTTTTTTAAAAAAAGCAAACAGAACAATTGTAAGTCAGTATAACTGCCTATCAGTTTTCTTTCTCTCTTTTTTGTAAAATAAATTTAAAATAAAAAAAAGAGGCAGCTCTCTGGACTCCGTTTTATCTGGACAGACACCATCCCCATCAGTGGTATCTTAAATGGCTTGGGAGTTGAGATAGCCGGAGAAGGCAGCCCTTTGCTTGGGTTCAGAGAGGGCCTCTGCTGCTCTAGAGCTCCCAAAGGAAACATCCCTAGAACCAGGAAGTGGAGTCTGGGGTGGGAAAATGTAGGAAAATGAATTTAGAGACGTGTGACTGCAACCTCCCAGGACTAAGAAGGTGGGGGACTTGGAAGGATCCCAGAGGCTGGGGCACAAGAAGTGAGTGTGTCACAGAAGGGCCTCCGGCCTTCTAAGATTTCAGTCTGACACCTGGGAGCAGGGGCTCCTGGAATATGAAGACATAGAATCGAGACTCTTCCTCGTTTTATAGGTGGGGCAGCACTTGGCCAGTGTCCAGAGGGGCTCCTGACTGCCCAATTAGTGTTCTTCCCTCTCTGAGGAAGAACTAGCTTGAGGCTGAGGTGGGGAATCTGGGCTTCAGAAGTCCTAACATGGGTTTGGTGTAGCAGCAGGTGATGCCAGGGTGGAGGTAGATTTGGAAAACTCAGTTTTGGAAGGCTCTGGCTGCCCTCTGGTGGTTTTCAAGGGCCAGTGCTTATAACTGGGATTCCCATTTGGCAAGACTGAACCTTCTGTCAGCAGAGAAAAGCAAAGACAAAATCACTCTGGAAGACTTCCCTAAGCTTGTGCTGATCAGCACAGCCCAATTTCCCTTCTCAGCTTAATTCCTCATTGCTCCTCACAGTTCTTGGTGCCAGAGAGAAGGAAGCCAAAAAGGAAGAAGGCAGTGCCTGCAGAGGTTCCAGTGGGAACTTTGGATCGGGCTCCTCCTCTTAGTACTCATCTATGAAAGAGGAGACCCACAAGAGTCAGACTGTAGTCTGCACACTAGGCAGAGAGCTTTGGCTTGTCCTAATGACTGCCCTCCTGACAGCTGGTCTCCATGTTTTCTGGAAGGATGTTAATTGACCCCTGGGAAGCAGGGGCACTGAACTCAAAAACTCCTTGCTAAGAGAGTCTACCCAATGACCCAGGGGTCAGATGAGACAAAGAAGGGCTTTCTAACCCACAGTTGCTTTCTACCCTCTCAACAGCTCCTAGAGGGAACCATTATTCCTTCATGCATTCAAACAGTAGACACTTATTAAGTACCTACTATGCTAGGTATGGAGGATACAATGGGGTTTTTTTAATGATACAGTTCTTGTCCTCCAGTTTCTTAGATTCTGCAAGGGAAATGGGG
This sequence comes from Petaurus breviceps papuanus, assembly GCF_028583685.1. NCBI lineage: Eukaryota > Metazoa > Chordata > Mammalia > Diprotodontia > Petauridae > Petaurus > Petaurus breviceps. The sequence goes on along the minus strand of NW_027185896.1, from coordinate 7,042,584 downwards.
CATGTACACAGATGAGTATGACCCAGGGTAGGGAATGGGGAGGGATCCACACAAAATGTTCTAGGGAAATATGAGAAGGAAGAGGAATGGGGATATGAAGATGGGGAACCCCATTAAGGAGGAAGCGACAGCTGAGTTTAGAAGGAAAACAGATTCTGAAAGGCAAAAGTGAAGAGGGAAGATATTTACAAAGTCATCAAAGTGGGAGATGGCATGCAGAGTTTGGGAACCAGTTAGTCCAGTTTGGCTGGTACAAAGGGGGTGGTCAACAGTGTCAGAAGTTGGCCAAGGAGACTGAGGTTTGAGAAAAGCAATGAACAATTAAAAAGATCTTTTGTGGCTTCTGAGAGACCATTTCCAGGAGGGAGCCAGATTACAAGGAATTGAGCTCGTGATGAGAATGAGGAGGCTGTAGTGTAGATGGCTGCTTTTTCTAGGCACTGAGCAAAGAAAGAGAACTGTAGAATGTCAGGGAGATAACGTTGGCAGCAGGAAAGGAGCCAGTAGAAGGGGAGAGACTGGAGAGGGAATGATTGATGAAGCAAGTTCCAGAAGATGAGAGACGATCAATAACTCAACTATGCTTCTTCAAAGGAAAAAAAAGGGGGAGGGGTGTGAGAGAGGATCTCATCCCCTTGAGACGAGCCAGTGAGGTGAGGAGTGTAAATGAAAAGGATTTCTAAATGGAAAGAAAGGGAAATGACTGTTTTGAGAGCCTCAGTAGAGTCAGAGGCTGAAATCTGCTGGAATAGAGAAGAGCTGGAGAACAGACGGTGTTGGGGACTGAATCAGTCAGAGATGAATAAAAAGTCGCAGCAGTGAGGGTCCAGTTAAATTGGTCATGGACCAAAGTCAGCATGAGTTTGTGACTTCCTCCAGCAGCATTCAGAATAGAAACAGAGAAGGCAGATAGTGGGGGGTGACCATGGGAGAGTGCCTTCTTGAAGGGCTTGACTATAGGCTTAACTCTTTGAAAGGAGAAAAATGAGGATAGAATAAATAGAAACAAGGAGGGAGAGAAGAACTGGCTTACAGGGCTTTTAAAGTTTGCAAACCACTTTACCAATATAATCTCATATGATCCTCACAGTCACCTACCTGTGAGTTAGGTGCTCTATCACTTCTATTTTACAGACGAGGCTAACTGGAGTTAAGGGACCTGCCCAGGGGTTACACAGCTAGTAAATGTATAATGCAGGATACAGAGTCCATTCTTCCTGACCCTAAGAACATGCTCTATTTACTAAACCACCCAGCTGTCTGTAAGTGCTAAACATGCCTAGGATGGGGCTTGAACCTATGAACTTGAGAACCATTCTCTACCAACTGAGCTACCCAGATTTAGGGGAAAATAAGTTTGAAAGGCCAACAGTCAGGGAATAGAATTTCAGAGTTCCAAGATCTGAGATCTCAAACTCAAATATGGGACAACTCAAGGCCAGTAGATCTTGGTCCTAACAAACTGCTGCTTGGATTCATCTTTTCCTCTGTGTGTGAAATCAGATTAAAATAACAATGAATGAAACTGTAGAAGGAGAATGGGGGTCCCCACCGTTGGCCTTGCATAGAGGGGCAGAGTCATGGTTTGCTTCTATCTTTAAAAATCAATCATTTTTAGCACAACCGCCTTTGCCATTAGCTGCTTCCCTTCCTGTTCCACGTTCTCTAAGAAAGGCTCTGCCTCCACTCTGTGAAGTCCTAGGTGAGCTCTGCTGATGGCTAACAGCTGGCAAGTGTCAAAATCTCCATCCTTCTGTCCCCCAGTCCTGGAAAGAATGCAACTTGGCAGAGAAGGAAAGTTCCAAAACTTAACCAACCAGCTGGTGACCTTCTGAAGCACAGTGGTTTCAGCTACAAAAAGATGAGAAGGGCATTTCCAATCCCTTCCTATTCCCACCAAGAGAGAAGGAAGAGCTGGGGGGAATGACCTAAGGGTTAAGTGTTAAGCCCCTCCGAGAGAGGAGGGAGGCCCAACTTGGCCTTGGTTACAGGGACTTGAACAGAGGAGGCATTTAATGCTCCATAAAATGAATTTGGAGCTCTGAAATATCCCCCCTCCACTGTCACCACCACACACACCCCTCTTCCCTTCCCACTCCAACCCCTCACCTTGGTTTCTCAATCTCTTGTCTGGATAGCTCTTGGGTCCCTTCCCATTTCCTTTTTTCTCTC
>NW_027185896.1:6989867-7040312 GCF_028583685.1 Petaurus breviceps papuanus | reverse complement strand
GAGAGAGAGAGAGAGAGAGAGAGAGAGAGAGAGAGAGAGAGGCCAAGGGAAGGGGTATCAATTCCTGGCAGGGAACAGTTGACCCCTGAAGGGGTCATTCCTTCATCCTGAGCCATGGCCCTCACCCCTCACCCACAGGTGGGGAAGGCAGGCTATACTACAACGGGGCTCGTAAATGCATACAGAGCTTCCTAACCAGACTGTGCGATCCCTGAGGGCAGGGACCCAGCCATCTGGGTCTGCAGGGCATGAGAGGGGTGCAGAGCCCCGGGGGAGTCCGGGGACGGGCACAAGCGAGGGTGGCAGGCCATGCACTCGTCAAGCATCCCCGGGAGGCAGGGACAGTACGGGCGGCCCAGGCCCTGGAACACCGCCCTGGGGGGCCGGGGGCCTGACTCGCCCCCCATTCCCCGGTGGCTCTGGGAGGTGTTGGGCAGAGCGGGGCGCAGGCCTCTCCAGGGCTCCTGGGCCCTGTTGCTAGGGCTCCCCTCCTCCCAGAGCCCTAGCGGCCTGGAGGCCATAACCCCGACCTCATTCGCTGGGCGGGGAGGGGTGGGGCGGGGCCTGGCTTTGGTTGGCCGGGGTAGGGGTGGGGGGGCTGAGAGAGAGAGAGAGAGATAGAGAAGGGCTGTTGCCATGACGACCCTCCTCTGCCTTTCCCTGGGCTTCTCCAACCGCCCATCCTCTGCCCCTCTTCTCGGCCGTCAGCCCCCCCTCGCTGGGCACCCAGTGCGCTCGCGCCGGGTCCGGGCACGCGCCCGCCCGCCCGCCAACCCCGGGGGCGCGCACGGCTCTCCGGCTGCCTCTGCCCCGGGACCTGCCGGCGCCGACCCCCGAGCGACCGCGGGGCCGGGAGGGAGCCGAGGTGAGGCGGGGGCGGGCGGGGGGCGGAGGCCAGGCCGGGGCGCGCGGGCCGGGGACGGGGTCGCGGGGCCGGGCCTTCCGCGTGCAGCGTGGTGTGCGGGGAGCCCCGGCCCCTGCCTTCCGGAGCGAGCCCCCCGGGGCCTCAGTTATCCCATCTGCAGAATGGGCCGGCGGGATGGCCTCGCAGGGCCCCACCCCGGCAGCCCCTCCCCCCCCGCCCCGCTCTGACAGCCCGTGAGCCGGGGGGGGGGGGGGAAGGGGGGGGGGGGGGGGGCCCCCCCCCCCCCCCCCCCCCCCCCCAGGAAGCCCCCTTGCCCTTGTCCCTCTTCGAGGTTTTGGACAGCAGCTGATACAGTCCTTGGGACCCCCTTTTTCCCACCACTCCCCCCCCGCCTTCGGCTATGAATTTGACCTCCTGGCCCAGACGTGGCCTGGAGGAGGACTGGGGGCGGGGCGGAGGGGGGCGCTGGTGACCTCAGGACGGTCCCTCAGCAGCCCTTGGTCAGTCTCCCCATCTTCTCACAGCGCGGGGGCGTCTGTAAGTTTCGGGGGTGCAGCGGCGGGCACCAGGGGGACTCGGGGCAGTGGAGCTGCCTCGACCTGCCTTTGCACCCTCGGGTTCCCCACCCCCCAGTCAGTCTGTAAGCATTTATTAAGCGCCTCCTCGGTGCCGGGCGCCGCGCGGGGGAGTACGGAGAGAAGCCAGAGGGGCCAGCCCCTGCCCTCCAGTAGCTCCCCATCTAGTGATCGGGAGCGTCGGCGCCTGACCAGCCGCACCCCGGCCAGAGCTCCTCCTGCACTTGGAAAGTGTGACCACTTGTAGTGCAGAGGTTGCTGAGGATTCCTAGGGTCTTGTGTTTGAGCCCTTTCAGCTCCCCCAAAATGGGGATGTTTGGGGGTGCGGTGGGAGTAGCCTGGCACATGAGAACGGTGCCCTGTTGACTTCTCAGGTGTAAATGGACATCTCCGTAGATCCTGCCAAACCTAAGAGGGGTACATCGGACTTGGCTTGATAGAGATCCCGTCTGGGGAGAGCTGAGGACACAAAGATAAATAAAAGAGGCGTTGAAACGCCATTGAAACGGGGGACAGACTCTCCTTGACACCCATAAAAAGAGGGCAAAACTGAGCTTCCGGCGGCTCTGCAGTCCATCTACGCATGGGCCCAGCCCCTGCTTTCTGAGGGCTCCTGGGCATGGCTCAGGCTGGTCTGACCCCCTACCCTCCTAACATGACCCCGATTCTCCTTTCTTTGGAGTTTCTCCTGCTTCAAGTACACTTTTCCTTCCTTTTCCCCCTGCCACTCCTGGTCTCTCACTGATGACTCAAGAATTGTCTCTCCTTGCAAGAAGCTGGAGAAGCTTTGCTAGCAATAGGGAATCCCAGCCTAGCCTGGAATGAGCTCCTCCTTAATGCACGTACCAGGCTTATCCCTCCTTGGCCCTCCCAGGCCCGCCTACCTCCCACTTCACCCCAAGCACGTGACAGACACACAGCATTACTTCCAACTCCAACCTGGCTCTAAAGTTTTCCATGAGACCTAGGGTCTCTTTAAGAGCTGGGAACGCCCTCTCGGCCTGCTGTTGTCACAGCACACGTGAATCCCGAGGAACCAGGAAGCTGGAGCCGGCTGGAATGAACACATCTGTTAGGGAGGAGTAGCCTGTGGTGGAGGCCTACAGGGGGGAGGAATGGACAGGCTTTCAGCCTGAGTGTTGCCCTAGCATTATCTGAGCTTGCTGCCTGGGTGATTAACTCTGAGCCTCGGATGTGCAGACCTGGCGTTTTGTCCGGTCTGGGCAGAAACAGGGCCACTTCCCTCTTTGGTAAGAGCAGGGGAAAGATCAGAGAAGAAGCCCCTGGATGGGAATGGGGAGTTTGTTTCAGGGTACTGGTGGGCTGGTTGAAACTATCCCTGAAATAGGAGATTTTGGCAACTCCAAAGGACGAGTTCAGGAGTCCCCTTAACACCAGACATCATTGGGGAAAAAAAAAAAAAGCAACCAAGAAACAGCCCTGGGCTGGTGTTGAGTCGAAGGTTGGAGGATGTTTTTGCTTCTGTTCTTCCTATGGGCCCCGGCAGAGTAGGGTCATGCATCTGGAACTAGAAAGGGGCTTTGTCTTACAGAGGAGGAAACTCAAGCCCAGAGTGTTAATAAGTGATTTCTCCAAGGTCACACAGGTAGCAAACATCAGAGGTGGGATTTGAATCCTGCTTTTCCTACTCCAGAATCAGGTCTCTCTGATAGAACTGCACCCCCTTCCCCTCCCACCCTTCCCAAGGCCAAATATAGCTGGGAGGGAGTCATCCTGTAGCAAGAATGCTTTGAAACACCAGCCAGGTGGAAGTGTTGGGGCCTTTTTGCCCCTATGCTAAATGGCCCCAGATGGTAGATGTGGCTTAACCCTGTGCATTGTGTTGTCCTCATTGCAGTTCTGGAGGTGTGTGTTGGCCCCAGCTGGGTGGCAGAGACCATGAACTATTAGTTTTTCCTGACTTTTCGGTGAGTACAAAGCCACCAAGGATTGTTTTGTTTTGGTGTTTTTGGTATCCATTTGCCCCTTTTCTGATGTCCCCAGTGACTGGCACACTCTTATTCTGCAGGAAGTGCAGGGCTGCCTTTGAGGACGGGGGAGGGGAGTCCAGGAGGCTAGAACAAGATTGGGGTAAGAGGAACCAATGGCTTCAGGGGGCCTGAAGTGGTGAGGAGCCAATCAGGGATGACTGTGGGTTAGCCACCCACAGAAACCTAGAGAGTGGCCTAAGGGAGGTCCTTGGAGGGGAACCTCAGAAACAGATCTTTCAAGTTTTGTAAAATGGTTGCCAGGGGGGCCAGGGGGCTTAATGGAAGCTCAGGGCTTGTGGCAGCATCAAAAGTAGTAGGCATGAGGCATAACCAGAGTGGGGACAGGGGCAGGGACCCCAAAGGAAATGAAGATCCAGTGAAAACATGAATGGAGAAATGGGAGTGTATGAAGTTAGGGTGGTGGTGATCTAACACCACCATGAGGTTTATATTTTGGGTTTTATAGCTTCATAGAAAGGGCCCTGCATTTGGAGTTGGAAGACTGGGGTTTGAATCCCTTATGCTGCCTTTGGGACCATAGTTGATCCCATAGACTTCTGGGCCTGGCCTTCCTCATTTCCTAAAAATGAGGGTCCGAATGGGGTCCCCTCTTAGTTCTAAATCCCAGGATACCCCTGTGGGAGGGCACTTTCCCAATCACACCCCAGAGGTTGTTAGGAGGCAGAGCAAATGTACTTATTTGTGTTTTACAGATGAGTAAATTGAGCCCCAGAATAGTGGTGATTCATGCTGCAACTCTTACTAGTAACACTGGGACTTAAAGCCAAGCCTTCTTCAATCCAAGGCCTGTGTTTTTTTTTTTTTCTGATGCTGCTCTGTTTAATTATACAGGAAACTTCTAAAATTCTCAAGAAGTTAGACTTTGAGAGCCAAATTTTCCAAATCTTACCTCTTTCAGCACCAAAATTTTTTAAAATTTGAGCAATTTTAAATATCTATCTAAAATAAAGCATATTATTTTCACGTGTGCCTTCTTAAACCAGTTGTGTCAAATTAATAGAAACAGGGTCACAAAACTGCGCATGAGGATCTCTGCAGGCTATATATTGACTTAGAAAACCACATATTAACATTATGTATTTTATTAACATTAATTAATGATACCTATAGTATATTATCAATATATGTTAATATAATGACATATTATGATGAAATAATTAACACTGTATATTATATTTTCATTTATTGGGTCAAATGTTTCCCACTTACATTTTAATCTAGTTCAGGGTGGGGGAAGGGGGAGGGAAAAGAAAGTGTTATGCGCAGAAAGGACCTGGCATGTTTGACCCCTTTGTCTTAAACCAGGACAGGGGAACTTATGGCCTTGAGGCCACATGTGGCCTTCTAGGTCCTCGGGTGTGGCCTTTTGACTGAGTCCAAGTTTTACAGAACAAATCCTTTTATTAAGGGGATTTGTTCTGTGAAGTTTGGATTCAGTCAGAGGGCTAAAGCTGAGGATGTAGAGGGCCACATGTGGCTTCAAGGCCAGAGGTTCCCCACCCCCATCTTAAAACAAGGAGTTTCCCAACTAGGCTTTCAATTCCTTGGGGGACGAAAGGTGTAGTAGAGTCATTGTATTCCTGTAGTATTGGACCCTCCTTGCACGTGACAGGTACCCAGTAAATATTTGTTCAACTGTGTGTTTAATATTTCATCCTAACTTTTATTGATTACTTAGGGTCATTGTGACACCATTTTTTTTTTTTGCTTTGTGCTGTGAAAATGTGACATCTTCAGGGTGACTGAAGCTGGTTGTCCTGAATTTGCTAGCTTAGATTACTGGGCTTTTTGTGGCCTTCCATCAGCTTTTTTTTTTTTTTCCGGTGGCCTCCACTGGCAAGCTATTACTTCTCTCAGTAAGTTTGCTGCTGACACCTTCTGATTTCCTGCTTCCTAATTTATCATGAGCTCAAAAACCAGATAGTGAAGCTTGTATGAACCATATGTAAAAGAAGAGGAAACAGGTTATTGAGTGGACCCTATCTTGCTCTCTTCTTGGTTTGTGCCTATTTTCTAGAGTTGAGAGTGCTGGAAAGTTGAGCTGCAGATAAGTAAAGTATTAGCATCATAATTAGAGCTTCAGAAGGATTTTTCTCTGGGGTTTTGTGTCTCCCAGCATCCCTGTTATTTATAGGTATCTGGGTCTTTGCCTCACCTCCCTAGGTCCTCTTCTGCCTAGAATGTTACTGACCAAAGGACTTAGGAAGGTGGCTTTGAGAATCACAGACTGTTTGAGCTGACGGGCTCCTTGGAGATCATCCAGTCCTACACCCTTCTTTACGGGGTGGGGAAGCTCAGATTCAGAGAGATGGGGGGAGGGGGAAGGAAGTAGCAGAGCTGAGGACCAAACACTCAGGCCTTTTTTTTTTTTTCTTTTTGGAGGGCAATTGGGTTAAGTGGCTTGCCCTAAGTCACCCGGCTAGTAAGTGTGTCAAGTGTCTGAGGCTAGATTTGAACTCAGGTCCTCCTGACTCCAGGCCAGTGCTCTATTCACTGTGCCACCTAGCTGCCCCCCTTTTTTTTTCAGTCCTTCTTTTTGCTGGACTGCGGTCTTGGCCCGGCTGTGGTGAGGGCACGTAGTTGCCCAGATCCCTCTGGATTCCAGCCTTGCTCAGGGTAGTACTGTCACTTACCTGGCTGCTGGGTTTCCCTCCCTTAAGCCAGTCCTACTACCCTTCTTGTGATTCAGGTTGGAGATGATGTGGTGACACTGGCCTTCAGAGCCTCAGTGATTGTGATTAAGAAATAAAGAGGCTTGTGGCTTGTGCCATTCTTTGTTGCTGCCTTCTAGGTCATCTGGCCAGCAGTAAACATTCCTGGCCCCTCCCCCTCCTCCTGGCTCATAGCTTCCAGTGAAGGGCCCCAAGGACTGTGGCTCTGGAAGAGTCAGGGAGGCCACATCTGTCCAGGCTGGAGGCTGGAGTCAAGGGCGCTGCCATCCCTCCCCTCGCTCACCTTCCCTTTGGCCCTTTCTTCTCCTACAGCATCTCTTGGGGAGTGGAGGGCCCAGAAGCCATGTCTGAGCTCCTCCTCCTGGGCCTGATTGCGGCCCTGGTGCTGACCCTTCTGCTGACCCTGCTGGGTTTTGCCGTGTACTCTGGGCTGCTGGAAGATGTCGTAGTGAGTGCAGGCTCTCCCCCAATCCGGAACATCACACTGGCTTACAAGTTCCACGTGGGCCCTTACAAGGAGTCTGGCCGCTTATTTACGGAGAGCTGCAGCATCTCTCCACGCCTTAGTTCCATTGGGGTCTACTATGACAACCCCCACACGGTAAGTGGCAGGCTGGGGGAGGTGCTGGGCCTGAGGCTGGCCCTGTTGGACTACTTGGAGGGCCAGCTTGAGTGTAGGGGTTTGCTGGGTGGGGATCTCTCCTCCTTCACTGCTATAGTAAGAGGCCTCCATCACAGGTCTGAGATTCTGAGATTCTGCCCCCCCCCCCCCAGCTTCACCCAGGCTAGGCCTTTAATGGCCAGGAGCTTCAGCCTCCTCTCAAGAGCTGGCTCACACTCTTTTCTGGTGCTCTTCCCATCCACAGCTCCCCACGTGCACCCACACTTTGTTCTTAGCCTCACTCTCCATTGCCCTGTCTCCAGGTGTCTACCCATCTAGGGATGTGTACTGGAATTTATACTGTTTCTGTGTTTCCTCTCCTACTTTTGCACCTTCTTCCCTTTTCTGGACTCAGCCTTCTGGGCATAAGGACAAGCTGGCATGGGCTGGGGGCGGAGCTTGAAGTGCAGGCCTCTCCCTCCATGTGGGAATCAGAATCCTTCCATTCTGGCTGCCTCCATCCCCAGCCCCTCAAGTCTTATAATGTTCCTTTCCACAGCCTTTCTCATACCCCTCTCACCTCCCTCCTTGAGCCTCAAGTGGCCCTGTTGAGAGCAAAGTCGGCCAGGTAGTGGGATGAACCAAGTTGCCCTTGATGCCTAGGATGCCTGACTGGCTGAGCAGCATCGCTGCCCTGGGGCCGGCCAGCAGGCCACCCAGCTCTCTGTAGGCGTCTGGCTGGCGTGGAGTCCTGGGAAGTGAGTCAGGGCTCTCCAGTGTGGCCTTTGTGGCATGGGGAGGTACAGCCCACAGCCTGGTGTGCTGGCATTTCAGGGCTTTCAGCCCAGCGGGCAGGGCTCCTCAGCTTCTTTGCTCCCCAACCCCATCTCAGTCTATTCTTTCCCCACACCCAGAGTTGGCTCTAGGCCTAGGATTTAGAATTCCCAGCTCAGGTTTCCACCTCTGATGGGTGGGCATGGACTTGGCAGACTTCGGTGGCTCCATCTGTTTTGCTCACTAAGCTTTACCTCTTCTGTGTCTGGGCCAGGCTTCCCCTGTGCTCAGGAGATCAAGAGGAAACTCTGTGATGCTAGGGTCCCCACCCCCTCCACCCCAACTTCTGTGGCGGGATAGTTGAGCAATCCATCTTACCATTTACCACCTCCTCTGCCTACCTCCCATTCATCCAGCACCTGGCCCAGGTCAGGCCCTTGGCCCAAGGCGATGTCAGCCCCAAATAGAGCCACCTCTGCCAAAGCAGAGGGGGGGAGGGAGGAGAGCCTGCCTAATGTTAACCCACTTAGTCTGCTGAAACTTCACATCTAGGCCCTGAAAAAGAAAAGGCTGCTTTTGGGGGCTTGGAGTGCAAGCTGGGGGACCCCAGCAAGAAATGGGGTTTCTCTGCTACCTCAGGGTTAAGGTTATAGACAGACCCAGCCATTGGTGCACAGGTTCCTATGGCCCAGACATGAATGATTTCACAGTCTTCTACTATATTGCCCCTAAAGTACCCAAGACAGATGCCAGAAATCATGAAGACCCTGGGAAAGGAGCCTGTAGGGTGTCTATAGGGTACGGTATGAGACTTCCTTTGTTGATTGGGTCGGACAGGTCCCTGTCACCAGACCCTCTGAATTCCCTGAGTGGCACAGGGAAACAATGGTGCTCTTCTCAAACTTCTACTTGGGATTGGGGCCGGGGGGGGGGGGGGGGGGGGGGGGGGCGGCCAAGCATGGCCTTGTGACTCAGTTCTTTAGCTTAGGGGAGAGAAATCAGGCTCTTCTCTTTTCCTTCTTCCTCTAACCCAGCCTTACCTCACCTTGACCTGCCTCTTACCCCCACCCCCAACCTCAATACTCCCAAGAGCTTGGACAGACTTGTGCCTTGGGTCTGGTTCTGTATGGAAAGCTAGAAGAGAACTATTTTAGGCCCTCTCTGAACTAGGGTTGCTTTTATTCTCCTTTCCCCTTGCTGGACTTCACCACCAAAAAAAAAAAAATCCCACTGGCCAAGTTTGAGGCTTGGGAAGTTTTCTGTGATCCCAGCCCCTCCTGTCCCAGGAGGGGACATTGCAGGAAGCACCTGTGTCCTATTCTCTAGCCATGACAGAGTCATGGCTATTCTGTTCTGCCAGAGACACCTGGTCCCCACCCCAGGAGTGACCTCAGCACCCTGGACACTTCCCTGAAGGATCCCTGGTGGTTCATATCCACTGTCTTCAGTGAGTGTCCAGAGCTTAGAAGGGAGTCAGCACAAGAACTGACCTCTGGCTTGCTCCAGAGCGTCATGTTCCCTCCCTCGCTCCCTGCCCCTGAGATGCAGCACTCCATGTGGCATCACCCTTCCGGTTCCCTCGCTGAGGAGCTGGAGCCTTAGAAATGGGGAATGACTTACCTGTGGCTCCACAAGTATTGAATGTGGGATGGGAACTCGGCTGTCTCCAGCCCTATCCTTCCTTCCATTGCCTCTTAAATGTGATCACAGCTATGAAGGCAAGTGTCTTTGTGCTTGATCAGCTCCTGTTCAGTTAATGACCAAGTGTATAGCTTGATTGGGTCACAGACACAGCTAAAAGCCACCCTGGCTCCCTCTGATCCATCTGGGTCATAGCAGGGATGTCCCAACCTTTTCTCCAGGGATGTGGCCACAGACCTGGCATCCAGGGACCACCTGTGCTGCATAGCGGGAGTCTCTACCAGACGTCTACCAGATGACAAGAGTCATCTCTACTAGAAATACCCTTTTTAGTGTCTGGACCAACGTGAAGTCGATAGACCCCCTTCTCAGAGCAATGTTTTTGAACAACTGAAGGAAATGCCAAATTTTAGTTTTAGAAATTAGTGAAAATAAAGGTTTATTTTTTTCCCCATGCAAGTTTTGGGTTCTCCTGAAATCTGTCTAGGTGGTCTGTGGATCCCAGTTTAAGAAGTCCTGAACTAGACCCTTAACAAGCCCATTCTTTTTGTTTAGGCATCCTCTCTCTCTCTCTCTCTGGTCTCTGTCTCTGTCTCTCCCCCCCCCCGCCTCCCCCAGTACTCAGACTATCTCAGCTGAGTGGGTTGGCTTTCTGTTAGGTTGCTTGGGGGTAAGTAAGTGACCAGAATGGATGTCTTGCAGTATTCCTTGAAGAATTGAGAAATGCCTCTGTTGGCAGAAGGAAGGGCTTCCAGAGCGAATGATGCCTAGTGTCCTGGGCTCCCAGGCTCCTGGCCTAAAGTTGAGCTCCTCGATGAGCTTGGCCTTAGTGAGGGTGTCAGAACAAGCTGCTCCCCATTCTCAGGTTCCCACAGACTCCACCTACCTCCCCCCTCTCCCTCCCACTTACAGGTGGCAAAGGAAGGCAGACGAACCTAGCCCTTTTATATGGCACAGGGAAGCAATGACAACCTTTAGTCATTAGCCTTAGGACCTGGGGGAAAAGGGGAAACTGAGACTCAGAGTGGCTCTGGTGACTCTCCTAAATAGAAGTGGAATGTGGCAGGTGACGGCTGTTCCCCCGCCCTCTCGTTTTTAAAGAAAATAGAAGCTTTATTTGTCTGTGTGTAGGAAACTGTCTTGTACTCAGCCACATTTCCCTGGGTGAAGCAGGCTCTCACTCAGTCATGTGTGTGACGGGGACTTGGCCAAGCATGAATTCTTGGAGTCACCTTGCCCTCCACTCTCCTCCATCAGGTCCTCAGGATTCTTTCCTCTGTCCCCCCAAGTGACCCTTCCCTAATCCATAGCCGTTCAGGCTGGAGGAGGGGTCATGGGGTGAGCTCGTGAGGGAGAGTCTGGGAGTAGCTCCTAGATCGATTTGGCCATCTTTCTTTCAGCCCTCAGGCTTTGTGGTCTACCAGTCAAGGCCTCTTCTAAATGACTTCAGAGTGTGGGTTAGGGAGAGGAGGGGGAGCTGCTGCCTGGAAAAGCTGAGGAGGGACAAGCTAGAACCAGTCAAAAACCAGGTGCTGCCTTCCCCAAAGGGAAGGGAACCCACATTTATTAAGCACCTACTCTGTGGCAGGCATCCTGCTGGGCCCTTTATGGATAATATTTCATTCTGTCCTCATGGCTCCCTCTTGATGCAGGTGTGATTATTATCCCCATTTTGTAGATGAGGGAACTGAGGCAAAGGGAGTTTAAATGACATGCCCATGGCATGCAGCTAATACATATATAAGACTAGATTTGAACTCGGGTCTTCTGGACTCAAGGCCTAAGAAGCTGCTTAACAAAACAGCAATAATAACAAAACAAAGCCCCAAAACCCTAGCCATAGGCACCACCTGCTAAAACATGGTGAGAAGAGCACAGGAGGACCCAGGGCTCTGGCCTCAGCAGGCTTAGTCCCAAACAAGTCTAACATGGCCTCAGACTAGGATGGAATTCTCTCCACTGCCTTCCTCCCCTTTCTCCCACACACCTGTCTCCACCCACACCTTCTATTCACCCCCCTAAACCTGAGCCAAGGGCTGGGGAGACCCCGTACCTGCTCCATGACTATCTAGGACTTGTGCAAGCTTCCTGGGGTGGAGGAGCCCCATGGAATCGGGGCAGGTGATGCCCTAGCTCAGCTTACCTTACCTCCCAGGCCAGAGGCGGGGTTTGGCTCTTCACAGCTCTGTTTACGTGTCTGCCACCTGGGCCCTGACCCCACTTTGGGCCGCCCACCAGCTTCCTGCTTCTGCTGGCTTCCTCCCATCTCTCCTCCGGGGGGTCTGAGCGGGGTCAGGGAGCCAGAAGAGATGCTGCCCTCGTTTGGGCTTGAGTTGGATAATTTCCTTAAGCAAGCTGAACTACCTCTCTGGGCCTCTTTCCTCACTAGTGTCGCAAGGACACTTCCCCAAGCAGGGATTAGAGGTGCTTTTAAATCCACAGGGGAAGTAGCATTCGTGCCCTTCTGTTAATTAATGCTAGTTAAGAATCTGGTGTGCCCCTCTCTCTGCCCATTTTCCTTCAGTGAAAGACAATGGCTCTTCAGGGCCTTGAGTAGATGAGCTGGTGTTTCATAATCTCAGGGCTTTGACCCCACCTCTTCCTTAACCTGGGGGGGGGGGGGCCCCCCCCCCTTTTTCTTTGAGATGCTTAGGACATCACTCGTGATCTTTCCAGAGATGCAACAGTGCCTGGAAGGTGTACCTACGTTGGTGTCAGGGGAGGGAATTTTTTCATAGCAAATAATTTTGTATCCCCTGACTTTGGAACAAAGGAATGGCAATAATTCACAGTATAGTGTTTTCACATTTACAGATCGTTGGAGGTAGGTACTCTAAGCATTATTTTCACTGTATTTTATGCAAAGTAGGCACGAGATGCTGTCAAATTAAATTTTATTTAAAATTTAGGTTCAGAGAGGTTTAAGTGTGACTCATGGTCACATGACTAATAGGAGTTGGAATCTAAATCTAGACCTTCTTGACTCCAAATTTTGTCGCCTTTCCACTACACATGGGGGTAGGGAGCCTGAAGTTTGGATTCAGTCCAAGGGCTGCACTCGAGGACCTAGAGGGCCACATGTGGCCTCGAGACCAAAGGTTCCCCCACTGTCTATAGGCTGTGCTCAGGTAATAGAACCGAACACCTAAGCCAATCTAACACCTAGGCCAGCATCATCTCCTTGGGATGATGGTGCTTTGCTGAATGACTTGGGAAGTCATTTCAAACTTGGCAGATGTCTGTTGAGTGTGGCCCAGGTGTGTAGTACCTTGGACATAGGAGATATTTCATAACTGTTGACCTGGGTTATTTCAGTAGCCTTCTGGAGGGTCTCCCCACTCCAATCTGTCCTCCACCCAGCTGTCAGATAGACCTTCCTAAAGCACGGGTCTCCCCATCATCCCCTATCCAACAAACTCTTGTGGCTTCTCGTCACCTTTAGGATCAAATATACATCTTCCACTTGGCATTCAAAACACCATTAACCTGACCCCTTCCTACCTTGCCAGTGCCTTATACCTTGGGACCGCCCACCCTACCCTGTGCCCTGTGATAGAGTGACACTAGCCTCCTGGCTATTCCTTGACTCCCTTCTGACTCTTAAGCGGTTTCACCAGCTGTTCCCCCAAGCCTGAAATCCTCTGCCTCATCTCCCTCTCCTGGCTCCCCTGGCTTCCTTTGGGTCCCGTCTTCTTCAGGAAACCTTTCTGAGGCCTTAATCTTGGTGCCTTCCCTCTGAGACTACCCCCAGTTTACAAAATGGATAGGATAAGCACCCTGCTTGCCTTGGAGTCAGGAAGACTTGAGTTCAAATCTGGCCTCAGACACTTACTACCTGTGTGACTCTGGGCATGTCACTTCACCCTGTTGTTTCCTCATCTGTAAAACGAGTTGGAGAAGGAGATGGTGAACCCCTGCAGTGTGTCTGCCAAGAAAACCCTGTGAAGAGTCAGACACAATTGAACTACCAGCCGCCATATCTGTTTGTGTTAGCCGTGGGCATGTCATCTCCCCCATGAGGCTGCGAGCTTCTCCATCCCCACTTTGCACAGTGCCTGGCACCCCTCTGTCCTTCTTGGGGGATCTCCCTGGGACTTGGCTGCAATTGTGGTAGGGAAGGAAAGAGAAAAGAAAGTGGGCCCAGAGATTCCTACCCCCGAGCCTTGTAGCCACTGAATAAATAACGTCTGGTGAGATGTGCTTGGTTCATGAGGCTTGTCTGTTGAGGCTGGGCTTCACTCCCCTGGGATTGCCAGTCCTCTTGGATCTTGACTCACCTGAGTTCACTCCCTGTCAACCAACCAAGAGGACACCGGGTCCTTCCTTGAACAGACGGCTTGTTTTTTGGTAAATTAAACCTCTTAGCCAATGACCTGGTCTTTTTGGAGAGGCCTTCAAGTCATTATCGTCTAGAAAGTAGTTTAAAGGTCAGTGGACATGGGGCCCTTGAAGAAACCTGGCAGGGAGAGATGAGCTTCTCCTTGGTTTCCTTCCTCAAGGAGTACAGGCTGATGCTCAGAGATCCTAATTCACACCCTTCCTGTTTAGTAGGGGTTCTCCTTTCCAGGAATCAATGAATGAATGAAAAAAAAGAAGGAAAAAGCATTTAAATACTTACTGTGTGTTAAGGAGTAGTATTCAGAATACTGTTGGGGGGGGCAGCTAGGTGGTGTAGTGAATAGAACACCGGCCCTGGAGTCAGGAGCACCTGAGTTCAAATGCAGCCTCAGATACTTAACACAAAAACTAGTCGTGTGACCTTGGGCGAGTCACTTAACCCCAATTGCCCTAAAAAAAAAAAGGGGGCAGAATACCGTTGGGGAATTCCTTAGCCCAATGATCCTAAAATCCTCCCCCAAAGGTTAGGAGATGAAAAGTTTAATTAGTAGCCACTGATGATGGCCAGTTGCCTGGTGGCTAACTACTTCAAAGAACAGGAGATGGGTTTTTACACAGTTGTGGCAGATGACTGGTGATTCTCCTCAGCAGAATTCCTAATTTTGGAGGCAATTTGTCAAGTCATTGGGGGTGGGGGAGGGAGGGAAGAGAATGTCTTACCTTTGGAGTAAACCACAAGCAGATCTGTTCCTGTCAAGGTGTTTCCTTGTAGTTAATCTCAGACCATATTGTTGGGATCAGAGGTCTCTATTTTATCTCCTCAGAATATATAGATGGGACCTGAGAGGAGGCCTCCTTTGAGATAGAAACAGCAAAGCCCTGCAGGCTTCATTTCTTTGACCTCCAGGGTTAGGATTTCTGGGGAGATGTCTCCCCCAAACTCACAGCACACAGGGTTTTTACATTTCTTCCGCAATACAAAAACATGAGCAAAGCCTTCCAGGAGTTTATTGACATCTTAATGAAGAAGATAATACATAAAGAACAGTGGCCAGGAAGGAGTGCTTTAGTCCAGAAAATTATTGGGAAGATGAGGGGAGCCGTGGGGGAGTGGATTGTCACCCCATCTGGGACTGTGGCAGCATTGGTTTGATCTTGGTTCCTGGAGCTCCTTTCTAATTGTAGAAGAAATTCAGGCAAATGTCCGTGAGTGGCTTCCTTAGACCTGTGGTCTTTAAGTCCTGAATGCCCTTTCTCTGGAAGGAAGAAACCTATTCCAACTTGGCAGAGGAGCTGGCTGGCTATGCAGACATTTGCCTTTGCCTCTGCCCTGTGGGGCAGTCTTTTTCCCTGGCTTCTTGCCCTTGTTCTCTGGGGGAGGTCTGTCCAGCTTCTGAGACTTAATGCCCCTAAGCCATGTTGGACATTGAGTTTGGTGATGGTTGGGGATAGGGTGGAGGGGTAGGGAAGCTTGTCACCAGAGGAAACCAGCTGATCTCTCCCCTTGGTGCCAAAATTAAGTCTGAACCAGGAGCAAAAGGGGCGTTTGCCTGCTTCTGCCTCCTGGGGCCTTAAAGGCCCTGATAGACTGTAATTGTTTGAGCTTGACTTCTCACTTCCTGGAGGAAGTGCAAAGCTGGGCCTGCTCCTGGCTGTTGAGAAGATAGTGCTCAGCGTTTGTCCAAGATTCCTGGCACCCCCACTTGCCGGGTTGAGAAACACGTTGGAGGGCGACCGATCTCACTTGTAATGTCCCTGGTGTGGCCTCTTCTGAGAAGCTGAGGTGCCCAGAAAGGTTGGGATTTACCTGTCATGCAAATTTCTAGGAAGCCAGGTGTCCTGCCCCTCACCCCAGCCTTGGCGCCTGCCAAGGATGGAGTTGTGTCTGGGGCCGTGCTTAGCCTAGTGCCTGCCACATAGCAATTCGTTAATAAATGCTTGTTGATTAATAGATGAAGGAGTAGCTTCAGAGATAGTGTGGGAGGGGAGAGCATCCTCTCCCTAGAGGGCCATGCTTTTCAGGCTTGGAAAAGGCCATTGGGATAGTCTTCACTGAGCAGGCAGAGCTCCAAGCATCTGAACGGAGGAATCTGTCAGGGCCTCCGAAGCCTAGAGGTCTGTACCAGGTCAGCAGAGAGGTTCAGGTGCTTTTCCAGATACCACGTGTTTGGCTGTGCAGGAGCAGCTGCTCCCTCCAGTGGCCACAGTTCTGAATGCAGGGCCCTCTCAGGTCATCTGAACCAGAGCAGGCAAAATCATCTAAGCCATCCCTCTGGGGAAGATACCTCCGAGAGGGGGGCATGACCCGCCTGAGGTCAGACCGGGAGTTTAATGGTAGAGAAGCCCAGGGCCAGAGCGGAAACCTCCCTGCTAGACGAAAAAGGAGATACACTGAGCGTAGGGTCAAGGTTGCTACTCCTTGCAGTGCGAGGTGGAGCCCAGAAGCAAAGTTATCCTGTCCAGAGGCCTCCGGGAGGAGTGGACAGCACTATGGAAGAAGATAGGGCAGGCCTTGGGAAGAGACTGTGTATGGGGCAAAGCATAGGCAAGTTGGAGCTAAGACCAAGGTTAAGGCAGACTTGACCGGGGGGGGGACCTACAACCTCGAGGCCACATGTGGCCCTCTAGGTCCTCAAGGGTGGCCCTTTGACCAAATCAGTTTTACAAAACACATCCTTTTATTAAGGGGACGCAGTGTAGATGGATCCATTACAGACCATCCAGAGGAAGACACCTGTAAATTGTAGAAACACCGGGGTTCTGGTAGATGGAAATAGTGAGGCCTGGAGCTTCCTGCCCTGCCCAGGAGAGTTAAGAGTCTGAGCTCACCCTGGCGACAAAGAACAGGAAATGGAGGATAGAATTGGGGGAAAATGCAGAGCAGCCCCCCCCAAAAAACAGGAGCCCAGAGGAGTAGTTGAGGAGGACTGAAGATTGCTCCCCACCATGGGAGGCCTTGGAGTAGAAGCCAGGTGCCTTGTCAGGCATGTTAGAGGAGATCCCTGAACCAAGGGCCCTTCAAGCTCCAAGACTTTGTGAAGTGAGTGCATGGAATCCCTGAAGCCAGGGCCAGGGGACTGCGAAAGCAGCCTGCTCCACCTGAGGTCTCTTGGCTCTGGCCCCAGATGATCTCAGTGAAGCCAGGAGGCAGAAAGTGAGCCAGAGATTTAGAACGCATGGTGGGAAGAGATGAAACGTGGATCCCAAGTCAGAAAGGACAGTGGGACTAAGTCACACCCTCTGCATGGTCCTCATGTCGGAGAGGAATGAGTTGGAAGTGAGGCTGAAGTTGGGGACACAAGAGAAGGGAGAATGAGGGGTCCTTGAGTGCCTGGCAGGAAGTACTTGTGATTTCGTGGTGCCCTAGAGAAGTCTAGGAAGACCTAAGTGTTGGGCAGGGGGCGGGAGGGCAGTCTTCAGACTTTAAAGTGGTAACCCTTGATCTGAACAGATGGCTTTGCTTTGAGAGCCTTCCTGCCCACCTCCATCCTGGGAAGGGAGTCTGTCATTGTCTCCTGCCTGGTCCTCCCTGCTTCCCCTTGCCTTTGCTCAGGATGCCAGTCTCCAAAGAGCACCCAGATTCTGTTTCCTCCTCAATTTCTCCATTTCCTGTCGAGCTCAGACCATGATCTGCTGGCTGTCTATAAAGCATTCTGGACTGCTTAAAGGAGATTGGGGGTAGGGGATTGAGGTGGGTAGTGAGAGTCTTTCTGTGGGTGGGCTGTTCGAACTCCTTACCCCATCGGCAGGCCTGTCAGTTGCCTTGGGGTGGCAGCAGAGTGACATCCTACCTGGACCGTTGTCAGGCAGGAAGAGCCTGTTTCCGAGGCTGCCTCCCCTCCCTCATCATCCTTGCTTCGTGCCCCCTCTGATCTGACCCCACATGATCCTCATCCAGGAGAGTGTCCAGGTTGTCTCTTTATTAATGCTGGGAAATCAGGATAGTTTTATCAACCATAGACTGGGTTAGAGGCAGCTGGTTGGCACCTGGAGTCAGGAAGACCTGAATTCAGATCTAACCTCAGGCTTAACTTAGCTGCATGACCCTGGGCAGATTGCCAATCCTCTCTCCGCCTCGGTGACTCAGCTGTAAAATGGTGGGGGTGGGGAGGGGTGGTAATAATAATAATAGCAGTTACCTCCAAGTTGTGACGATAGAATGAGAACACCTAGCATGGTCCCCGGCATGAAGTGGGAGCTTAATAAATGCATGCTTCCTTCCTCCCTCCTGGGCCCCAGTGAAGATCCTACATCAGGCACTTTGCAGACATACACGTCAGCCGTGATCATTGTCACAGTGGCCTGTTTGAGTCTGCAGTTCTGCTCCTTTTGGCCTTCTCGTGTAGGACCCCTCCCCACCGGACTGCCGGCCCTGATGCCTTGCCTGCTTTCTGCCTCTCCATAGGTTCCTCCGGAGAAGTGCCGCTATGCTGTTGGCAGCATCCTGAGCGAGGGTGAAGAGGCACCCTCCCCCGAGCTCATCCGCCTTTACCAGAAGTTTGGCTTCAAGATCTTCTCCTTTCCAGCCCCCAGCCACGTGGTGACAGCCGTCTTCCCCTATACCACAGCGCTCTCCATCCATCTGGCTGCCCACAGGGTCCATCCTGCCCTGGACACCTATATCAAGGTGAGGCTTCAGCCTTCATTTCTCCCTCTTGGCCCTCTCTGCCCAGGCTTGAGACCTTAAGCACAGAACGGAAGCCCGGGGAGTAAGCTTGAGGGAACAAGGTCGTCATGTTAAAAACTGAGGTGAGGAGAGTTATCCCTTCTGCCCTTTGCGCTCTCAGCTGCTGACGAATTACAGGGCTGTCATCCTGGAGGTGGGGCAGCTAGGTGGTGCTCTAGTGCACAGAGTGCCAGACCTGGAGTCAGGAAGACTGGCCTGAGACACTTACTAGCTGTGTGACCCTGGACAAGTCACTTAACCCTGTTTGCCTCAGTTTCCTCAGCTGTAAAATGAGCTGGAGAAGGAAATGGCAAACCCCTCCAGTATCTTTGCCAAGAAAATCCCAAATAGTGTCACAAAGAGGGGGACAGGACTGAATGACTAAGCAAGAACGACCTGGGGGTGGGGGGTTGTGAGTGCTGAATAAACCCTTTAGGGTTGGAGCCTCAAGAGCTGTCCCACTGGGAGACAAGGGTCTCAACAGGCAGTAGTGTCATCTCATTGGAAAGGATCTCCCTGGTTCCCTGGCATCCAGCACATATTGGACCCCCTTCAGCTACAAGGATCTTGGGTCATCCCTAGCCTCCAGGCCATTTCCACCTCCCAAACAGGCAGATCCATGTGAGGTTAAGAGAGTGCTGGACCAAAGAGGGTTGTCCTCACAGAGAGGGCAGCCTCTCCCACCAGCCCAGCCAAAAGCCAGTGTCTGTGTGGGGTGCCAGCCCCTGACCCGGAAGCTCCAGCCACTCTGAAGTCAGCAGTTGGGGCAGGCTTAGGAATAGCCAGCTGCACCCTATCCTTCCTCCTTTGTTCTTTTTGTGAGCTGGGTGATGTGAGTCCGGGGTTAGCTTAGAAGGAGCATGAAGCAGGAGCCCAGATGGCCTTTGGGGATGGTGGAGCTGGACCAGCCTGGAGCTGTCGAGATTCCAGGCTTTACAGAGAGAGGGTCATGGTAGCCATTGAGGATAGGGCTGGGGACCGAGTGTGAGTGGGTAATGGAGTAGGGGGGAGGCGATCTGATGGGTTGGCCAGGGTTCCTCCTAAGTATCTGGTTTTTAAAACATTTTTATGTGCATTTATTATTTCTCCTTCTCAGTGCCCCTCCCCATGGGACAATTCAAACCAAAACAAGCCAAAAAATAAAACCCTCATTATAATTATGCATAGTCCAGCAAAACAAATTCTCGCTCTGACCATCTCCCAAAACTGCATTTTAAAACCCATCCTTTCTGGCAGGGGGAACATGGTGTATTTCATCATCAGTGGCTTAGCCTTGTATTGATCAGAGTTCTAGAATCTTTTTGAAGTTGTTTTTCTCTGTATTGTCATTGTATAAATTGTTTCCCTAGTTTCGCTTACTTTAAGTCTGAAATGGCTTGTTCTGTCATTTCTTATGGGACAGTAATGTTTCAGCAGCCAATGGTATTTACTGAGTGCTGAGGGAGGGCGGGAGGAGAAGGTACTTGACTGGACTTGGTGAAAAAGTCAGAGAAACCCCAGAGTAGTTCAGCCACTCGAGAAATAAGGAATTGTCCGAGCTGGGATTTTTGCTTATATGGAGGTTTGGAGTTCATGGCCTCACCTTCCAATCAGAAGGCCAGAGGTTGGAGTCCCAGGGCTGCAGAGGTCTTACAGGGTGAGGATGTTAGCCCTAGAATGAGCTTCCTGGGGCCCAGTGGAGAAGCCAGACATGTCCCAGTAATGTTCTGTCATCCATACACCACAGTTTGTTTAGCCATCCCCCAATAGATGGGTGCCCCCTTAATTTTCAGCTTGGGGCTACTAACGAAAGGACTACTATGAATATTTTTTGTCCATAAAGGTCTTTCTCTTCTTTCTTTTATTTCTTTGACCTTTGTTGTTCTTCAGTCATTTTAGTCATGTTTAACTCTCTGTGATCCCATTTGGGGTTTTCTTTTCTTTTTCTTTCTTTCTTTTTTTTTTTTTTGCTTTTTGGAGGGGGGAAGGCAGGGCAGTTGGGGTTAAAAGACTTGCCCAAGGTCACACAGCTAGTAAGGGTTAAGTGTCTGAGGCTGGATTTGAACCTAGGTCCTCCTGACTCATGCTCTATTCACTGTGCCATCTAGCTGCCCCACCATTGGGGTTTTCTTGGCAAAGAAACTGCAGTGGTTTGCCGTTTCCTTCTCCAGTTCATTTTACAGATGAGGAGACTGAGGCAAACAGGGTTAAAGCAACTTGTGAAGGGTCACATAGCTTGTGTCTGATGCCAGATTTAAGCTCAGGTTCTCATGTCTCACAGGCTGCCCTCTCTCCGCAGCACCACCTATACCCAGAGTATAGGCCTGGTAGTGGAATAGCTAGCTAGGTCAGAGGATTTGTACTTGGATTGCTTTGGGGACATAGCTCCAAAGTGCTGTCCAGAATGGCTGCACCAATTATAGCGTCACCAGCAATGGATATTTCTGTTTTCCCATAGTCCCTCCAGAACCATCATCTTCCTCTTCTATCATCTTTGCTTATCCAGTGGGTGTGAGGTGAAACCTCAGAGTTTAGAGTCAGATGTTTAACAAGAAGCTGTTTGGGACATCTTCCTGAAGGTGGGGTGGGGGAGGTCCCTCTTGTGACAATTCAGACTAGCCAGCTTGTCTTTGGGGGTGCCGGCCTCTTGAGATAACAAGCTTTGGAGTAGCCTTGGCTGTCAGCATCATGGTTTGGTAACAGCCAGAAGAGGGAGCATGGAGGATAGGCCGAGCAGGGAAGCTGCCTTCCTGCATCACCAGAAACTCCCATTGTAGACCCCTTTCCCTTTTCCCTTTGGCCAATGCCTGGGGGTCCAAATTTAAATTCACATTAATATCCCTTTGGTTACCTGGACCTGGACAAAAGGTATTTGTCTTTGTTTTCTTACCTCCATCCTCAATGCTCCTTAGACCCTCCTCTAAGGAGAAGCCCTTTCTGGGGAGGCAGGGCTGGGTTGGTAGAAAGGGATTTCCCCCAGCCCTGACCCAGTGATGCTGTACTTGTTTACAGGTTTCCTGTGGTGTGGGAGCTTCGAGGGCGGTTCTGACCTAGACCCACTCCCAGGCAGGGTCTTTTCTATGGATGCCACATGGCTGGAGGGCCAGTCTGCTGTGGGGCAGAAGAAAGTTGCTTTGGGAGTGCAGGCCTTGTGTGAAAGTGTGTCTAAGCACCAAGACCTTTCCCTGGATTCTAGTATCTGGTTTTTAGGTGCTTTTGTCCAAATTTCCCTACCTCTCTAGGCTTTTTAAGTGTTTTAGGTACTGATGTCACATCTTTGAAAGTTCTCACTCCTTTCCTGTCCCTACCCCACCCCCCAAGGGAGCTGAAGGCCCCACTGGAGCTGGAAAAGGACATGAATTATAGGTAGTCCTGATCTTTGAGTCATAGGGCTCTCAGCTTTCCATGGCCTGTGGGCGTAAATAGGGTATCTCAAGGAGGGTGTGAGTTTTCCCACTGACCAGTTAAGGTTGTTCTGACCCTCCCTTCATCGAGCTAGCCAGTCATACAGGTATCTCAAGGAGGGTGTGAGTTTTCCCACTGACCAGTTAAGGTTGTTCTGACCCTCCCTTCATTGAGCTAGCCAGTCATACAGAGGGAAGCCTGCTGGCACCCTTCTCCTCCTCTACCTCCTTGGGACGTGGTTTTTGTTATCTCCCCACCCCAGAGGGGCGCTCCTGAGCCTTTCTTCAGCCTCAGACCCAGAAACCCCATAGGAGGAGTTGGTGTGGGTGGGACTGAAATCTGAGGTTCTTGCTCTTTGTAAAATGACAGCTTCAGGAGACACACTTGTGGGAATCTGGAGTTTGGTTCCCATCCTCCCTCCCTCCCTCTCATTGGTCTCACCAACTCCCTTCAGGTACGGGGAGAGGAGCACACTAATGAGGCTGTGGGCCCTTTGGAGCCTGCTGCTGCTTGGGTCCCTGGCGGGGCTGTGCACCCCCACACACACACCCCGTCCATGCACGCTTTCTCCCTGGGCCTCAAGCTACATCTGAGCCTGCTTGATCCCAGGCTGAAGATGCTTGCAATGGCTTGACAGCAGCCTTCCAGTTTTCAGTTTCAAAAGGGAGTAACAGTCTGGGGGAGTCCTATTAAGTGGAGACGAGGGAGGAGAGGAAAAAGTGAGGAAGAGGTGGGGGAGATAGTCCTGATAGCCAAGGGAAGGGGATAGCAACTCTCCCTTGAGAGAGTGGGCCCTGGAATCCCCCAGGACTTGGCAGAGAGCATCCTAGCTATCTGGCCAAGAACCCTGGCCATCCCTGGAAGCATCCCCAGAGGACTGCATTTATTTATCTTAGGGACCCAGCAGTTGTCAGTAGCAGACCAGATCCCAGTTTGTGGGTCACACACTGCCGGGCCCCCACCTCCAGGGCCTCACTCACCACTCTTCCTCCCTACTCGCTACGCAGGAAGCTGGGGCCCATCTTGTGTTTTCAGACTATTTAGATGCTGGTGCTCGAGCCTTTTCTTCCTTGTAAGCCCCTGAGGAGTTGAGGGATGAAACACCTTGTCTGCCAGGTGAGGAAAGACATGAGTCACCCTGCTCCTGGTGGGGAAGGAGCACCAGCTTCTCCCCCGGCCTCTCTCAGCTCCTGGGCACACCCTCCCTACCAGCCTCCTTGGCTCCCTTCCTGGTGCCAGGACCTGGCAGCCCATCTCTGCCTCAAAACAAAGGCACCCTCCCCTCAGCCACCTCTGTTAGAATTCCAGACTCAGCTCGGTGCCCCTTCTGGAAAACCTTGCCTATTCCACCCTCTCTCCTCCAGGCATCCAGTATTTAATGCCTTTTCCAAGCTGTTATCTTCTAATAGAATGTGAGTGCCTTCTGGGCAAGGCCTGCTTGTCACTTTGGGCTTTTTATCTGATCTTTGCACGTAATGAGGGCTTAGTGAATTCTGGCTGGTTAAATGAAGAGGAAACCAGCAGCCCAGATGCCCCAGAAGCAGAGAGGCTTCAGCATGCATGCCTGGTCCTCCCTCCCTGTGATTGCTTCTCCTCAGGGGTGAGTCCAGAACAGACCCTTCCTGCCCTTTGTGCCAGGGCTTCTCCCTGGCCAGGGAAGGAGCCCTGGAGTGGTACTCCTGGGCTCTTTTGGTTTTTTTGTTCGGTTATGTGAATCTTTGTTGGGGTTTCTTGGCAAAGATACTGGAGTAGTTTGCCGTTTCCTTCTTCAGGTCATTTTACAGATGGGGAAACTGAAGTAAACAGGGTTAAGTGACTTACCCAGGGTCGCACAGCTAGTAAGTGCCTGAGGCTAGATTTGAACTCATGAAGATAACTCCAGGCCCAGTGCTCTATCCCCTTTGCTGCCTCACTGGGCACTGGACATTAAAGAGTTAGAGTCGTCCTTACCAGCCCAGGGCTCAGGTTAGCAAATCAGCCCAGAGCTGGCTTCCAGCTGATTAAAGCCATTACCTCCTGAGTCCCAGGGTGTGAACCATGTAGAGTTAACATCTGCTCAGAAGCTCCAGGGCAGAAGAGGTTCTGTCATTGTGAGGGATGCTATGGTCCAGGCATCTAGGGCCTTGCTAAGTGTAGAGTCGGTGAGACTTTGTGTAGTATGAGTAGCCAAAGAAATGGGGGCTGGCGGTGTCCCCTCCTGGTCCCATCCCCCTGCCCACCGCTAGCTTGTTAAGGGAGGGAGCAGCTGCCAAGGTCACAGAAAGCAGCTGCTCCACTCTCCTCCCCAGGCTCTGTTCCCAGAGTTCTCCCCCACTCCCTCCTTGGATATGCTCACTTTTGTCTCTCCTGTCTCCCTTACCTGGCAGTGCTACCTGCTAATTGGCACTGCCTTCCCCTGTCAGGCAGGTTTGGTATTATATGGAAGAGAGAGAAAGTTTCTCAGTCAGGTGATCCAGCCTCAGTTTAGTGATGGACACACCCTGTGGGCATAATCACACTAGCTGCAGCTTGTGTACATGTCCCTGCTGCCTGACGGGTCTCCATCTCGGGTCCACAAAGTGAAGCCACACACATAACTGTATCCAAAGGTCGGTCACATGCAGAGAGTCTAACCGCTGGATGGTCCTCGGGTGTTGGGTGTCTTTTACACTGGCCCACTGTGAGACTCCAGTCTGGGATCTGAATATACCTGTTGTGAGGAGGTGAGATAAGGTTAAAGACAGGGTAGGATTCCTTTGGAGTCTGCCGATTTTCATCAGTCACTCTGGATGTCTCTGTCTGCCTGTCCTTCCTCCTCTGGGTGAAAGGCAGGTGATCTGATTGGATTGGATTACCCCTTTGGTCCTGGCACAGAGAGTGAGCATGGGCACCGAGAGGATGGTTAGAAATCAGCCCAGCAGGGAGCAAGGGCAGAAGACCCACATTGGGCCAGGCTGGTACGAGGGATGCCCTCCATCCTTGGTCCAGATCCAGGTCCAAGTCCAGGACCTCTCTTCTCTTCCCTAATACTGCGACAGCCTTGAGCCCTCCCGAAATACCCCATGGCACCATCTTGTGCAGCTTTCTGAGAACCAAGTAGCTGGCCCTCCTGAACTCACTTGTTCTTTGATGCATCCAGGTAAATGATCAGTGAATATTTCCTGTGGGCATTATTCTGTACTGTGTTGAGAGAAACCTCTGGACTTAGGGAGGTTTATATTATAGCAGAGAAGAAAGATACAGATGCTGTAACTCCAGGGAGAGGCAGAATGCAACAGGGGCCCAAAGAGAGCCACAGACAAAGTTCTTTGGGCAGTCCAAGGACAGAGAGACCATTTCTGGCTAGAAGGGAAGTCTTCATGGAGTAGGCAGCATTTAAAGTGTCTTAAACAGTGAGTCAGCTCTCCAGCTGAAGATGAGTGGGTATTCTAGGCCTAGGAAGAAGTGTGAGCAAAGGCAGAGAAGCATGGAATGTGTTTGAGGAATGAATGACTGATGGTGGGAGACAAGGCTGGAAAAGGACCTTGAATGCCCACCTCCAGAGAAGGGGCTTTATTGGTAGATTGGGGGTGAGATGATGGTGCAGTGAAAGCTATGTGTATCAGAGGGGAGACAAAAGATCTAGCTGGAGTGAAGGGCTGGGTAGGAAGCTAGTAGACTGTCTGGGTAATATGGGACAGGAGTTGGTAGAGAGTTAGGGTTCAAGTAAGCCCCTCTCTACAGGAGGTGCCCCCCTTACTCGCCTCCCACCCTCTTCTTAACCCTTTCCAGTCCTGCTTCTGACCTTGGAATTCCACCAAAGCTGCTCTCTCCAGAGTTACCAGTAATCTCATAGTTGTCAAATCAAGGGGCCTTTTCTCAGTTCTTGTTCTTCTTGGCCTCTCCTCAGGCTTTGATATGGCTGATCGCTCTTCTGGACTGTCTCTTCTCTGTAGGTTTTCAGGTCACTGCTCTCTCCTGGTCCTCCTCCTCCCGACCTGACCGCCCCTTCTCTGGCTCCTCCTCCAGATCACTCCTCTCTCTAACTGAGGGTGTCCCTCAGGCTTCGCCCTCTGGAGTACTGCACTTGGAGATCTCATCAGCTGCCATGGATTAACTACCATCTCTATACTGATGATTCTCAGATCTGCCTGTCCTGCCCCAAACTCTCTGCTGACCTCCCTTCACATGTCTCCAGCTGGATGTCCAGGGGGCATCTGAAACTAAACATGCCCCAAACGGAACCCCTCATCATTATCTGTCCAGCTCATCCTACCTTCCCTCTTATTGTAAAGGGCACCACCACCATCTTCCCGGTCCCTCAGGCTCCCAGCCCAGGCCTGCTCCTGGATTCCTCACTGCGTCTTGATGCCCATACCCAAGCTCTTGCCAAGGCCTGTCAATTTCCCCCTTTGCAGCATCTCTTGAATACACCCCTTTCTCTTCTCTGCCACTGAGACCACTCTGGTGCAGGCCCTCATCACCTCATGCCTGGACTGTTGTGATAGCTGCTGGTGGGTCTACCTGCCTCAAGTCTCTGCCCTCCACCCATCCTTCATTCATCCAGCAATGTGATTGTCCTAAAGCACCGGTCAAATCATGCCACTCCCCTACTCAGCAAACTCTGGTGGCTTCCTGTTACTTCCACGGTCAGATACAAAATGCTCAAAGCCCTCTACTCCCTAACACCTTAGTCCTCCACCTCATTCTTTTGGATCCAGTGACACTGGCCTCCTGGCTGTTCCATAGACAAGACCCTCTATCTCTCAGCTGTCTCTCTGCCCCCTGCCTGGAATGCTTTCCCTCCTCCTCATACCTCCTGGCTTCCCTGGCTTCCTTCAAATTCCAGCTAAAATCTTGCCTTTCACAGGAGGCCTTCCCAGCCCCTTTTAATTCTAGCAGCTTCCCTCTTTTAATCATTTCCTGTTTACTCTGGACATAACTTGTTTCTTTTCTCCTCCACTGTGAACTCCTTGAGGGCAGGAGATGTCTCTTGCCTACTTTTATTTTATTTTATTTATTTTTTCCAGAACAGTCGGGGTTAAGTAACTTGCTCAAAATTACACGGCCAGTTATTTTTTTATGTGGGTGCCGAGTATCTGAGGCCGGAACCGATCCCAGGTCTTCCAACTCTGGGGCCAGTGCTCTTGCTCACTGCGCCACCTGGCCGCCCCTTCTTGCCTATTTTTATATCCTTAGTGCTTAACATAGTGCTCGGCACATAGTATGTGTTTAATAAATGTTTATTTATTGATGGAACAATGAGGAGCTACCTTCTCAAAGTAACACCAGAGTCTCCCTGGTGTCTCTGCCATGACCTGTCCCCCTCACCCACTTCTTCTCTTGCTTGACCAGCATTGGAAGGAACCTTAGTGACCATCTCATACAAACTTTTCCCATATGGGTAAACTGAGGTCCAGATAGGTTAAATGATCAGTGTCACTAAAGCCATCACTAGAACCCGGGTCACCCGATGCCTAGAGCAGGGTTCTTTACCTACATACCACACTGTTTCTCAGGTTCACCTCCTTCTATCTTATCTTCTTAACTCCTTCCTGACTCCCTTCTGAAGTTCCTGTGACCGATTCTCCAATGCCTTTGGCTCAAGGCCCTTTACTATTCTGCTTACCCTCCTGGACATGCCCACGCTCAGCAGCATCCCTCTTCAGGTGTGGCCCTGTCCCCACAGAAGGTCTGGCCAGGGAGGACCACAGAGGGACGTTGCCTCCTCAGTCGTGGGCCTTGGGCCTCTCCTGACGCAGCCCAAGCACACTTTAGCCTTGTGGGCCCCCGTGTCACACTGGTCACTCTCACCGTGATTTGTGCTTGCAGATCAGAAAAGTGCCCCTTTCTTGTTTCAGACAAGCTGCTGAGTCTCCTGCTTGACAAGGTGATCTTTAACCCAGCCCAGGATTGTGTTTACCCCTATTGAATTTCATCTTATTATTAGCGGGGTCCACAGATCCCCCCAGGGTGTCCATGGACAGATCTCAGGGGGTCCATGAACTTTAATAGGAAAAACATGAGTAATTTCTAGCTGAAATTTACTATTTACTTCAGTTATTTAAAAATATTATTTCAAGATGTCTTTGCCAGACTGCCAAGGGGGTCTATTATGCAAAAAAAAAAAAAACCCAAACCAAACAAAAACCAAAGGTTAAGGACCCTTGGATTATACTCTAACCTCTGTTCCAGCCTGCCAGGATCTTTCTAGATCCTGACACTGTCATTCAGAGTACTAGCTATCTCTCCCAGCTCTGTGTCCTGGTGAGCAAGCCCTTCTATGCCCTTCTCCAAGTCATTGATGCCAAGCAGAGATCCCTGTGCTCTCCCATTGGAGACCTCCTGCTGAGTTGACATTGAACAGTGTCGGGAAGCCTGCCTGAGACTCTTTCCCTCTTTCCTAGATCAGTCCCAGGAGTCCTATTGCCCACTTTGTCCTTGTGCCCTGTGCCACATTTTACTGAAGCTCATCTGGTTTGTACCCCTGCATCTGGGACCCAGACAAACCAGAGTAAGAGTTAATATCAGAATTGTTCAAGTTGTAAAAATAAGAAAAGTCATGATAACTTTGTCCCATAGCCTTGGGGTCAGAATCCCAGCAGAGATGAGCCATGAGGAGGCCCGCTTGGTTTGCCTTGGTTTACCCCACTAAAGTGCCTCCCCAGACAAGGGTGGGAGAGGCGCCCACCCACCCTACAATGCAGCCTGTAACACGGAGGCCCCAAGAGAGGGAATGAGTCCCCTGGACAGTGTCACTCCACCTGCTGAGAGTACTGATGCTGTCATAGGAAACTCAGTGCCTTCTCTCCCCCTTCCCCCAATTGCCCACCTGTTCTTTCCCGCTGGCATTTATCCCTCTCCTGCTTCACGGCTCCATCTGCATAGAACAGCTTTCCCCTCTGCTGGATAATCAATCAGCAACTTTTCCATCAGCCTAGGCACAGGATGGAAGGGCTGAGCTGACCCAAGGTCCTTTCTCCTTCAAAGGACACAGCCCATGTTTGTTGCTGCTTTGGCCTGCGGGATCTTCCCTTCCAGGTGACTGGGCTGCTTCTGCCATTTGTAACAATGGTGCTGTCCATAGAACTTTCCAGAGAGACTGACCTTCTTAAAAGAAAAAAAAGGGAGGTTTTCCCAGAGGCAAGGAGGTTCCCTGTGACCCATGCATCCCTGAAACTCAGACTGGGGTCTCTGCTGAAGTCCATCACAATCACAGTCCCTTCTCTGTTTTCCTGGCAGCCCTCCTTTCTTTGTAGTCCCCTGGGTTTAGTTTATGCCAAGCCCCTGAAGCCCCTTTGGCTCCCCTGGGCAGCTCCCTTGGCATAGGGAAGAGGATTGCTGAGGTTTAGGAGAGGAAACTCTGGTCTGTGGAACTTCTCTGTGCTTTGGCCCAGGGGAGGCACCATGCCTGAGAGGCTGTCTGGAGGCTGGTAGAAGCAGGCTCATTTTCCTCCCACTGTTCCCTTAAACAGACCCATGGCTCCTGAGACTTTGGGAGCTCGAAGGCCTGTGCTCTGAGTGGGGGTGTCCCCCTTTTTTGCCAGCTGCCTCCACCTTCTCTCCTCAGGCTCTCATGGGGAGCTGGGCCCAGGGCAGCTCCAGGAGGCCGAGCCAAGGTGTAAATTGCATGGCAGGCTGCCTTTTCTGAGGTGAAAATGAAAAAACAGGAGGCGGTGGGCCCCTCAGTCCAGCACAGTGGCTGCCGCCCGGCCTGGCCCGCCTCCCGACATCTCTGCAGCAGCCTGTCCAGTCCTTGGCTCATCTTCTCAGCATCTCCTCCCTTCTCCCCCACCTTTCCAGTTCCACACTGTGGTCTCTCTCCACCCCAGCTTTCCCTCTCCCTTTTGACCCTCCCGACCCTGGATGCAGCACCTGGTGTGGGGGCCACCCTTAAGGGGGTGCATTTTGATGTTAGGGGTGAGGAGAGGTGTTTAATTTTAAGGCACCGTTCCCTGTTTCCTGCTTGGCTTTCCCAAGCCGTTTCATTTTAACTTGGCCAGCCTTTTTGTCCTGACAAGCAGGAGCCCCGTGGCCACTGGGAACAGCAGGGCTGAGAGGAGCAGACACAAAGGTAGCATAGTAAAGGACGTGCCACATTTGTGAAGTGGCCTCCCTGCCGAAGTATCTCAGAGCACTTTGCACTTGTCACGCAGAGGGTCTGTCTAGGGATGCCTAGGCATGCACCCCCACGTCTGTGCATGCGTGTGTTTGTACATTTCTTAGTGTGCTGGGTAGATATGGGGGTGTGTATATAGCAGGGTCTGTCTGTATAATTAAAAATAAATATGCATCGCTTCACCCACCACTGAAATGCCACCACCCTTGGGTAGGATGCAACAGCTGTTTACCAGCTGGATGATTGTGCTGCCCAGGGACTCCAGCCATGGTAGTGAGAGAGGACAGGGTGGGTAGGGGCACAGGCCCCACCATCTTTTTCCTGAGAGAATCCTTGTTCAGGCCTCCTCCTGCTCCAAGATGAGATGGGAGGAAGACGAACTTAGCATCATTCACAGCAGGAGGACTTTCCTAAGTTTGGGGTGGGTGGGGAACAGGGGAGTGTGCTCTTCCTCGAACCATTGAACCAGCTGCCTGTGTCTGCCCCCTTCCTCCAGCACACCTTGAAAAAGAGACTTGGCACCTTTCTATTCCAGGACCCCGGAGAGCTTTGGGGTTCTGAGGATGTGGCCCTGACTTCTCCCTCTCTGTCACCCTCCCTCCCTCCTTCCCTTTGGGACTCATGAGGCTCCTGTTAGTGATAAATAATCCCTTTGACCTCTTAGTGTCTCGCTCATGGTGTCCTCAGGATCTGTTCCAGGGCCTAGCCAGCAATCTGGAAAGAAGCAAGGACATTGCACTGGAATTGTTTGTCACCAAGGGAGGCTTGATTGGCTGGCCATCCTCTGAGGCCCAGTGACCTGCCCAGCTTCCAGGTCCCTGAGTACCACTGCTCTGGACAGCTCTGTAACTGCCTTAGCACCCTGCTCTGATAGGGTCTGAGCACTGTAACTCAGTCCCCTCATCTTTGGTGCCTAGGACTTAGAGCCACATTCTCGATCCCCCTGAGGCTGAAGGGGGCTTAGACGCAGCCTCTTTCCTCCCTCTTGCCTCCCCTCTCCCATTAGCTCAGGTGGGAGGTGAGAGCCCTTCTCTTTTCTCTTAACTCTCACCATGTCTCATGGTTTTAATTATCATTGCTGTGTAGGGGATTCCCAGATGCATATACCCAGCCCTCTTCTCTCTCCTGAGCTCCAGGGATGCATTGCAAGCTAGCTGCCCAGTGGATACCCCATCGGCATCTCAGACTCAGTATGCCCAAACATGCCCCCTCCCTCCAAACTTCCCTGACCACATCAGGGCACCACCGGCCTTCCACGTTTGCAGCCTTGGTGTCCTCCTCAGCTCCTCTCTCTCACTCCCCTTCTCCCCACACGTGCAGTCAGGCTGCCGAGGCTTACCTCCTACTCCACAGCATCCCTTCCACTCCCTGGTGCAGGCCTGTGCCACTCTCACCTGGACTGTTGGAGTACCCTCCTGATCATTCTCCCTGCCTCAGGTCTGTCCCCATGCCAGTCTGTCCTTCAAAGTGATTTTTCTTTTTTTCTTTTCTTTCTTTTTGGAAGGCAGTTGGGGTTAAGTGACTTGCCCAAGGTCACACAGCTAGTAAGTGTTAAGTGTCTGAAGCTGGATTTGAACTCAGGTCCTCCTGCCTCCAGGGCCGGTGCTCTATTCACTGCGCCACTTAGCTGCCCCTCAAAGAGATTTTTCTAAACCCCAAGTCTGGCTGCCTGCCTCTCCTCCCTGTCCGCCACCCACTTAATAAGGTCTACTGGCTCCCCATTCCTGCTAGGATCAAATATACCATCCTCTGTTTGGTATTTAAAGCTCTTTCCAACTTGGCCCCTTCTTGTGTTTCCAGTCTCCTGGTCTCTTATTACCCTCCCCACACACTCTGGTCTGGCCAACTTGCTCTATTTCACATGACGTTCCATGAGTGCCTTTGGCCAAAGACTCTCCGCTCATCCCTGGAGTGCTCCCCTTCCCAGCCTTCCCCACTCAATCCCTGGATTGCCCCAAGATCAGGCTCCGATTCTGCCTTCTCCAGGCTTTTCCCCAGTCGTTGTTATCCCCTGCCCTCAGCTGCAGGTGTCTTCCCCCTGTTCTTGTCTGTCCCTAGTCGTGCGTATGCTGGCTTCTCTGTTGGACTATGAGCCCCTTGAAGGCAAGGGCTGTCTTTGTCTTTCTTCATATCCCCAAATGCTTAGGTAGCTGGCACGTAGTACAACATAAGTGCCAATTAATGTTTTTTGGTCAATTAGTCAATTGATTGATTGACCACCCAGAAAGAGATCTCTCTTCTGGTGTTCCTCCAAGTTCTAGTAGAACACACGGTCCCTGCATCCCCTGAACCCTTCCCCCGCACCAAGGCAAGACCCCCATCCCCATGCCATAGCACTGCATCCTGGGAAAAGCAAGCAGAGTCGCCCCCTCTCTAAGCTTGTGGACCTCCAGCCCATCACCCTCCTTCCTGACCCCCAGCAGCAAGAGCAGCCAGCCTTTCCCTTTATTTTAGGTCCTTGGCTCCCTGTGGATGACCCTGGGGTGATGGCCTGGCCCAAGCTGGATGCTGGAATACCCCCTCCCTTGAAGACCAGGCTGTTTGTCCAGCCCCTTGTTCCCTTTGGAGTAGATGCTCTCTCTCAGCCAGTCTGGCTCTGGGGAGAAGGCAGGGGTTAGGTTTTCAGGGGAGAGGGCCAGTAGATGAGGGGGTACAATTTGTCCCCTTTTATCTTCCCCTTCCTCCTGTCCCCCCCGGGTCTGGTACCCAGGAAGAATAAGTGTCTGTGACATCTTCTCTTCCTCTCCTTCCCCTCAAGTGTAAATTTTGACAGGACCTGGCTTGTGTTTTAATGACTTCAGTTGAGCCGCAAATGAAATTTTAATTAGTTTGGTGCCACACTCTGACAAGCGGCTCCCTGGGTAGAGTAAGGAGTAGGACCAGGGTGTCGGGGTGGCTCTGGGCAGAAAGGGAAGTCTTCTCCAGGGCCCCCTCTGTGGGGTGGGACAGGCTGGATGCCTGAACAGAGGAGGGGGCTCCAGGAGAGCACAGGCTCCATGTGTGTGCTGCCTGGAAGAATCCAGAGGGAAGGGAAGGGGAAAGAGGCTGGGCCTGGGCCTGCCAGACCCTTCGTTTTTTCTCTCTTCTCTGTTCCTCTGTTCTCCCCGATGGTTTTGAGATGGAAGCCACGGGAAGGATAGAAGATGCGGTTTCCATGGCAACAGAGCTGTCCATAGCCAACAACTTCAGAGCCCGGGCTCTCCCAGGGAGGCAGATGTGCTGAGCAGTCACAGAATGCCCCCCACTTGCTGGCAAAGGGATGGAGGGAGAGCAGGTGGCATCGGATAACCCCAGGGGAGGTAACCTGGTGTAGGACCCCAAGAGGGGCCAGGGGAGCTTTCTGAAAAGTGGAATGGTCTAAGGTTGGGGCAGGCACTGGGGGGGCTCCACCAGAGTTTCAGCCTCTAAGACTGCCCCAGAGCACCCAGCCTGATCAGTGGGCTTTACATGGCCTTTTGAAGGATTAGCACAATCACACCAGCTCTGCCTCAGGCTCCAGCTGTGGGGCAGCCGTGCCTACTGCTGCCCTTTGCACCAGCTGGAGGCCCAGGGCTGAGCCAGAGATGCTGAGAAGGTCAGTCATTAACTGGACCCCAGGAGGTCAGCCAAACCTGTCTTCTTTGTCCCACCCTCCCCCACTGTGGCCTCCTGCTGATGAGGCAAGAGCCCAGCTATCATTCAGCTCTCTTCTCCATTCTCTCCTTCTCTGATCAGGGCTTCCACAGCAGGTCATGAACTCCCCTTCCCAGGGAAGGGCAGCAGTGCCCAGGGTCCCCGTCAAGAAGAAAAGGGTAAAGACTAGTGTCTGAGAAAGGTAGTTTCCTTTCCCCCCACTCCCCAGTGCCAGGGGCCTGGGCAATCCCTTCTCTGGGCAGCTTAGGCGTGGACTCCTTCTGATTCCTGACGTAGCTGTGCTAGGGTCAGGAGCTGTGGCCTCTGTGCTTCAGCTCTCAGGGGGGCTCAGGGAGCCCTCTCCCCAGGGCCTGGGCAGCACTCCAGCCTTGTTATACCTGATCAGTTTTCTGATTTGAAAGGTTTTTATCAAGCAGAAGAAGCAGTCAGACTTCTTTCTCCCCAGAAAAGGAGAGGCCCACCTGTATCCTCCTCTCCCTTGCCTCTAACCCCAGGGTGAGGAGGGGAGTCATGGGGGTGGCTCTTTTCCCCTGGGTGATCCCTCTCTTGTGGCATCTCAGTGGAAAGAGGGCTCATTTGGGAGCTGGAAGTGAGCGCCGGCCGCTAAAAATAGCCCTGTTGTGAAGCTTGGCGTGTGAGGCTGACAGCGGCAAGGCCTGCACAGTAATCTTCTCTGCCATACACGGGGTAATTGCACTCCCAGAGCAGGAAGAGGCTTGGCTTGGAGCCCTCTTCCCCAGGCCACCCTCCAGCCAGAGGCTGACCTGGCCTGAGCCGCTTTCGTGGAATGGGCAGAAGGGAGCAGCCTTCCCCCAACAGTTGGGTGGGGAAAGTGAGCCCAGGGGCTGGAGGAGTGTGTGTGGTGGGCCCCTGGGGGGCCTTGAAGCTCAAGCCCCCAAGCACAGGGGAGACGATGCTCTCCCAAACCTGCCTCTCCGTCCCATTAACCTTAGCCCCTTCAGAGGGCTGGGCAGCCAGGGCCTTGATCCCAGGTGTGGAGAGGAGGGGGAGGAGGAACCTATTTGTTTCCTGTTGTCAGCCGTTGGCACAGCTTGGGAAGCTGCTAATGTGGACCCACTTAACCTGCTCCCAGCCCTCCCCTCCACAAGGTACACCTGGGGCTAAGACTTCTTTCTGGTGTCTCTTTGTGGGAGGGACAAGACCTTGAGAGCCTGCGGCTCATGGACACTATTCCTGCCAATGCTGGGCAGTGCCAGAGAATCTTCCTGAGCTGGCAGTAACCTGCGAGGTCTGGGTGCTGCTGGCTAGAGGTCGCAGAGGTCACCAGGAATGGGGGCCTGGCCTGTGATGGGCATCTCCGGCTTCTGGAACCTCTCACCTACTCGGCCTCCTCATGCCTCCTGGACTGGCCCATAGAGAGGTGGGGAAAACGTTAGGGTTCGGGTGGCTGCCTCACAGGCCCAACAAAGTCAGTCCCTTTTAGAACTCGTAGAATTGGGGAGCTGGAGGGAACTTGGAGATGGCATCTACACCAACTCTTTAATTATAGAAAGGGGAAATTGAGCCCAGGGGTGGGGAAGGGACTTGACAAAGTCAGACTAGAAGTAAGTGACAAAGCCAAATCCCAAACCCAGGCCCCCCAGCTTCTTTCTGGGGCAGTGTTTTTTCCTTCCTTCTTCATTGTAATATATATTATACAACCATCAACCACTCAATAAACAAAAAGAACCAAAAACAGAGGATGGTAGAGGAAACAGGACCAATTTTTTGCAGGTTGTGTTTTTTTAAGTATTAAATCACAGTGGTCACAAAACTTCCTGCGTGTCCATATCCCCTTCAGACCTTGGCTTTGCTTTTTCCACTTCATTTGTTGATGTCTCTCAGTGATGCTCTCCATTTCTTCTCTTTTTGCATCACTTTTATTACCTCCCGCCCTCCCTTCATGGCCAGATAGAAGGCCCACCATTGGCCAGTTCAGAAACATCGGTTATCCCTGCCAAGGGATGTCTCTTTCTGCACTCCTAGGCCACCACCTCCCCGTGCTTCTTAACCCCCTGTGCCACACTGTCTCCTCCGACAGGCCTGTACTGTGGGTGTCTCACACTGCCTTTTCCTTCTTCCCCTTGCCCCAGGAGCGTAAGCTATGTGCCCATCCCAGACTGGAGATCTACCAGCAGGACCAGATCCACTTTGTGTGCCCGCTGGCACGACAGGGTGACTTTTATGTGCCTGAGGTAAAGGAGACGGAACGCAAAAGCCGAGCAGCTGCGGAGGCTGAGGACTCCCAAACCGACGTCACAGGTACCCTGCAGAGGGGGCACCATGGGGGGAGGGGAGTTGCTCCTTCCCTGCCTTCGTTAACACCGAGTGGGTCTCCAGCTGTGTGCCGGGCACTCTGGGGGATATGGAGGAAGGAGTAGATGTAGTGTTGGCCCTTAGAGACCTTCTGCTCCAGTTGGGAAGACAAGACAGCCAGCAGATACACATGCTGAATTCTGAAACGCTGTCAGCCATACATTGACAAGTGTAGATGAGCACTCAGTGCCTGTGAGCACCCTCCATCAGGGAAAGCTTCCCACTAACATTGCATTTGAGATGTGTCGGGGCATAAATTGGCAAGGGTCAGGAGAGGAGGTTAGCTTTCCTCCCCATTGAGCCCTCACCCTTTGGCCCCTGAGGGCCCAGATCAGTTAAGGATATAGGTATTTGACTTGTAGATCTGGGAATGGAGAGGGGTGATCATGGCCTGGGTGCTGGGGACCGGGTCCCAGGGTAGGGAATCACTCCATCCAGAGAGTCTGCAGTGGCATCCACCAAGGGGTGTGCTGGCACCAGCTTGTACTGGCTGGCTTAGGGCAGCATTGGTTCCATGTTCCTCATGAGCATTTCCATCTCAGAAACTGGCCATTGCTACAAATAAGGAAAGGACAGAGGAAAGATATTGATAATGCAGACTAAACTTAAAAGGGTGTCTTGCATTTTCAGAAAGACAGCAGCACCCTGCCTGCCTGCACCCCTGCCATATGTGGGGCTAATGCCCCACAGGCAGCTTAAGAAAACTGCCAGTTATTACTTAGTTGGGAGGGAAGGGAGGAGGAGGCTGCCTAACCTCTCAGACCCAAGGGACCAGACCAGAAGGCCACCTCCCCTCACCCCAGTCCTTAGGACAGGTTGGGGAGTGACCTCTTGACCTGGACAAGGCGGGAAATTCACTTTGCCAATCCCAAGTAGACCCAAGGGGGCTGCCCCTAAGCAGCTCATGTGGTGACCTGTGAGAGGTCACAGCTAATCATACTGGGGTCTAGAGGAAGGGGGAATTGTGGTGTGGAGAAGACTTAGGCTACTACCTTGGGGGCAAAAAAAAGTTTCTCTATACCCACCGCCGCCATCGTCCTATTTCTGTAGCTTGGCTCCTCAGCTGCCAAGGTCACCGGGGAAAGTGGGGGCGAGTATTGTAAGGGGGTGCAGAGAGGCAGTGCCTTGCTCCCCAGGGGACTGTGTCTAACACAATTAAGTTCATCTGCCACTTAATTACCTCCCTGGGGCACAGCCCAGGCCAGCAGTGCTCTCAAAGCAGCCTCTCATTCCTTGGTGCTCCCACTGTGGACACAGGACATGGCACAAGGTCAGAGCAGACCTCAGGATGGGAGCGGATAAGGAGAGGCCAGGGTGAGTCGTGAGCTTCCAATCTCACCCACCCCCGCTCCCACCCTGGTCCTTCCTCTCCCAAACACAGCCTGCCAGTACTCTTGAGGGCCTGCCTGGCACCCTGATCCCTCCTCTGCCCTTCCCGCTCCAGCTGGCTGCAGCCCCCAGGCTCCCTCAGGGGCAGGGCCATGCCTGCAGCATCACCCCCAGCCTGCTGTCAGCCCTCACGCCCTTTTCTCCCCTTCCCCCATTTTTCCCAGGCCCCCTGGCAGAGGGCAGATGGGCTTGCCCCTTGCTGACAAGGTCCATCCTGCCTACCCCTGGGCAGGGTCTAGATCGCCCAACATCCAGGTGCATGCCACTCACACAGCAGTGTCTGGTGGGTGCCTGGCTTGCCTGCGGCTCAGCCTGCCCCTGCCTGTCTCTCCCCATGGTTGGGACACAGGAGGTGAAAGGGGGTGATTAGCTGGCTCTTGACTGCTATTCCATTGATGTATTATTTAGTACCAGGAGAGGAGATGAATATTTGATTGCACATTAAGCTGACTGCTTGGGAGCGAGCCTGGATATGGGTTTAGGGGCTGAATAGTGACCATCATGTTCCTCCAGCAGCAGCTGGAACCCTGGTGACTGGGCTGGCCTGCTGGCTCCGTACCTAGCTGTGAAGGTGGAGGGAGAAGGCTCTCTGTGTTCCTGCTGAGAGCTGTGGTGCTTAAATACTCCTTGGTCAGTGTTGAAACAAAGACAGTAGGAAGTTTGGTTCTATCTGCCCAGCGTCCTGAGGAGACAAGCCCATGACTCAGAATGGGAAGGGAATAGGACCCACTACTTCCAGGTGAAATGTTGAGGTAGACAGCCCCTCGTCGTAATGAGGCAGGGCCCAAGAGGGCGGGCTGTGCCATGTCAGGTGGGCCCAGTACAGGGAAAGGCAGGACCTTCCACTTCACCATGTCCCTCCCCAGACACACGGGGGCCAAGAAAGAGTACCCTGAGTAGCAGCCCTTGGTGAGAACTGGCTCTACATCCTTTCCTGATTCCTCCCTCCCCAATTCCTCCAGGAAGTAAGCTGGCCAGGCTCAGCTCGGAAGAGGGACCCTAAAGACTACTTAAGGATCTGCAATGCAACTGTCCTCCATCAGTGAAGGCCTGGGGATGGGGACATTCGTGAGGGAGCTCAAAGCACCCTCTTCACATTGATCCGTTCATCCTTGTGGGAGTGAATTCTGAGAAT
Source organism: Petaurus breviceps papuanus (assembly GCF_028583685.1). Lineage (NCBI taxonomy): Eukaryota > Metazoa > Chordata > Mammalia > Diprotodontia > Petauridae > Petaurus > Petaurus breviceps. The sequence continues at coordinate 7,002,234 of NW_027185896.1, read as the reverse complement.
CAGACCCATCTGGGCTCTTCCCGGCTCCCACTCTCCATTGCTGGGGGGTTCATGCTTCAGGATGTGCACTGGTGTGTGTATGTGGGGGGAACAGTCCTTCCTTCCTACTTCTTTCTTTGTGAGTGCCCTTTCCCTTGGCAGACAGGCAGGCTGAGGACCACTTTGGTGAGATCTCTGTTGTGACCAGACTGCTGGCATTCCCCTCAAGAGTACCATCCTGGTGGGGGAGGCAGAGCAAAGCCAGGAGCAAGAAGGCACCAGAGATACCTAGAAAAGCTGGGAGGCTGTAGTGACTCTGTGTGGGAAACTGCTGTGACCTTTGTCTGCTAAAGGGTCCCCTCCTTCAGGAGCTGCCTAGGCAGAGTTGACCCTGCCCACGCTCTGAGAACATCCTCTTGCTTGCCTGAGATCTCCCAAGTCTGAGTGTGGGGCAGAAGGTGGGGGTGGATGTGAAAAATGGGCAGCTGGATGGCTGCCAGCTTCCCCTGGCACCCAGATCCCAGGAGAGCCCGTGTGGAGGGAGCGGGAGGGAAGGACATGACAGTTTAATAAGGCTGGAGAAAACTGCTCCTCCTCCCCTCCCCCCTCCTCCGCCTCTCTCCAAATGCTCCATCTCCTTTGGTCTGCAGCCCTGAGAGGAGAAAAGAGAGTTCAGTAGCGACTCCAGCCCTGCTGGCCCCCAGGGGCGCTAATTATTATTTAAAGAGACATGTGTTGCTGCTGATGAGCGGGTGTCCTGCCTCAGGGCTGAGGAAAGATTGTCTTCTGATCTCTGGGCCCCTGGGATGGGAGTGGGGGGTAGGGGGTGACCAGCAGGAGAGGAGCGTCCACACGAGGAAAGTGACCAGGCAGGCTCCATAGGCACACAGAGCCTTCCAGCTTCTGCCCCTACCATGTTTCTGGCCTCTCTGTCTCTTGTTCTGTCTCACTGGGGCACTGCTAGTATGGGGGTAATACGCTGGCACCCCTAGAGGTAGGGGAAAACCTAAGCACAGAGATGCATTAAGTCCACTTAGAACCCTGAGGGCCATTCTCTCTTCTCTGCAATTCAACTCACCTGGAAAGGCACCACCACTGCAGGAGGTCTGGCTGGTATCCTCAAGTTGGTGGGGCCTCAAAGTGGCAAAGACAGTCATTTTGTGTGGTCAGTCAGCATGTGCCACTGATTTTTGAGCCCAACCTTGTAGGATTCCCAAAAGGATTAGGATCCCAAGCCACTAACCTACCCCTAATTCTTGACCCTCTGTCGGGCTCCTGGGGGTGCCCCATCCCATTATCCTGCCCCAATTTACAGCCAGATCTACCACAGAGCCCCAACCAAGACCAACCAAAATTCAAGACCAGCCCGAAATTCAGAGCATTTGCACCCCCCCCAGCAGCGCTTGGGCTCTGGGCTCTGTCACCATCACCATGGAGACAGGGAACCAGGAAAGCATCGTGCTCACTGAACATGGCTAACCTCTCACCTCCCCAGTGCTAGCACACCTGGGCCAGACACCAGGCCACGATGGGGTGAAGAGGCGGCTCCCCTGTCCCCCATGTCTCTGCAAGAGCAATGCTGGGGGCAGTAGCTTTCCCCTTCCTGTTCTCCCCTTTCATCAAATAGCCTTCCCCACGGAAGGGAAAGATGGCCAATTTTAAAACAAGGCCGTGTAATAAAGTGTTTAAGACTGGAAGTAAGACATGTGGATGTGGGGAGCTCTCCTTCCCACACCTCCCTGCTGCTCCTTTAGCACCATTAACCAGGGCCCCTTAGTCATCCCCCACCCCATCCTCCTCATTGATCTTACCTGCTGCCTGAATGCCTATCAGGCCTTGGTGCTTAATCCTATGGGGCAGAAAGTGGCTTTGATAGCAATTAAGCTGAGGTCTCTAGGTTAGGGAGAAGGGGAACTCTTAAAAGGACCGTGGCTGTTCTTGGTCTCAGAAGCCCCCTTAGGGGTTTAAGAATTTGGGGGATACATTGAAGCCATCAGGATATTACTAAGGAACAGAGGTGGCTGCTGAGGCTCACAGAGCTCACCCTTTTAAGGTAACATCTTTGGACATTGACCTGCCATCCCCCTTCACCCAGGTCTCTCCTCCCCCAGCTCTCAGGGGACACGTCCTGTGCTTCTTTGTCTGAAGTCAAGTGGAACCAGAGGGTGAGGAGTACCAGTGCTCTCTTCACTGGTCTCCCAGAGACAAAGGCCTACAGGCCCTCTGCTTCCCTTCTGCAGCAGGCATATTTCAGCTTCTCTGTCCCCAGCTTCTTAGGGGGCCCGGTGATTGGCAGCCTGCTCACATTCTTTCTCTGTGCCAACTTTAGCCAGGGGACATATCTGGTTTGTTCCCTCCCTGGACCCACAGCAAAGGGACAAATGTATCGGAGAGAAGGTGGGGACTGCTATGTGTGCCTTTGTTCTCCCTTCCACCCCGTACTCCCCAGGGCCATAGAAAACATTAAAGCTAAGAGCCAGGTTTGTCAGTACAGAGCTGGGGGGAGTAGCCAGGGCTTTGTGGGAATGCAGGGAAGCATGGCTAACACCAGAGAGGTAGGCCAACGGGGCTGAGGTCTGCACTCTCCCTTCCTTCTTTTCTTCCTTCCCTCCTTCCCTCTCTTGATGACAGGGATGGAGATATGTTAGCTAATGGCAGCACAGAGACAGCATCTCCTTTGTAGGCTTCGCCCAGTGATGTATCATGCCCTCTCTGCCTTGTATGAGATAGGAGTGCCCGGGGAACAAGTCCCCTGCCCTGGACACTGCTCAGGAGGTGGGCTCAGTCCTGCCTTCAGGAAGCCCCTGTGTTTCTCAGAGAACGTGGGACATACCCCTGCTAACCAGCCTCTTCATTTCCCTCCTGCCCCAGGAGCTGACACGCTGAGCGATACCAGCTCCGTCAGCCTGGATGCGGGACCTGGGAGCCGAGAGAACTCTGCCACCACCTCCACCACATCCCCCGATGTGGCGGGCCGCAACTGGGATGACACAGATAACCGGAGCGAACACAGCTACAGCGAGTCAGGGGCCAGTGGTTCCTCCTTCGAGGAACTTGACCTGGAGGGGGAAGGAGCCTCAGGTGACCTTCGTTTTAGCCACGAGGCCGAGCTCCCTGGGCCCAAGTGGGCCAAGGAGCCCAGCACTCCAGAGAAGGATGAGGAGTAGCTGCCCCTTCTGGTCAAGGCCTCCACCTCTCAGCCCCACTCTCCTTGGGCTTAATCAAAGAGGAACTGGTCCAGTTCATCCTTCCCCACCTCTCACCTGGCCTGGCTGGGCCTGCCTCTTGCCCTTCTCCTCTAGACCCTCAGCTCCAAGGACTGGGGCCGGTGCAGCCCTGGCTGTCCCTGTGGGTCTGTAGAGTGGCTCTGCCATCTCCTGACCAGGTTGGGGGGCTCTTACTGCCCCCCCACACCCCTGAGCTCTTTTCTCTGTTCTTTCTCCTCACTCCCTGGCCTGTTATTCCCAGCCAGCTGGAGGGAGCACAGTCTCTTCCCTCCCATTTGCCCCTCCCTCCTCAGTCTCTTTTTCAGACTTACATTGGGACTTTTAGGATCCAGAATAAAGCAGATGATTTTCGTTTCACTCAGACTCAAGCTGCAGATTTCTTTACCGGCCCAGGACCCCTGACAATCACCACCATTCATATTTTGCCAGCTCCATTAGGGTCACCAAGCATGGACTGGATGGTGGAGAAGTGATTCTCTCAGGGTCTCCAAGGAGTAAGGAGATGGGTTGGGTGGAGCAATCCTCAGGGAGGGGTCCAGTGTCTTTGCTGTTTCCTTAGGATCATGGCTCCAGAGATGGAGGAGATTTCAGTGACCATTTAGTCCAGCCTTCTGATTTTAGAGAGGAGGAAATGAGGGCCTGGCAAGGTTCACTGACTTACCCAAGGTCACACAGGGTCACATTTGAACCCAAGTCCTCTGACTGGAGTCTCACCTTTGGACCATACTTCCTGCCTTCTTTGTGAAGAGCTTTGTGTGCTCTCTGTGGCCTGTGAGAGCCCTCCCTGCTTTCTTAGTCATTGTGGAGGGAAAGTCCTGGGTCACTGGGGTAGGTGAGGAGCGGCCTTGGAGAAGTGACCCCCCCTCCTAGGCTACTGGGGACCATACCCACTTTCAGTTCGCCGGGTTGTTCTGCCTTCTAGGCCCCTCAGTCACTCCAGCATGGTTCAGTGACTGGTATCAGGGACACCCTCCAGGTGATACTATGCTGCCCCTACACGTAGGTCCAGCTGGTGTGTATATATACTTGTAAGCAGGCATTGCCCAAGGGGGTGAAGGGGCAGGAGCAGATTGCCCAAATGCAGGGAGCCAGGCATCTTGTGCCTTCCTGGTGTGAGGGTCTCTGGGGCACAAGTGCAGAGGGGTCCTGCTCATGTTTGAACATAGACCTTTGTCTCAGAGGGAGTGGAAGCAATTTAGGACAGTGGGATGATTTCCCTGCTCCACCAGCCCCACCAGCCTGATGCCCTTTGGTGAGGCATCAGACATAAGAGCAGCTGTAGCTCCCAGTGTTGAGGTAGGAAGATTGGAGAAGATTGATGGGCAGGGAAGAAGAGAAAGTCAAGAGCCTCTTCTTGGAGCTGTCCTGCCCTCACTCAGTTTACCATCAATCCCAACATTACTCCCTTCTTTCTATTGCCATAATAGCTGCTTCATACATTGACCCCACACCTGATGAAAATTGGACCTAGGGCTTCCTCTCATAATCCTTCCACAGAATCAAATTATCTCAGAGTGGGAAGGAACCCACAGGACATATCTAACTGAACCCAAACCTGAACAGGAATCTGTTTCTGGCAATTGGTCATCCAGCCTTTGTTTGGAGACCTCCAGTGATGGGGAACTCATTACCTTACAAGGCAGGTCAGGACACTTTTAGAGCACTCTCAAGTGTCTTTTTATTTTTAACTTACATGTAATAGAAATTTGTGTCTTTGAAACTTCCACTCAATTCCACCCTTTGGAACCAAGCAGAATACGTCTCATGTCTTCCACATGAAAGCCTGTGTTCCTCTTGTATACCTTCCTACCTTACCCTCATCCCAAGGCTGATCTGCCCCCTAAATAAATCTGGGAAACTTGGATCTCCAATTTTGGGGCTGGAGAGTGAGGAAGGCAAAGGTGAGAGAACTGATTCCCCCACTCCCTCCCATCCCCATCCCAGGCCTGGACAAGGATGGAGTAGTGATGCCTGAATGAGGAAAGCCACCTGCTGATGGAGGAGGAGGAATGTTCACTTACAGGAGACAAATATCGCTGGTGCTTACTGCCCTTTGATTCATACATGCATACACATAAACATACATGTCCAGATGCAGACACCAGAACACATGCAGATGTAGACACATTCACTGCCCCCCCCCATAGTTCCTTGTGAGCAGAAAGAAGTAATATTTTACATTGATGTGTCTTGTTTTATTAAGCATTTTGGCGTGCATTATTCCAAGTACCAGTAACCTCTCAGAGAGGGACAGGCTGTCAGAATTAGTCAAAGGAGAGGGTTCTGAACATGTTTTAGTACACACACGTACAGTCATTCTTGCAGATGAAAAATAGTCTCACGAACTGACAAAGGGACCCCCCAGCTCCATACCTTTATGAAGCCCCAGGCATCTTTCTACCTGTCTATCCATTCTGCTGCTCAACCTTCCAGTGAAGAAAAGGGGGAGAAAGGTACTGGGGCGGGGGAAGGGAAGGGAGTGACCTAAACGCCATCAGTTGCTCTCAAAGTCTAAGCTGCCTTCCCTTTCCAGGGAGAAATGAATACCATTTGACAGGAGGGAGGAAGGCCATCAGCACTGAGGGTCAGAGGAGGAACTATCCTGGAGTCAGGGGATGGAAAGTGCCTAGTGTAGGCTTAGGGAAGAGTCCAAACTGAGGAAAGAGGCAGTCAGGAAAAGGGCTGGCCTGGGGTAGAAGCCAGGGGACGGATGGTCCTTGGGCAGGGTCCGGAAGATGTGCACCGAGGCTAGGCTAGCTCAGAGTTCAGCACCTTCGCCCGGACAGCTCCAGGGCTAGGAGGTCTGGAGGGGGCAGCTGGCCCAAGTCCTAGGGCAGGAGGGAGCAACAAGGAGCAAGGGGGGGAAGGGGGGCGGGAGGAAATCAGAGAAAGGGAGGGGTGGAGGGGGACTGGAGAGGGTAAAGGGGGAGAAAGGAAGGAGGGAAAGAAGGGGGGGGGGGGCCCACTCCGCGTCTCGCCGCGCGTGCAGTCAGGCGGCCGAGGCTGGGCTCCTACGCCGGGGGCGGGGGCGGGGGGGGAGGAGGGGGGGGGGGGGGGCCAGAACTTTTTCTACCCACCCCCACTATGACGGAGCTGGCAGAGCCAGCAGGGAGGAAAGGGGAGGAGGGGCGGGGGGCGGGGCGGGCGGGAATGAAAGCGGCTGGGAGAGCTGGGCGGCAGGAGAGCGGCTCTGTGCCCGGGCCGGAGCCAGAGCCAGAGGCAGAACGGAGAAGCCAGGAGCCTAGAACCCAAGCACCCGCCGAGTTAAGCTCCGTCTCCGAACCGAGCCAAGGCAGGTAAGGCGAGCTCCGGCTCCCTCCCTGGAGCCTGCGGGGCCGCCCTGTCCCAGTCCCGAGAGCCCCTGAAGGGAAGATGAGCCCCGTCCTCTTCTGCCTCAGGGCTCTGACTCAGTCTAGGTCCTTCTCCATCACTGCCTCTGTCTCTTTGCAGTCTCTGTCGTTTTAGCAGTCCACCTCTACTCCCGTCAGTGTCTCTGAATCTGTCCTCCACACCCCCGTCTGTGTTTTTTTCCTTGTCTTTTCTTCCAGCCCCCTCCCTGTCTCCCACTTCTTGTTTCTGTCTCTGTTTCTCCCCCTTCCCTGTCTCTGTCTCTCCCCATTCCTATATCTCTTCTTCCTTCCCATCTCTGTTTCTCTTCCTCCCTCTTGTCCCTCCACCCTGCTCCATGTCCGTTTCTCCCCACTCTTCTCTGGTTGTCACCCCCTTTTGGATCCCCCCCTTCCGTCTCTAGAGTCTCTGATCCTGCCTCCTCCATTTCTCTGTCTCTCATCCTATTCCTGGATCTTCACAGAGTGTCTTATTCTCTTATGGAAAGAATGGGGTTAACCCCACGTATATAAATAGGGGGTAGAGACCCCACTGAGCCAGGGGAGAAAACAGTAAAGACAGGTGGCCATCAGGGATGTTTGAAGACCTTGGATTAGTCAGAATACTTGAAACCTAACCAAGTGACCCTGAACAATGTCTCTTTTCCCCCCGGGCCTCAGTTTCCCCTATCTTGTGCCTTGGAAAGGTGACATTTCCCAGGGAAGAAGTGTGTACATTTAGCTGCAAAACTGTGTGTGAGCATCAAGGAGTCTGTATGTGTATGTGAGGAGGGAAAGCTGTACATGTATGTTGGTGACAAAGGGCCCTTGGGTGAAAATGTGTAGGGGGGAGGGAGGAACTGATGGAGATACTTGCCAGGCAGAGGAAACTGAGTCATTGAAAAAAAAAATCTCCTTTCCCTGCCCCCATTCTTTTTACCTCAGGGTAACACAGGAACCTAGACCCAGCCTTTGGGTGCCTTTGTGATGCCTGAGGGAAAGTGTAGGAACTAACCAACTTCCCCCACATTCCTGACCTGAATCATACACATTCAGACACATACACAAATTTGAGCATACATTGAGAAGGACATGCACAAATACATACAGACACACCCACCTGTATATACACAGGCAGCCATATACACCTGTAACACACAGTTAGTCATACGAGCAGGGAGAGAGAGAGCCAACTATACAGGAGCTTGAAATGCCTGGTTTCCCTCTCATTTCCTCCCCCCACCCCCACCTTGGTCAACTGTTGGGAATCTATCAGCAAAAACAGACTAGAAGGTGACTATGTAATACTGGAAAGACACCGAGGCTCATTCAGCTTGGTCCTAGCCACCCCAGGTCACCAAGTTAACTCTTAGAACCCTTCCTCCTCTTCCTAAAAGAGCCTCTGTGCAGGTATTACCTAGAAACTGAATCACACAAATCAGGGATCTTAGCATGCACTGCTGTTATGGTGAGGTCCTCACCAGATACTGTGCTGTTTATATCAGGTATCTGAGAATGCTGTAATATTTGCATGAGGTCTCCCCCCATTTCTGGTCAAGCCTTGTCTCCTTTCCCAGGCCCAATTGAGTTGAGACTCTCTCTCTCTCTCTCTCTCTCTCTCTCTTTTCTCCCTCCTCTTCTATCCACTCCCCCATGTCAGCTCCTGGAAAAGACCAGGGACCACATAGTGTAGAACAGAAGGGAGGAGGAAAAAAATGGGGCCCAGGAAATAGATAAGAAGTCAATCACTGTCACCACTTCAGCTTAATGAATAATCTTTTTTCCCCACTCTGGTCCTGAACTCCCAAAGTAAACTCTCTCATTTCTCCCTAGAGTGTGATTGAGTATGTGAGGTGGGAGTGTTGGGGAAGCCCACTGGGTCTTCCCTTTTGCCCAGCTTCCATGTTTCTGTCTCTCTGCAGGTGCTGCTCTCTCTGCTCTCCCTCCTCTCCCACTCCTTTTATCCTCACTCTGTCTTTTTTCACTCTAGCCCATCAGCTTCTTTCCAACCCACTGCCTCCTATTCCTTTTCTCTTTCATCCAACACTCCTCTTTCCTTCTCTTCCCATAGAGAGTCCTTTGCCCTTCTTCCTTCTGTCTTCTCTCCCCTCATTTCTGTCTTTTCTCCCCTCTAGCTGATCCTTTCCTCCCTTTCATTATCTCTTTTCCTCCTCCCTCTTTCTTTTCCCCATCTCCTCTACCTGTATCATCTCCTTTTTTCTTTTACTCTCTCCTCCCTGTTTTTCTCTCCTTTCTCCTCTCCCCTACCTCCTGTCTCTCCCATCCCTTCTCCCCCTCCCCCTCATATCTCCCCTTTCCTCTTCCTTTGTTTCTCTTTTCTGCTCTCCCTCTCCCCTTCTGACTCCCTTCTCTTCTCCCCATTCTCCTCTTCCCCCCTCTTCCTCCCCTTTCTCTTCCTCCACCTCTTTTTCCTCTCTCTCCCTCCCCTCTCCCCATTTCTCTACTCCTTTTGTCTTATCTCCCCTCTTTCTCTCTGTCTCCTCTCCCTGATCCCATCCGGGACCTCGGTCAGGTGCCCTCAAAATGGGGCCAACTCTGCTTTTGCTGCTGATGCTGCTGTGGGGAGTCAGGGGTGGGGCCGAGGCGGGAGCTGGGAGCACAGGCAAGAAGACCCTAAGCCTGGCAGGGGACCTGGTTCTGGGCGGGTTATTCCCGGTGCACCAGAAGGGAGTCCCGGGGGCTGGGGGGAACGGGGAGTGCGGAGGCCCTGTGAACGAACAGCGCGGTGTGCAGCGCCTGGAGGCCATGCTCTTCGCCCTGGACCGCATCAACAGTGACCCGAGGCTGCTGCCAGGCGTGCGGCTGGGCGCGCACATCCTCGACAGCTGTTCCACTGACACGCACGCGCTAGAGCAGGCTCTGGACTTCGTGCGCGCCTCCCTCAGCCGCGGCGCCCCAGGCTCCCGCCATGTGTGCCCCGACGGTTCCTACGCCATCCACGGTGAGCCGCCCACAGCCATCACCGGCGTCATCGGCGGCTCCTACAGCGACGTCTCTATCCAGGTCCGCGGGGAGGAGGGCCGGGCAGGGGTGGAGTGCTATTGGCTAGAGGCAGGGGCAGGGGCAAGGGACAGAGGCGGGGATGGGAGGGGCAGTAGGGAATGGGGGCACAGACACTCGGGAGAGGGGAAAAAAGAAGTGCAGAGAGGTAGAGCCAATAAGCTACCGTAACAGAGGAGGTAGAATGAGAAACAAAAAGAAGTCCAAGGGAGGGAGACAGAGACAGAGACAGAGAGAGAGAGAGAGAGAGAGAGAGAGAGAGAGAGAGAGAGAGAGAGAGAGAGAGAGAGAGAGAGAGAGATCAATGTACCTAGAGACGAGTCTGAGAGACCGAGAAGACTGAGGAATGAAAGCATCTAGTCCAATCTGTTCCTGACACATTTGGGGAAAAGTGAGCTGCTTGTAGCCTTTGCTGGACCAGCTCCCCAAGCAGCCCGTTCCATCTCTAGATGACCCTAATGGAGACACAGGAAATGAGAAAAGGACATATAGAGACAGAAAGGGTGTGGTGTAAGTCGGAGATGGAAAGGCAGAAAACAGGCAACAAGGAATGGGGGCAAAACAGATACAGTGAGAGGTCTGAAGAAAAAGGCAAGACAGAGATCAGGAAATGCAAAGACCCAACAAGAAGCATCTAGTAAGGGGAGGGCAGAGGAGAAAGGGAGAGATTTTAGGACACAGAGGCAAATGAAAAAGAGAGACCCAGGAAGAGAAGAGACAGAATTTGATCTTCAAAGCAGCCTTGTGAGGTAGATGCTATTCCAGTCTTACAGGAAACTGAGGTTCCTAAGGGTGGAGTGACTTGCCAATGGCCGCGGAACTAATATCTCCAGCAAGATTTAATCCAGGTCTTCAGGACACCAAGCCCTGCGCTTTTTTCCAATATCCACTGATGCTCCTGAATAAAAATAGGTAGTGAAAGACAGGATTCACCAAGAGAAAGTCAGAGACAGGACACAGAGACAGAGAGATAGTAAGACTCAAAGGCAGAAACCACAGGTTAAAGAAATGTACAAGGAAATGGAAGCAGAAAGAAAGACCAAGGGACAGAAAAACAAAAACTGTGAAACATAGAGAGAGAGGTCGGCAGATACCTGGATGGGATGAGTGAGAGGAAATGAAATAGCAAGAAGTAATTTTGGATATGAGGGGAGGTACTGGGATGGGAAGATACCCTCCTATGGTGGGGGCATCCACATGTCCAGGAGGAGGCCATGCCATTCACATACAAACATGCACACCTACACATACATACATATGTACATCAGTCCCTTTCTCCTTCCCTCAACATCTATCTCTGTCTGGAAGGTCTGAAGAGGAAATCCTGTTGCAAAGGCCCCTAGGGAGGGGTGAGCCAATGCAGGCCCAGCTGAGGTCTTGTATGCTCCTACCATCTGCCATTCTGGCCCATGAGAGATAGGGTCCAGGATCAGGATTTCCCCTTCTTTCCCTTCCCCTCCCTTCATTGCCAGCTAGCTTCCTCTCAGCTGGGGCTGCCCAGTCCCCAGTGCACTCCACCAGATAGGGACCCTTGCCAAAGACAGAGCCCAAGAATCCAGATCCCCACCCCAACACTAGCAGTAGCTGTACAAAGTACAGCTTGAGATAGGAGAGAGAAAAGCCAGAGGAAAAGAGCTATTCCTAATACTGAAACAGAAGGCAGGCGAGCACGGATGCCTGGGTCCACCCTCCCGTAGGAGGACGGGGCAGAGGGGTCCTTAGTTTTCCCTTTGGAGATAATATGGAGGAGTCTCCTGTAAATTAGTTAGAAGGCAGGAGGGATGGTGGGGGAATGGGTGGGGATCTTCCCTAGGGAGGAAGGAAAGGAGCCTGGAGGTCCCTACTATCCGTCTAACCTACCTAAGCCTGGGCAAATTCTGTTCCCTCTCTGGTATTGTTTACACGTTTGTAAAAGTTGAGCGATTTGCCCTCTCCAAGGTCCTTGCCCGGTACCGAGTCCAGGATTGCCTAGGGCCTGGGACAGTGGAGGAGCAGCAAAAGGGACCAGGTCAAGCCAGACCAGATCAGCCCAGTTCATACTCTTTATTGAAACAGGTAGATCTACGTTCACGGGGTCCCTCCACAGCTACCCCAGCCGTGGGGCTCCAGAATTTTTAAACCAGAATTTTTATATCGATCTCCAAATGCTCTGCCGTCGTGTGGTTGCTCTCCAGTTTTCGGTTTCGGCTGGCGTACCAGCGCCAGTACGCCTGGATGATACAGGCAGCAGCCCGCGCCCGGCAGAAGCAGCGGCGAATCCGCCACATGCGCGCCTGCGCCTGCAGCTTCACCACGGCGCCCTCCTGCCGCGAGTAGAGCAGCAGCATCGTCCGCCTTCGCTTCTCCAGTGCCCGGGCCAGCACGGCCCGCCACCAGCACTGAATGATCCAGGCACGGAGGGCTGCGTGCAGCAACGTCCGTCGCACCAGCAGGCCCCTCCACCAGGCCTGGATCTTGATGGCTGCCTCAATCTCCTTGTCCTGGGGTAGAAGGGGGTCCGCTTAGACGGGGAAGGGGAGTCTTTCCCCCAGCCTAGGGAGTTGCCTGGCACTCAGCCGGGAGTGTCCTAGTCTTTGACCCCTCTCCTCTTCTTTTTTCCCTAGCCCGTCCGCTATCTTCTCTTCGAAATCTCCCTGCATCTCCCATCGCCTCACTTCCCCTACAGAGTTCTCTTCTCCTCTCCTCCCTCCTCTTCCCTTCTCCATTCCAGCTCCTCCTTGCTCTCTTTTCTCCTCTCCTTCTCCTTTCTCCTCCCCATTCTTTTCTCCCTTCTCTCTCTCTCTCTCTCTCTCTCTCTCTCTCTCTCTCTCTCTC
>NW_027185896.1:6929163-6989767 GCF_028583685.1 Petaurus breviceps papuanus | reverse complement strand
CTCTCTCTCTCTCTCTCTCTCTCTCTCTCTCTCTCTCTCTCTCTCAGCAAGGAATATATCAGATATCATCTAGCTGGCTCATAGATCATAGCTCATATCTGACCTGATCAAGAATCCCTCCACAACATTCCCAACAAGGGGTCATCTATCTGTCACTTGAAGAATTCAAGTGAAGGAGAAAAGGCATTATTTCTGGAGACAATCCATTTCACCTTTGGAGAGCCCTAATTTTAAGCTTTCCCTCCCATGGACCCTAAATCTACCTCTTTATGCTTCCCAACCTTTGCTATTAGTTCTACCCTCCAGAACCACACAAATAAATCAAATGGAGTCTTCTTTTATGTGACACCTTTGCAATTACTTGAAAATAAGGATCATGTCTCCCTCCTCCCCTCCAAGTGTTTCTTCTCCTAGCTAATGACCTCAGTGCCTTCAGCCAATCCTTTGGTGCCATGGTCTTCAGTCTCCCAAATCCTGGTCAAGATCCTCCAGCTACTTAATATCTTTTCTTGAGTGTGGTTCCTTGAACTACCAGGCCTCTTGATGCAGCTCTAAGACAGCCTCAGCTGGTCAGATGGACAGCAATGTAGTACTATGGATTCAGGGAGCTTTCAGACCACTCTTTAGGTCCAGTCACTCAACCAGCTCAAACTCTAATACTATTGTCTTCCCCACAATTTTCCATCTTATCTGGAAGAATAACATAAGAGACTTTGTCCAATGCTTGACTGAAATAAAGGTGATCTACCAGCTGACCACAGCTACCTGATCTGCCAGTCCAATTACCCTGCCAAAAAAGGAATGAGCCTAGTTTGGTATGATGTCTTGTAGATACATTGGCTTTCATTGCTTTCTTTTCCAGACGTTCCCAAACTAGTCCTTTAATTATACAGTCTATATTTGTCCCCCCAGAAATTGAAATTAAATTCACTGGCCTATAGCTTGCACACTCTCCTCTTCCCTTCCTGTTTCTTGAAAATCTGAGTATGTCCTTTCCTCTAGTCCTGCAACACCTCACAAAATCTTTCCAAGATCACTGATAGTGCCTAAAGGCTCAGTAATTTCATCCAACAGTTCTTTCAGTGTCCTGGACTGTTCTTGACCTGGTAACTTGAAGTGGAGAGGACAGCTATGTGCTTTCTTCTATATTTCCTTACTTACATTTCCTTTCTCCCCTCTCTGCTCTCCATCTTCTTTCTCCCTCACACAGTTCTCCACCAATTTTCCTTTTCTCTTTTTCTCTTCCTTCTTGCTCCCTCTCTTCCTTCCTTTTCTTGTCTCCTCTCTCCCTTCTTGTTCCTCTCCCCTCCTTCTTTTTCTCTCCCTTCCTCTTTCCTTTCTTATTTCTCCCCTCTCCCCTTTAAACCTTTCTCCCAAATCTCTTCCTGGTCTTCTTAATAATATTTTTTTCCTATTTCCTAACCTTTAATCACTCTACTGTCTCCCTTGGTCCATCCAACCCTCCCCTCCTCCAGGACTCAAAGCAAAAACCCTGCCTTTTCCAAGATGCCTCTACCTACCTCTGTTTCTCCCTTCATTTTTGATTCTTCTCTTTCTGGCTCCTTCTTTTTCCTTTTTTGTGATGCCTAGTGTGGAGGAGAGGGAGAAGGGGATGGGTGAAGAGGGAGAAAGGAAGATGTCCAACTCCTCATACCCCAGCCCAGACTCTAAGGGACCCAAAGTCCCCATCACCATTCTGGATTTGCTCAGAGATCTCCAGAGGTAATCTGGTCCTTCCCCCTACCTCAGGGAAGATCAGCCCTTGGTCCAAATCAGCCCTTTCCTCCCTGAAATTATGAGGACCTCCAGGCTCTTGCCCACCACCCCTGATCTATCCCTTACAGAGAGTAGACTTCCCATAGCTTCCAGACAAATGATGGTTCAGCTGTCTTCTTGACCTTAGCTTAGGCAGTCCTGGCTTGGTCTGAAAAGGGGGTTACAAGTCATCTAACAAGTCATCTATGAGGTCACAAAAGTGATTCTGACTCAGACCTCCACCTAGATGTGCTCATTTCTACCCAACCACCAAGAAAGAAAAGGATAGAGGTTAGACTTTTCCTGGAGGGGACAAAGTTCTGGAGTGAGAAGTGGGACCCCTGAGTCTCTAAGGAAAGAGAACATAATATCCTCCCAGTAAAATGGGGACTGTGGGAAGGACCTGGATGAGGAATAGTTAGAGCAGTGGTGAAGGGAGCAGGTCACCCAAATGAAAGCTCAAGAAGCAGTACTGAATTCCACCTGGAAAAGGGTGGGGTCTACAAGCCATGAATCCAAGGAAAGGAGAGATTCCTTGGGAGTTCCCTTTCAGGGACTTGAGTGAGCTAGGAACCTGGTTTGGTCCCCAAAAAGTATCATATAAGTCATTCAGTCTGAAACCCCTGGGACACTGACCTTCTGACCCCTACCTTCTCTTCCAGGTAGCCAACCTCCTCCGGCTTTTCCAGATCCCACAGATCAGCTATGCATCAACAAGTGCTAAGCTCAGTGATAAGTCCCGTTATGATTACTTTGCTCGTACGGTACCACCAGACTTCTACCAGGCCAAGGCCATGGCTGAGATCCTACGCTTCTTCAACTGGACCTATGTATCAACTGTGGCCTCCGAAGGAGACTATGGGGAGACTGGCATTGAGGCCTTTGAGCTGGAGGCTCGTGCCCGCAACATCTGTGTGGCCACCTCAGAGAAGGTGGGACGTGCCATGAGCCGGGCTGCCTTTGAGGGTGTGGTTCGGGCCCTGCTGCAGAAGCCCAGTGCCCGAGTGGCTGTCGTATTTGCGCGCTCTGAGGATGCCCGTGAACTTTTGGCAGCTGCCCAGCGCCTCAATGCCTCCTTCACCTGGGTGGCCAGTGATGGTTGGGGTGCCCTGGAAAGTGTGGTAGCAGGCAGCGAAGGAGCAGCAGAGGGTGCCCTCACCATTGAACTGGCCTCCTACCCCATCAGTGACTTTGCAACCTATTTTCAGGCCCTTGACCCTTGGAACAACAGTCGAAATCCTTGGTTTAGAGAATTCTGGGAGCAGAAGTTTGGGTGTAGCTTCCGCCGGCGGGACTGTGGGGCCTACTCACTCAAGACAGGACCCTTTGAACAGGAGTCCAAAATTATGTTTGTGGTCAATGCCGTGTATGCCATGGCCCACAGCCTGCACAACATGCACCAGGCCTTGTGTCCTAACACCACTCACCTCTGTGATGCCATGCGTCCTGTCAATGGGAAGCGACTTTATAAAGATTTCATGCTCAATGTCAAGTTTGATGGTAATGAGTCAATTTAATTCTGAAAGCATTTGTCAAGCATCTATTTTATATATATATATATATGTGCATATATGTGTATGTATATATATATATATATGTATGTATGTATGTATACCCTAACCTCGTGCTAAGGATATGGAGATGTTAAAAAGAAAAATAGCATGGTTATTCTGCACAGGAATTATAGTCTAACAGGGAGGATATAATATGTATATGCATGTGAGAGTTGTGTGTGGGGGGAGAATTCAGACAAAATGTAAGGGAAACAGGAGGAAGGAGAGAGAGTTTTCACTGGCTGGGAGCCTTGGGGCCAGCTTCATAGAAGGATTGGCACTTGAGGAGGGCCTTGAAAGAAGGGAAGAATGTCAGCATATAGAGGTGAGGAAGGTATGGCCTGTAGATTTAGAGTAGGAAGGGAACCTAGAGGCCAGCTCATCCAAATATCTCTTTTTGCAAGTGAGCATATCACTGGTCAGAGAAGTCAAGTTACTTCTTTGACCTCAGTCAAATGGGTAATAAGTTGAAGAAGCCAATTCTCTGAGCCATAATCAACACTTTCTCCTAAACCCCATGGCTTAGGCATAAAACACGGATAGCCTGCTTCAAATATACAGGAGAGGAAGTAGGAAGATTGGGGACAGCTAACTGGTGGGCCAGTCTGTTTGGAATAAAAGGTCAAGTATGATAAATACTGAGCAAAAGGTCAACCTAGATAACAATTTTGAGGTTCTGATGACAGGGATGACCATCTTTATGGTTTTTCTTCTACATAGATGCTTCCTTCCAAGTGTATGATGAGACAGAAAACTATCTCACAATATATCTTGGATGGGGACAGAAGACATGTGTTGCTGGCCCTGTCACAGGGATGCAGGAAGCTGAGGTGAGGTGTAGACAAGTGCTGTGTCTCAGGTTATACAGGTGAGCTTAGTGTCAGAGCCAAAATTAGAAATAAGGTCTCTGTCAGGGCTCAAACCAGAGCTCTGTCAATTGGACCTTGGAAAGGTTGTCTTGGAAGCAGAGATAAAGAAAAATGGAGTGTTTGGAGATGTATTAATTACTTAAAGAGTGAGGTCTGGAGGAGGGGAGTTGGACTCAGGGAGGGGAGGAGGATGTAAAGAGCCATGGAAAGGATCTAAAGTTAGAGGATCCTCCTCTAACCCTCTAACCATAAGCTCAGGATGAGGACAAGCATATAGAAAGGGGGACAGTCACTCTTAGTCAAGAAGAATTGTACCAAGCATCTACTAACCAAGATCCTCCCCCTCAATCAGTAACCATTCCCAAGATTATTGAGGCAGAAGCATGTGAGGGTACTGGATACTAGAAGTGAGAGGCTCAGGTGAGCCTAGAGGGGTACCCTGAAGAGGGGGAAGTTGGTGAGAGTTGATGTGAAGGGTCAGATTTAGGGTCAGGGTATGGAAAGAGTCATTCTCCATCTGCTTTCTATACCCCCAAGGTTATATTCAGTCCATGTGATACTATGGAGTTCTCATTATTTTCCCCCCCTAAAACATAGGTGGTTTAAATTTGTTTCCTTAGAAAAGAGAGAGAGAGCATGTGTCCTTTAGAGGGAAGGCATGAGCTATTGTGAAAACACAGTAGGGCAAGATGTCATAATTTCACAAAGCCTAGGAATTACTGGATCAACTTCAATTCAACATAAGCAGCAATCCTAGCCAGTTACATGGAACAATGGCTAGATATCTGAACCCGAAGTCAGGAAGACCTAGTCCTCAGCTGCTAGTCTGTGTGATGCGAGCAAGTCACTTAACATCTCTCCACCAGTTTCCCCATCTGTAAGATGGGGGTAATCATAGCTCCTAACTGTCTGGGTGGTTCATGAGGATAGAGTGGGATCATATTTGTAAGCACTTCGTACACCTTAAAGTGCTCTACAAATGCTAGCTATTGTTATTAATAATCACAGGCCACTAGAAGCTGCATTAATTAGCTTAATTAATGGATGATACTCAGTTGCATTGATAACCCATATCATCCCCAGGCAGAGAGGTGAGAGCTCTGCTGTTTATTCCAAGCATCACATTTTAGGTGGGGGCACTAACCAGCTGGAACCTACCCAGAAGGGGGTGACCAGCATGCTAAGAATATGGTGACCAGTGGATACAAGGATCCCTGAAGAAACTGGGGGCATTTGGCCTAGAGGTGAGAAGGATCAGGAAGAACTAATCAAGTCTGCAAATAGCTGAAGGGCCAGCATGTGAAAGCAAGATTAAATTTTTCTTTACTTGGCCCTACAGGGCAGAACTAATAATAACAACTGCCATTTCAATCTGGCTTTCAAGTTTGCAAAGAGTTTTGTGGATTTGATATTGGAGTTTCCCAAGAACAGTGAGTTAGGCATAGCCAATACTATTATCCCCATTTTAGAGATAAAAAAAGTGAGGTCCACAAGAGTTGTGATTTGCCCAGGGACTCACAGGCTACTCCCAGCAGAGTAGGGATTGATGGACATAGGAGTTGGGAATGGCATTAGCATTACATTGGAGTCAGGATTGTTTTGTGGGTTGGGCAGGGAGTCACTTGGGAGACTTTGTAAATGACAATTGCAGTTAGGTGTGGTTTTGAATTGGGGCTAACACTTCAGTAGTGTAAGCCTTATGGCTGGGGTGAATCAAGACTAGCTGCAGTTTGTCTTTTCGTTCTCAAAGAGCACCATGATGTCAGGAAGATGATGCCACACTTGCAAGTGAATTGGATTTGTGAGGGAGGGCTGTGCAAAGTCAGCAGATTCACTTTCCTCTCTGGAGCCATCTGGGTCCAGTGGCAAGATATAGATCAGGACCACTGGAGATGCCCCCATTCCCCCATCAAGGTTATGGTTCAATGATGGAGTTAAAGTCAGGATTATTGGTTTGAGGGTGAATGTAGGGTTAAGTCTGATGATTAGTGTGTGTTTAGGTGATTTATGAGCTAGTTTGGGATTAGGTTTAGTGGAGGGTTAAATTAGGGGCTAGGAGAGATTTAGAGTTGGGTTCAAAGCTGAGTAGAATTCAGGTTTGGGGTTAGGGCTTGGTTTAGGATTAGTCAATGACTCTAAACTCAACACTCAGCTCCCTCACTTGTTTCCCCCTTCTCTTCCCCTCCCACCAAGCACCATTCCGACCTGCTGACACCCACAACGAAGTGCGTTTCGACCGCTTTGGCGATGGCATCGGCCGATACAACATCTTCACCTACCTCCGCGCAGGCAGTGGACGCTACCGATACCGAAAGGTCGGCTACTGGGCCGAGGGCCTGAGTCTGGACACCAGCCTCATCCCCTGGGCCTCAACCCAAGGCACCGCCCTCCCTGCCTCCAGATGCAGTGAACCCTGCCTGAAGAATGAGATGAAGAGCGTCCAGCCTGGTGATGTTTGCTGCTGGCTCTGCATTCCATGCCAACCCTATGAATATCTTAAGGATGAGTTCACCTGCACCGACTGTGGGTTGGGCTACTGGCCTAACGCCAGCCTGTCTGGGTGCTTTGAGCTGCCCCAAGAGTACATACGCTGGGGAGATGCGTGGGCCCTGGGGCCAGTCACAATCTCCTGCTTGGGCTTCCTCGCCACCCTCTTTGTCCTGGGCGTCTTTGTCCGCCACAATGGGACACCTGTGGTCAAAGCCTCAGGCCGGGAACTCTGTTACATCCTTCTGGCCGGTGTTCTGCTCTGCTATTCCATGACTTTCGTATTCATTGCCAAGCCCTCCACCGCAGTATGCGCCCTCCGACGACTTGGCTTGGGCACAGCCTTTTCCGTCTGCTATTCGGCCCTGCTCACCAAAACCAACCGCATCGCGCGCATCTTCGGTGGCGGCGCCCGAGACGGAGCCCGGCGCCCGCGGTTCATAAGCCCTGCTTCCCAGGTGGCCATCTGTCTGGCCCTCATCTCGGGCCAGCTGCTCATTGTGACCATCTGGCTGCTGGTGGAGGCTCCGGGCACAGGCAAGGAGACAGGGCCCGAGCGGAGGGAGGTGGTGACCCTGCGCTGCAACCATCGGGACTCCAGTATGCTGGCTTCTCTCGCCTACAATGTGCTGCTCATTGCACTCTGCACCCTCTATGCCTTCAAGACCCGCAAGTGTCCAGAGAACTTTAACGAGGCCAAATTCATCGGCTTCACCATGTACACCACCTGCATCATCTGGCTGGCCTTTCTGCCCATCTTCTATGTCACCTCCAGTGACTACAGGGTGAGCCGGGACCTAGGGTAGGCTGAGAATGAAGGCTGAATGGGTCAGAGAATAACAAAGGGATGGGAGAAGAAACAAATTGAGGGAGAGAATGGAAGTCGGGTGGGAGGAAGGGGGAGCAGGGGGGAGCAGGGGGGAGGGGGCAGGAAGATGAAGCAAAAACAATAACACATTTCTGTAGATCTTTAATCCTTTCCAATCCATGTTCTTATTTCCTCATCTTACTTTCCCACACATGTGTTATTATCCCCATTTTACAGATGAGGAAACTCCAGGAAACAAAGTGGCCTATAGCAAAGGCTACAAAGCTAGCAGCAGCACTGGGATTCAAATCCAGGTTCTTTGACTTAAAATTAACCAACAATCTCCCAATAAGCATTTATTAAATGTTTACTATGTGCCAGGCATGTGCTAAACATTTGGGATGTACATAAAGAGGAAATGCACAGGAGCTTATGCTCTAAAATCAATACACACTGTTTCCTCTCTCCCCTGGCACCTCAGAAGGAGAGGAGCCTGACTGAATCCAAGGGCCTGTGTAGGAGATGTGGGAGAGAGCAAGGTACATAGATGGATTGGAGACAGAAATAGAAGAAAGGCACAAAAGAAAATATCAGTGGGGGAGGGAGAAATAAGGAGGGAAAGATATGATTGGAGTGGGGGAGGGGGTCATAGCATGACAGATTTAGAGCTGGAAGGAACCCCCAAGACCAACAAGTCCAACATCTTCATGTTATAGAAGAGGAAATTCAGAGGCATGGAGCAGTTAAGTGATTTACCCAGGATCCCACATCTAGTGAGCGTTGGAGATGAGATTTAAAATCATTTCTTAAATCCAGTGTATGCTGGAGGAGGTAAGTTAGGACTCCCTAAGCTATTTCAGTCCTCCCATGAGCCTCAGTTTGGGGAAGAGGGAAGCACAGGTCATTTCTAGAGTCCTTCCTCTACCTGCCCCCAAACTTCCCCTTAGTCAATGGATTCCTCTGCCCTCAAACACAAATGACAATTGCTGTTTCTGACTGCTAATTTGAGTAAATGTCATATTCTGCTTAACTAAGATCATGGCCAGGAACCCCTCATAGCAGTTTTCTGCTTGCCTTCCAACTCTCTTGCCCTCCTTCACCACACACCACTAGCCTTTGGATGCAGTCAGAGGACCTGGGTTTAAACCCTGCTCACTTAACTTGTGTGACATTGGGAAAATCCCTCCTCCTGTTTATGCCTCAGTTTCCCCATCTGTAAAATGTATTTTTAGATGTTCTCTAAAGGCCATTCTAATTCTAAATGTCATGAGTCAGCTTTACCTCAGACATCATAGGATAGTGGTCAGAGTCCTGGACTTGGAGTCAGACCTGAATTCAAATTTCTCTCCAGGCACTTACTAACTCTCATCTCAGGGAAGTTATTTAACTCTCTCTGCCTTGTTTTCCTCACATGTCAGATAGAGATGATAAGACCTCTATCACCCCCTCCCTACACAGGGCTGTTTTGGACCCAAGATGAACTGAAATACACAAAGGACTTTGCAAATTTTAAAGCCCTAAATAAATTATAAAAAATAAATACAAATTATAAATGATTATTTTCACCAATTTCTAAAAGAAGCTTGTATGGAAAAACTATGTTGTACCCCAGAAAGTATTTTCCTGATGACTTGTGTGTTCAGTTATTTTGGCCATGTCTGACTCTCTGTGACCCCCTTTGTGGTTTTCTTTTTTTTTTTTTTAAAGCAATCGGGGTTAAGTAACTTGCTCAAGGTTACACGGCCAATTATTATTTCTGCGTGTGGTGCCGAGTATCCAAGCCCGGATTTGATCCAGGTCATCCCGACACTGGAGCCGGTGCTCCTACTAGCTGAGCCACCTGGCCGCCCCTAAGCAATTGGGGTTAAGTAACTTGCTCAAGGTTACACGGCCAGGTGTTTCTGGGTGGGTGCTAAGTGTCTGAGCCCGGGATTCGATCTCCAGGTCTTCTCAACACTGGAGCCGGTGCTCTTACTCGCTGTGCTACCTGGCCGCCCTCTTTGCGGTTTTCTTGGCAAAGATCCTGGAGTGGTTTTGCCTTTTCTTTCTCCAGCTCATTTTACTGAAGAGGAAACTGAGGCAAACAGGGTTAAAGGACTTGCCCAGGGTCCCACAGTTACTAAGTGTCTGAGTCTGGGTTTGAGCCAGGTCTTTCTGACTCCAGGCCTGCTATATGACTCCACTGCACTGCTTAGCCACCCCAAAATACCTGCATATAGGCCTCTAAAAATGAACAAGTTAGACATGACCATCTCTATGGTCCCTTCCAGGTGACAATCCTCTCTGTTTTACTCAAATTTCAGTAGCATTTGGGGTTTCCAAAGCACTTTCCTTACAACCACCTTATGATATAGGAAGAGAATGTAATAAGCACACTCGTTTTACAGATGAGGGAAGTGAGTCTCAGAAAGGTTGAGAGTCTTTAGAACTGGACCTCACATGCAAGTCCTTGGCCCCAGAGATCTTCCATGTTAGAAATGAGTTCATGTATCATTCTAGAACAGAGTGAGAAGGGACTTCCCTTCCAACTGAGGTGGGGAGGTAGCGGAAAGTATGTTCTATTTGGAATGAAGAGCAACCTGAACTCAAATCCCACTGCTGACCTCTGGTGGCTGTGCAACCATGGCAGAGTCATTCAGCCTCTCTGAGCAGCCTCATCTGTAGAATGTGGTTGATGGTGACATCAGTCTCATCGTGGTGGTGTGAGGATGAATTGTGATGATGTGTGTAAAGTGCTTTGTAAACCATAAATCTCTACACAAACGTCCTAGGTTATTTTTATTGTCTGGTGATTCCTCTCTGATGCAGGAATCCCTCCCACAATATCCCTGACAAGGAGGGATCTGGCCTCTACTCAAATGCTTCTAGTGATGGGAGCTCACTATTTGACAAGGCTTTCCATTTCTTTGTTGTATAGCTCTACTTGTTAAGAAATTCTAACATATTGAGCTGAAATCTACCATTTAGGACTCCCCTGATCCTCTGTGGTCACAGTTCTATCCTCTTCCCTTCCCTTCCTTCCTTTTTCTTTCTTTCACCTCGCTCTCTTTTTCTTTCTTTCACTTCTTTCCTTCCTTTCCTCCTTTCTTTCTTTTTTCCCTTCCTTTTCCTCCTCTTTTTTCCCTTTCTTCCCTTTTTCACTTTCTCTTTTTCTTTACTTCCCTTCCTTTCCTCTCCCCTTCCTTCCTTCTTTCATTTCTTTTTTTCTCCCTTCTTTCCTTCATCTTTTATACTTCTATAACACCAATTTTTTTAATATCATAGACTTTTTTATTTTAAAAAACAAGTGTTGTTGATTTCTTTTGGTTTTAAAATCACTGTCATTTCTCGATCTACCACCACGCCATCATAACTGAACCCTCCTCTAAATGAAGAAAGACAGTTAAACAAAAACAACCTATTCCTGTGATGGCATCTGACAATGTTGATGGTATTCTGTACTTGTACTTCCACACCTTTGCTCAGAGGAAAGCTCTATATTTGATGAATTGTTCTCAAGGACCATTATTGAGTTAATTTTTTCCCAATTGACTTTGAGTTCAGCTGCTTCTATTCATTTACATTGTAGCAATTGTGTATCTTGTTCTTTTCCTTCTGATTCTTTTGCTCTACATCAGTTCATACAAATCTTTCCATGCTTCTTTTGCTTCCTATATGTGTCATTTCTTATAGCATTGTAATATCCCATTATATTCATATACCACAGTTCAACCATTCCCTACTCAATGGAAGCTCAATGTTTCCAGTTCTTTATTACCACAAAAGTGTTGCTCTGAATAGTTTGGTGTATATTGGACCTTTGTTTCTGTTTTTGACCTCCTTTGGGTATATGCTTAATAATGGCATCACTGAGTTAAGGAATATGGATAGTTCAGTCATTTTTCTCATATGATTTTTCAGTTTTTATCCAGAAGCATCGGAACAGTTCACAGCTTCATCAACAGAATGATAGCATGCTTGCTTTCCCACAAGCAACAAGCATTTATTAAGCATTTACTATTTGCCAGACACTTTACCATATGCTAGGAATACAACGAGAAAGAGAAAATAGTCCCTACCCTCAAGGGGCTTACATTCTAATAGAAGAGACAACATGTTCATTAAAATTGGTACATGCAGAAGAAATTTGTAGATCCTATATTTAAGTGCATGCCACTATGATAGGGGGGAGGGGGAAAGAGAGGGAGGGTGAGAAAATTTGAAACTCAAGGGACTGTGGAACTGAATGTTGTAAACTAAAAGTAAACAAATCAATTTTAAAAATTTAAAAAAATTTAAAAAACAAAACAAAACAAAAAAATTGATACATTCAAAATAAATACAGCATAAGTGGAAGGTGGTTTTAAATGAGAAGGATGGAATACGGAATACTGAAGTATATGGAGGATGGGGAGGGAGGGAGAGAGGACAAAAAAAAGTCCTCTAACAGGAGATGGTGCTTGAGGAAGTCAAAGATTCTCTCTCAGAGAAGAGGTGAAGGAAGAGAACACTCTAGGCATGGGGGACAATCAACGCTAAGACCCAAAGACAGAAGATGGAGTGTTGTAAGAAATAGGAAAAAAATAAAAAGAAAAAAAGTTTAGGGGCAGCTAGGTGGTGCAGTGAATAGAGCACCAGCCCTGGAGTCAGGAGGACCTGATTTCAAATCCGACCTCAGACACTTAACACAAAAATAAACTATCTGTGTGACCTTGGGCAAGTCAACCCCAATTGCCCTGCCTTCCCCACTCTAAAAAACAAAAAAAAAAAAAAATAGTCAGTAGGGTTGCCCCAGAGAGGATGCAGCAGAAAGTAAAGTAGAAGAAGACTGGAAACATAAGAAGGAGCTAGGTTGTAAAAAGCTTTAAACACCAAAGAGATGTCTATGTGTGATCCTAGAGGTCATAGAGAGCCATTAGACGTTATTGAGTGGTGAGGTGACATTGTCAGAGGATGTGTGGAGGATGGATTGCACTGGGAAGAGACTTGGGGCAGGGAGTCTAATTAGAAGGTTATTGCAATATTTCAGGAAAGAAATGAAAAGGGCTTGAATTCGGGTGGCAGCTGTGCGAGTGGACAGAAGGGGACATATACAAGAGATGTTGTAGGAAAAGAAATGACAAGGTTTGGCAACTGATTAGATATTTGCAGTGATCGAGGATGATACCAAATTTGAGAAGCTGTGTGAATGTTGACATTTTGTGCCATCTTTGCTAATGTGCAGGGTGAGACGTCAGAGTGGTTTTATTTTTATTTACCGCTCTTATTTTTAGTGGCTTAGAGAATGGTTTCAGATGGTCATTTGTAGCTTGAAATTCTTCTTTAGAAAAGCATTTGTTCATATCCTTTGACATTTATACACTGGGGAATGGTTCTTAAACCACATATTTGTGTCAACTCTCTATGTATCTATGATATCTGGCTTTTATCAATGACATTTCAGTGGTGTCCTGGTCAATGTTTTACCAACCAGCTTTTCAGGGGAAATGTATGCAGAGCACACTTTTAAGTTCAATTTGCATTATAAGCATTTTATCCATCACTTTCTGAAGTCTAGACTGAAAATTGAGCAATTGGCCCTTGCAGGTTTAACCAAGCTAACTCCAGTGCACCCCTACAAAGATGTTTTTCCTGAATTGATTTTTGTCCACACAAAAGCTTTTTTAATTTTGTCATCAGAATTGTCTGTTTCATCTTTTCTGAGCACTGTGACCTTGTGATGTGAACTCTCTCCCAGCCATAGTTGTGATATGCTCCTCATTCAAACCCCTTTTCTACATGATGGATTTTCAAATGCTGAAGAGAGCTTTCATGATCCCCTAAATCTTCTCTTCTTCAGGCCAATTCCTTGAGCCCCTACAGTGTGGTTTTCAGACCTCTCTCAATCCCGGGCAAACTCCCTGGGTCCCAACCCTCAGTTTGCATGCTCCAGTATATAAATGATGGAAATATTACAGCATTCTACCTTCCAAAGTCTCTTCTAACTCTGATGTTCTGTAGTTCTTTGACTCTTATAACAGGACCCCAAGATATGTTGGGGGGGAGGTCTCTCCTATGTGGGTGGAGATGGGGGATGCTGCAGCAACACAGAAGCCCTGACTCCAGGTACCTCCTTCCAGGTGCAGACCACAACCATGTGTGTGTCTGTCAGCCTCAGCGGCTCCGTCGTTCTAGGCTGCCTCTTTACCCCCAAACTTCACATCATCCTCTTCCAGCCACAGAAGAACGTAGTCAGTCACCGAGCTCCCACCAGCCGCTTCAGTGTCACAGCTGCTGGCTCCAGCATCTCCCATGGTCAGTCTATGCCCCTGGACTTCTTTGGCACTCCCAGACCAAGAGGTCCATGCATCCTCCCCTCCCTCACTTCCCATCATCACTGAATCCCCATAACTATTCCTTAGGGTCATAGGTTACCCTGGCCCTACCCTCTCCTGAATCCCAGTCCTCCCACCAAAACCTGATCTATATCCACTCTCCCCCAGATTTCAGCAGCTGCCTCATTTTGCTCCTTCCCCCAGAGTTCAGGGGAATGAAGACATACTCAGGCCACCAGCTGTGTGACATTTAATTTTATATTTTGAGGGAAATAGAAAGATTATCCACTGAGAATAGAACAGAAAAAGGAAGGAGTTAAAAAAAGAGGTCTTTGTAGCAAAAGACCCCCTATACCCTTCCCTGAAATCCACCACCATAGAGGGGATTCAACTGAACATGAGAAAACACCCCCTTTTTGGAGTAGATGCCCTCTTCTACCCTTCTATGTGATTCATGAAACTCCCTTGTCCTCACCACTAACCTCTCTGCTTTCTCCCCCTAGGCTCTGGATCCCAGTTTGTCCCTACGGTATGTAATGGCCGGGAGGTGGTAGACTCCACAACTTCATCACTCTGAGGGCTGAACCCCAAAACAACTTGGCTCCATGACTAAAGATGGGGGAGGTAGCACATGGCTCCATCCCCCCAGGACCCAGGCAAACGAGCCTGGAGCATCGCAATAACCCCAAGTCACCTCATTTCTTTCCCCAAACATTGTCATCTCACCTAACC
This sequence comes from Petaurus breviceps papuanus, assembly GCF_028583685.1. Lineage (NCBI taxonomy): Eukaryota > Metazoa > Chordata > Mammalia > Diprotodontia > Petauridae > Petaurus > Petaurus breviceps. Next base: position 6,975,270 of record NW_027185896.1, on the reverse strand, counting down.
CCATCCCATCTCCCAACTTTGGCCCAGGGTCAGAAGCTGCTGGAGAATGTTGGGAGCATAGGGTACCCATCTACCAGGTCATGGCACTGGCTTTGTTTGAACCTATAGAATCCAAATGGAAACCCTGAGGGAGAGACCTGGGGGGGAGGGGGAGTGTCAGAGGAAAGTAGAGATGCTCAAGGCCTGGGATTAAAGGATTTATGTATTAGGAATGCAGCTCCAAAATTGGAGGAAAATAAGGGAGCCAGGCTCCCCAATCCTTGTTATATCAAAGGTGCTTCCAGTTCTGGGCCCAACTCCTAATCCCTATTTATGTCCTTATGTCCTAGGGCTTTTAATTTTTTATATAAGTTATTCTAGGGGGGTGGGGAGGAGGGAGCATCTAGTCTTCCTGCGAAATACTGTATCCTGTGGTTTATATTGTAATTTCTGTAAATAAAGTTTTTTTTTTAACCCAAGTCCTTGTCCTCTCTGCCCTAATCCTGGGTGTCTTTAATACAAAAGGTAGGGGGAGAGAAGGAGAATTTATACATAATGGGGAAGGTCTTAGATGGCACCATCCTTTGCTGTAACCAGGAGGGCCACATGGAGCCAGGGCCATAGCAGTGGCAGCTTGTTACTTTGGCTCCTGGGAGCTGGCCCGACAGAGCTTTCTCTGGGTCAGGCAGCCCAAACAATACAATACTTGAACCAACTTCACAGAGTTGGGTGATGTTGGAAGAATCAGAGGACCTGAACCTGAATTATGGTATTACCTTTGCCATTTACCACCTATGTGATCCGAGGTAAGTCCTTTCATTCTATCATTCTAAGATGAGGTGGTAGGACCACATGACCTTTCAAGGTCTCTTCCAGTTTCAAATCTGTAATCCAGTGAGCAAATGAAATAATATGCGTGGGAGAGTTTGCCAGACTTAAAGATCTATACAAATTCCAGCGATTGTAAATTATAAATGAGTCCTAGTGTTAAGACCTAGAGAGTAGTCAAATAAATGAGGAATATGAGTTTGGAAGGGAAGGGAGATCAGTACAAAGATCTTTAGGGAGGTTCTGGGGATACTGTAAATGCTGGAGGACAGAGGGAGGGCTGAGATGCTTGGGAAGGCTTCATGGAGGAGATAGGACTTGCTCTGGTCCTTGAAGGATGGAGGGAATTTACCAAGGAAGGTTTAGTCTGGAGGGCTGCTCATAAAGGGGGGATGGTCTGGTACCTGGGTTGGATGGGAATGGGGGGGAAGCAGGAGGAGAGGGATCAAGGAAGCATGACAACAGAGTAGCCCTAGAATTCAGCACTTTGGAATGGAAGGCTCCCTGGATAGACAGAAGTGTGAGAAGTGTGCTTCCCAGGACCTAGAATGTCAGAAATGGAAGGGCCCATTAAAGAAAATCTACTTAAAATTCAAGAAACATTAAGTGCCTACTATATGCAAAAATAGTTTAGGTAAGACATAGTACCTATAACTCAGAGTTCATGGTCTAGTGGAAGACACATGGATAACTATGCTACATAATATTATATATGTATGTGAGAATTAGAAAACAAAGTGTTACATAAGGTCTAAAAGTACTATGTGAGGTCCAAGAGGAAAAGGTTATTAGTGACCAGGGAAAATCAGGGAAGGCTTCTTGGAGGAGGCAGCATTTAAGCTTGGCTTTAAAAGTTGAATAAGGATTCAAGGGGTGGAGGGAAGGGATGTGTATTTAGAATGGACAGTCCCAGCCATAAGGGACAGCATGAACAAAGTCAGTAAAGTACAGAGAAAGCATAGAAGATTCAATTTCATTCAACATTTATAAATGCCTACTATGTTTGAGGTACTGTGCTAGGCACTTTGGTTATAAAGACAAAAATATTCCTGCCCTCAAGAAACTTACACTTTTCTGGCATAGGTGTGATATACACACACAAGGAAATACAAAGCAAAGACAGTAATTTTGTTGGGGATGAAGCAATAACTAATAACTGGGGAGAGGGTCAGGAATGGTCTTATGGAGGAGCTAGCACCTAAGTGTAACTTTGAAAATAACCAGGGATGGGGCGGCCAGGTAGCACAGCGAGTAAGAGCACCGGCTCCAGTGTTGAGAAGACCTGGAGATCGAATCCCAGGCTCAGACACTTAGCACCCACCCAGAAACACCTGGCCGTGTAACCTTGAGCAAGTTACTTAACCCCAATTGCTTAGGGGTGGCCAGGTGGCTCAGCGAGTAAGAGCACCGGCTCCAGTGTTGGGATGACCTGGATCAAATCTGGGCTCAGACACTTAGCACCCACCCAGAAACACCTGGCCGTGTAACCTCAAGCAAGTTACTTAACCCCGATTGCTTTAAAAAAAAAAAAAAAGAAAGAAAATAACCAGGGATTCCAAAAGGCAGAGATGAGGAGGGATTTCCATTTCCAATCATGGAAAACAATCTGTACAAAGTATGGGGGTGGGAAATAGGCTGTTCATTATAGGGAATAATCAATAGTCCAGTTTGTCTGGAACATAAGGTTCATGAGGAGTAATGTGAAATCAGTCTGAAAAGACAGGCATATTGTGAAGGTCTTTAAATGTCAAAGCATCTTATTCTAGAGGAGATGGAGATATACTGAAACTTCTTGACATTATCAGACCTGTGCGTTAGAAAAATCAATTTCACCACTGTGGGGAGGCTGTATTCGGGAGAAGAGAGACTGGAAGCAGGAAGATCAATTAAAGAGGCTTTTGGTGTAGTCTAAGTGGGAGGGATAAAGATCTGAAGTAGGGGGGGTGGCTCTGTGAGTGGAGAGAAGAGGTCAGATGTGAGAGATTGATCCATCAATAAACAAGGATTTATTAAGTACCAAGATTTGGCAACTGATTGGATACTGAACATGAGAGGAAGTCAAGAGTAGATGTCAACTCTGAGGTGGTGAACCTGAAAGACTTGGAAGGATAATGGCACCCTTGACAGACATAGGGAAGTTAATAGGAAGGAAGAGTGGGTGGGTTTAAGGAGAAAGATGTGTTCTGTTTTGAACACATTGAATTTAAGATACCTATGGGATGTGCAAGTTACAGTAAGAGTTAGGTTTCATATTAGAAATATGGGGGCTGAATAGGTAGATCTGGGAGTCATTGAAACAGGTATGATCACTGAAACTGTGGGAGTTGATGAGGTCACTGAGAAAAAATGTGGAGAATGAAAAGAGCTTAAGACAGAATCCTAGAGCACAGCTATGCTTAAGGAGAAGCATGAATGAAGATCCAGCAAAGGTAACTGAGAAGGCGTGGTGAGCCAAGTAGAGGAGAAACCTTAGGGAGAGGTGTATGTGCAAGAGGAGAGAGGTTGTATCCCCAGAACTTAGCACAGTGCCTGCAAGGCATGTAATAGGCCCTCAATAAATACTAGTTGACTAATTAACTGACTTATTAACAGTATTGAAAACTGCAGAGAAGTCGACAAGAATTAATGAGGGGATTTAGCAATTAAGAGATCCTTGATGGAGACAACAGTTTCAATTGAGTGGTGAGACTGGAAGCCAGATGGCAAGATATTGAGAAGTGGGTGGGAGGTGAGGAAAGGGAAGCAAAGAGTGTAGTCAGCTTTTTCTAGGACTGTTAAAGAGAGGAAAAACACAGGATGATAGTTTGAGGGGATGGCAGGCTTAAGTGAGGAATGTTTTTTTCTTAATATAGGGGAGGTTTGGGAATGTTTATAGGCAGCAGAGAAGTTAGTGAATAGAGATTAAATATTAGAAAAAAGAAAATGGTCAAATCCTCAAGTTTCCAGTAGAGGCAGAAGAGGATGCATCATAGTATCATAGATAGAGAAATGGAAGGTACCTCACCTCAAAGACCATCTAGTCCAAACTCCTCATTTTACCAATAAGGAAACTGAGGCTGAGGAATGCTAAGTGGCTTGTCCAAGATCACTCAGATAACCATCTTAAGAAGCGGGATTCAAATCCAGGTCCTCCGACTTGGGCTTTGGCAAAGAGAAGGGTAACCTCTTCTTCCTCAGCAGCTGGATGCTCAAGGTGATTTCAGGTGTGGAGTCAGGGAGAAAAGGTGGTTCACAATGAATGAATGGCCTTTGTTTTCTTGGCAAAGTCCAAGGCTAGGTCCCCTCTGCTTCGGAGGACAAGGGAGCAGGTGATGCAGGAGAGAGGAACAGCCACTGTGGGGACGTGACAGGGAATCAATCAAGTAAGAAAAAAGGCTGCTCTGCAGCAATGCTTGGCACAGTTGTGATGAGATGCCATAGATCTGCAGTGGACCCAGTCAGCATGGTTCTGCGACTTTTAAAATGGGACATTTTCTTTCATATTATTACCTTAATAATCATTGATAAACATGAACATTTCAATGGACAATAAAGGAAAACAAAAGAGACTACATATAGAATGATGGATTCGTGTATGGTTTGGGGGATTTTATTGCTGTTGTTGTTTTTAGGGTATATTAAATCAGTGGCAGGTAGTGGCCAGGTGTACAGATCGCTGGACCTGGAATCAGGAATACTCCTCTTTTTAATTTCAAATCTGGTCTTAGACACTTAGTAGCTGTGTGACCCTGGGCAAGTCACTTAACCCATGTTGCCTCAGTTTCCTTATCTGTAAAATGAGCCAGAGATAGAAATGGCAAACCACTCCAGTATCTTTGTCAGGAAAACCCCAAATGGGGTCATGGAGAGTCAGAAACAACTGGAATGACTCAACAACAATTTAACAATAAAATTGACCTGCTTTATGTTCCCTTTTGAACCTTTTCTTTTCTTCTTTGTATTTTGAATATTTCCCTGGTGCTTTTTCCTTTTTGTCTCTCTATCATTATTTGTTGTCATCCTGAAAATGGCTCTCCCCTTATAATAGAGTCAAGCAAAACATTTCAATACCCTGGCCACATCTGACAATGTATGTCTCATGATATCTCTACTCCATCATCTCTCTTCAAGAGATGGGTGCCATGTGCCATCCTTAGGCTTTTGAAGTCATCATGTTCAATGTAGGCATGATCAGAGTTTTGTAGTCTTTCAAAGTTGTTTTCCTTTATATTATCATGGATTCCATGCAAATTGTTCTCTGGGTTCTGCACATTTCACTCTTCCCAAGTCTCCCCAAGTTCCTCTGAATTTTTCATATTTGTCATTTCTTAAGGTGGAATAACATACCATTACATTCTATACAATGCAATTTGTTCAGCCATTCCTCAACTAATGGGTACTTGCTTTGTTTCCAATTTTTTGCTACAACAAAAAGTGCTGCCATATACATTTTTGTAGAGATGAGTCCTTTGCCTCTTGTCTTTGAATTCTTGGGAGTGTATGCCTAGTAATGGCATCTCTAGTTCAGGGTATGTACAGTTTAGTGAATTTTAGAGTGGAATTAATTTCAAATAATTGTCCAGAAGGGTTGGACCAGTTTACAACTCCATCAACAATGTATGAGTGTACCTAATCTAACTCCCACAGCCACGCTGCCCATAATGGCCATTTGTACCTTTCTTTGTCTATCTTTGCCAGTCTGATGGGTGTGAGATAAGTCTCAGAGCTAACTGAGCTTTCATCTGTCGTTAGTAATCTGGACCATCCTTTCCCATGTACTCTTGTTGGTATTCACTTCAGTGGTGCTGATCACAGCCCATTCACCATGCTGTTAGGGTCTTGGGTCCTTGTCTTTATGCAAAGGGAGTTCAGTTAATGGAGTAGGGGGGAGGGGATTGTCTTCCTCTAAATGTCTTGGCTATAGGCTCTTATTCTTCATTCTGATTATTGATCCACTTCTGCTTCCAGGCACACATATCTCGGATGTAACATAAAACGCTATTTAGATTCTGCTATGATTATTAGGGGACCCCTGAACTGGGTCAGTAACCACTGTTCCATTCCACTCCTCCTACCCTGCCTCCAACTCCCAGCTTAATTTGAGATGAACCTTCTTTCTCCTGCCTTGTATTGTTTGGACTAAACAAGGGTCCTTCCAAACCACATGACCCCTTTGGTGAGGGAGGACTGCTTCCCCCTTCTACTCCATACCCCCTTCACTGACTCTTCTAGCCCTTTCATAAATTCCTGAAAAAGCTGCCATTCCAAGTCACCCTTATTTCCTACTCCAGAAAAGAGGGAAAGGACAGACAGCAATCTCTAGGCAGTGCAAGGTCATTAAGAGCCCACAGGCTTCAGTGGGGCCAGCAGAACACAGGAGGGAACTGATGAGGGCTGATGGAGAGAGACTGGCAGGTGGAGCAGAGAGCCCAGAGGTCAGCAGGAGGCAGCTGGGTTGGGGTTATTGGGAGAGCCAAGAGCGTCAGGGTGTTTATTGCAGAGGGACAGCTGGCAGGATCTCAGACCCAGAATCCCTGAGTTGGAAGTGACCTTGGAAACCATGTAGTCCAACTTTTTGTGCCTGCACTAGAATCCCATCAACCACACAACCACTGAGGGGTCATCTTGTCTTTGCTCAAAGCCCTCCAAAGAAGGGGAATCCAAGACAGTTCATTTCACGTCTGGATTACTCTGTTAAGAAATTTCTCTAGACACTGTGACTAAATTTCCCTCTTTGCAACTTCTTCCCAAGGGCAAGGGTAACACTAATCAACACCACGATCACAGAATCCAAACTGCCAGGTTGGTAAGAGCCTCAGAATGTGGCATCTTGGCAGCCAGGCAACAAGACAGAGACAAGCACCCACAGGCTACCAGGGCCACTGTATTGGGATGCCACCTGGTGGCCACTATTCAGTTAACTTCTCAAAAGGTCAGTGGTTTCAGGACCTGACACTCTCCTCCTCTCCCCAACTTGATCTTCCTCATTCTAATCTTTCTCATAAGCACACAGTCCCAGGATCAATAAAAACCTGACCCTGAATTTGTATTTTGCTGGGCTTTATTATTCCCTTAATTTCTCCGTAAAGTTTCTTTTGCAAACTAGCAATCTTAGGAAAGCCCTTGTCCAGGCTTTCCAGTCTCTGAGTTTACCAGAACCTGGTTCTCTTTTTTTTTTTTTGGGGGGGGGGCGGTGTTTCCCCTACAAAATCACTCCCTCTTTGGCTTGTTATGCATATATACAGAGGTTACTCTGTGGAAATCTTCTAATATAGCTTATGTCTAGGTCTTCACAGACAAACTTAAAAGAGTACCTCCAGCTCCTGTATAAGCATTCAAAGCAACAATGCACATATATCCACCATAGGACAGCCCTTACTTCACTCCACAGAAAATGAAAAGACCACAAACACAGAAAATACATAAAATATTCACAATGTCCCCCAAACTTTTGATGCCATTCTTAGAATTACAGACTAAGAACTGGAAGGTGCCATTTAGTCTAAACCCCCTTACTTTATAGATGCAGAAACTGAGCCTAAGAGAGACTAAGTGATTTGCCTAAGGTAAGAAGGGCGGAGGTGGGATGACAGCCTATTCTGTTCCTTTTCCACAAAGACCCTGAAGTCCTCCAGGCTCATTTGGACACCCTTTTTGAAGGGAACTGAACCTGCAGATGCTAGCAGGGCAGCCCTTTCCATTCTGATGAGTTCTACTTTCCGAAAGAATACATAGCGTTCCTCCACTTCTCCCTAGCACCACCCAGTTGTAGAAGTCATGTGCATAGATGTGGTAGCTGACGTCACTGGCATGGGTAAGAAAGAAGATAAGAGGGCCAAAGAGAGACCCTTAGGAAAACGTCCACAATAAGGGATCAGGAAAAAAAAGGACGGTGAGACAACAAAAGAGATAAAGAAGTACTTAAGGGGGGAGAGGAGACCCAGCAGAATGTGCGTGCCCCCCAAAACCTAGGGAAAAGAGAATTATCTAGGAGAAGGGGGTGCTAGGGATGCAGCCCTCGGGAACACTCATCACTTGACTCCATGGCTCTCCTCCTCACTATCTACTAGACCTCTGGTTAGAGGTTATGACACTGCCCTTCCAAAGTTGAGGTTAGGAACTCTCCTCTCAGGCCCCATGGGTAACCATATGCCTGCCTTGACCATCTGCCTCTCCGGGAACTCTCAGTATTCCACCATGGCTATCTATTGGGCCAAGAGGCTGCTCTCTCTGGGAAGAAGGGGGATAGAGGTGAGAGGTCATAACATTCCTGAACCTCTTGTGCCAGGTAGGCTCAACTACACCATGTTCTTTGGCCCTAGTTCAGCCACTAGTGACTCTTATAGTGAAACTTTCATAAATAGTCTGTTCAACAAAAGTAGGGGCCAACTATTTCATCTAGGTGACAGCCCCCATCAACAAGGCCCATCCTATGTGGGGCACCAACAGTCACGTCCATCCCCTTTATGGGAGGAGACAAAGACACTACATAGAATCACCACCCCATAAGATCAACACAATCAAATAATTTCCTTATCAACTCCCTAAAGCAAACAATTAGAGCTGTCCCCAAATCAATTTGGCTGCTGGAAGTCATAGGCTCCTAGCTTTATAGAACAGACTGTTTGTAGGCCCTTATTCTGGCCTATAAAAGGGAGCCCTTTTGGCCTTCTCTGTCTTTAGACAAAGGCTGGCCAGCAATTTGTCAGGCATTTTGTAGAAGTCTGTGGTTCTGTGACTGAATTTTCAAACCCATGTGACTAAAGGAGGGTGAAGCCGTTTTGACAGGAACATTGGGAGGGTGGGCAGGCTTGGGGGTGGGGGTTAAGATTCTGTTTTAGACAAATTGAGGCCATGAGTTTTAGACAAAAAAGGAAGGAAAGACAAATCTGGCAGTACAGATTGGAGGGGGAGAGGCTGGAAGTGGGCGTTACAGTCAGGTTTATGAGGTCTGGAGAAAGGCCTGGAGACTATATCCTTCCACAGTGACCATATGTTTATTTCCAGTACCCACTTTCCCAGCCCACATGGTAGGCTGTGTCTGTGAAGTACTTGTTCAGTATTCTAGAACCAGGTTAACTTCCCTGAGATTCTAGTTTATACACAGAGGATCTGGGCCTAAGCAAACTTTGGGATTTGTCCCCCTGGGTACACTGGATAAGGAACACAGATCACTTCTATTATCCCACTATCTATTATCTCTAAGCCAATCAAAAAGTTTCCCAAGGATGTAATCAGGTCTCTCAATTTTAGGAGCAGATTCAGAGCATAAAGCTAAGGACATTATCAAATCCTGCAAAAGAGTTGGAATCATATATAATCATCAGTCATGGGATAAGCTTGGTAGATACTCGCATTCTGGTTTTGTACAGTCTACACACAGTTGGTCACCCAAAAATTCTTGGTAGAGTGATGGAGAGTAATACAGTGTACCTGAATATTGATGACAATATTCCCTTTTCTGAAGAGAAGTTGATTCCAAAAAATGGAAGACTTCAAAGGTGGAGACTGGCCAGGGAGGAGAAGATTAAGGATGCTTCACTCTCAGGCAGTGCTGAGTCTAAGCCTGCCACACAGGAGCCCAAGCTAGGAATCTTCTTAGGACAAGGTCCACTTTCCCCTGGAGAAGGAGATTCAGGGAAAATCCAGGAAGGCAAGGTACCAGATGAGGGCAGAAGTGGCAAACTACTAAGTCAGAAAATGTGGAGACCCTCCTGGGGAGCAGTAGAAGGGCAGCTTCCCTGCCCCTCCATTTGTGCAGAATCTGAAGACTTCCAACCCTGACGTCATGTCGCAAGAATGCATGCAAAGACCAGAGGGATCCTTTGGCAGAGGAGAGAGAGAGTGCAGGAGGCAAGTATGGATATAAACAAGGAAAGACCAACTCCTTTGGAATAGGGGAGAGGGTCTGCTCCAGACCCCAAAGCATTCAAGGCAACAATGCATGTAGGTCCAGTATAGAAAGAGGAGCCCCACAACCCGGTGAAGCAAAGTCAAAACAGAGTAAGTGGGTGAAGACAGGCAGGATCCAAAGGATTATAGACTTCTGGCAGGAAGGGACATACATGGTGGTAGTGCAAGCACTGATGGAAGAAGAGAAGAAATGGAGAAAATGGCCAATTGTTAGGCAGCGTCTGTGGCACAGTAGATGGAATGTTGGGCTTGGAATCAGGAAGATCTGAGTTCCAATTCTGCCTCAGACCGTTACTGGCTGTGTGATCCTGGGTAAATCACCTAATCTGCCTCAGTCTCCTCATTTGTGAGGTCCCCTCTTACTGCTGGTTATCCTCTATGTATCTTCTTTGTGGGCAGCTAGGTGGTACAGTGGATACAGCACTGGGCTTAGAATCAAGAAGATTCATCTTCACGAGTTCAAATTCAGCTTAAGATACCTACTAGCTGTGTGACCCTGGACAAGTCACTTACCCCTGTTTGCCTCAGTTTCCTCATCTGTAAAATGACCTGGAGAAGGAAATGACAAACCACTCCAGTATCTTTGCCAAGAAAACTCCAAATGGGGTCACCAAGAGTTGGAAAGGACTGAACAACAAATCTCATTTGTGCACAGCTGTTTACATGTTGTCTCCCCCGTTATTTTGGGGGAGAGAGACTGAGTTATTTGAGGGCAGGGCTGTTTTTGCCTTTCTTTGTATTTCCAGGACTGAGCATAGTGCCTGGCATATAGAAGGTGCTTAATAAATGCTTGGTGATTTGACTTAATAATAATAGCACCTCCTTCCCAGGATGGTTGTGAGGATTAAACAAATAAATATGTGTCAAGTGCTTTACAAACTTTAAAGGCTGTGTAAATACTAGCTGTTATTAGAGTTGTTGCAGAGGCAAAGGGCATCCAAATTGATCTTTGGCCCAAAGATCACTGATCTATCCAGAAAGTTTCTGGTCTTATTTCCATATTTTACAAATGACACGGAAGCCCTTGGAGGCTAAGTGACCTGCCCCGGGTTACAGAGACAGCAAGTGTCAGAGAGAGGATCTGGATTCATTCCAAATCCAACTCCAACTGGGTGGGGAACAGCTTCTCTTGGGGGGGCCACAGAAGCAAAGGAAAAAGAGGAAAAAAATCTGGTCATACAGATTTAGGGGCAGGATCCTGCAGAAAACCTGTCAGGGAATAGGATCAGGAGCAAACACCATTCTGTGTGGGAAGACGAAGGGGCAGGGGAAACAGAGGCTACAGTCATCTAAGGAAGAATCCCAGGAACTGCTAAGTGTAACTAGCAGAGCCTGGATACTCAAGACAATACAAAGGTGTGCTGTTTCCAAAGGGAATTTCAACTGGAATTCGGGAATTCCAGCTTAGGAAACAGAGCTTGGTACCGGGACAGCAGTCCCAAGCCCCTCCCCTGAGGCTGAAGACTGGGGCTCCATGGCCTGGGACTCGCTGACAGTGAAGATGGACAGCACAGAGTGCTCTGTGGTGCTGGAAAGTGGATCTCAAGTGACCCACTGAACGCCAGTCATTTTAGGAACCACATTTGAGAACAACACCTTCGCAGCCTATCAAAGCCCAGACATAGAGAGTGAAAGGACTATCAGTATCACCATATTTGGTATGCCCTGATGGGTTGTGTCCTAAACAGGTCTCCCCTGGAACAGCCTGCTCTGGACTGGATCAGCCCTCCAGAGACTATGCCTCCTAGTCCACTCCCTGTGGGAGTTAGTCCACTCAGTTTTGGAATTCCTGCCCTGGGGCCGAGTGTCCCTAGACCGGTGAGTGGGTGAATGGCTGCACTACACTTAACCTGCTTCCAGACCCACCCAGACCACACTTCACATGGAGCCTCCAGACGTCCACCATACCAGCAGGCACTCACCCCAGCCTGTCTTCATGTCCACCTTTTGCTTTGGGAATGGTGATCAAGTCACTACTACCTTGCTTCTGGAAAAGGCATGACAGCTCTTCACCAATGGCTCCACCCACCATCCCCCATGACTCCCAACAACACCTTAGCAAATTCCTTTCCCTGGCCATTGGCATTTATCTCCCCCTGTTAGAATATAAAGAGCAGCAACTCTATCCACAGTGGATAGAGCAGTGGACTTAGAATCAGGAAGGCTCATCTTCATGATTTCAAATCTGGCTCAGACACTGTGTGACCCTGGGCAAGTCACTTAATCCTAATTGCCTCCGTTTCCTCATCTGTAAAATGAGAAGGAAATGGCAAACCACTCCAGTATCTTTGCCAAGAGAACCCCCAAAATAGGGTCATGAAGAGACAGACACAAGTGAAAAAAAATGACAATTAGAATGATAGCTCCCTTGAGAGAATGTATTTTTATCCTCAGGGCTTAGCACAGTGCCTAGAACATAGTATATGCTTAACAAATGCATTTTCCTTCATTTATTCATTCATTCCAGATGTAGCAACTACCTCCAGAATGTTAGCATTGATTGGAATTAACTTCAACCTTTTTGAAGTCTTAGTCAGATGCTGCAAAGCAGAAGTGAGGAAGTGACTGATACCTGAATGCCGGACTTTCTGTGTGTCTGTGCAGAAGCTCTCAGGATGACTGAGGTAAGTGGTGGCCGAGCACTGGGGTCACTCATCTCAGCAAAGCATCCTGGTGACTCTACAGGGCCTGAAGGACTGGTTGAGAGAACCTCAGGAAGAGAGCAGGTGTTCTCACTGCAAGAGTGAGATGTGGGGCATGTCTGAGAAGCAACTCACACGATACATTTTTTGGATTTCCAAGAGAGGTTCCAAGGCTGATTCTTTGATCTGTGGTAAAAGACCCCACAAGTCATCTTATATAATTGTTGCTTAATGATATTAACAGAATATAGCAGTTTAAGGATCTCTTATAGCAATGCACCCTTTATATAGAACAAGAAAGGATAAATGGGTGAAAACTACAAGACTGTGTTAGAGGACTAAAGTGGGGACCATTCCAGGAATTCAGAATGTGGCAGATTCTTTGTTAAAACAGCTGCAAGACTGGAGATCAGCAGGGAGGTTGGGGCACTGAGAATCATCAGCATAGAGATGATCAGCTTATGGGAGCTGATGAGATCACCAAGTGAAGCGGTAGAGTCCAGGATGGAATCTTGTGGGACACCTATATTGAGAGGGTATGATCTGGAGAAGGATCCAGAAAGGAGACAGAAGGAACAGCCAGATAAGTTGAAGAACCAGGAGAGAGTGGTGTCCCAAAAACCTAGAGGGAAGGGCATCTCAAGGAGAGTGTAATCAACAGAGTCAAAGGCTGCATGCAGAGAGGTCACGGAGAATGAGGATTGAGAAAAACACACTGGATTTGGCAATTAAGATGACTGGCAACTTTGGAGGGCACAGTTTCCTTGGAATGATAAGGCCAGAAGCCTTGGAGGAGAGAAAGTGGAGGCACCTATTGTATGTAGATAGCCTTTTTCTGGAGTTTAGCTACAAAGGGACAGGATTATAATTAGCAAGAGTGAAAGGATCAAGTGAGTGGTTTCTTTGTTTGTTTTTCAGGATGAAGATATGGGCATGTGTGTAGGCAATAGGGAAGGAACCAGTAGAGAGGGACTAAAAATAAGCGATAAGAGTAGAGATGACAGAGTGGGTAATCTGTTGGAGGAGACGAGATGGGATCACTTGAATAAGCAGAGGATCCAGTTCACCTTGCTAAGGAGCAAAGCCATTGCATTATATGAGACAGGAGGCAAAGGAGGAGTGAATGATGGGAGAAGAGAGAGCTTGAAGTGAACGGCCTCAATATTTTCTGTAAAAGAAAGCTGAGAGAGTGGGAGGAAAGGAAGCCACAGAAGGATCAAAAAAGGACTGAGCCTTATGGCACTACTCAAGAGAGAGACCAGTCCGGGCTGACATTGACTAATGACCACTTCAGTTCTTCAACTAGTTATGAACCCAATCTAACAGCATTTTCATCTAGTCAACAGTCAGCCATCTTGCCCAAAAAGATATCAAGAGGGGGTGGCTAGGTGGCACAGTGAATACAGCACTGGCCCTGGAGTCAGGAGGACCTGAGTTCAAATCTGACCTCACACACTGAACACTTACTAGCTGTGTGACCTTGGGTAAGTCACTTAACCCCAATTGCCCTGCCTTCCCCCCTCCAAAAAGAAACCAAAAAAAAAAAAAAAAGAAATCAAGAGCTCTTAAATGCTTTATTAAAACCCAAGATGTCTGGGATCCCTATAATGAGCCATTCTTATAACTCTTTTTAAAAAGGAACAGAGAGGTGGCTAGGTTGGGCAGACAGGACCTGAGTTCAAATCCAGCCTCAGACACTCAACACTTACTAGCTGTATGACCTTGGGCAAGTCACTTAACCCCAATTGCCCTGCCTTCCTCCCTCCAAAAAGCAAAGAAAAAAAAAAGGAATGGAGTTAGTCTGGCAGAAGCAGACACTCTTTCCAACTTTACAGAGCCCTAAAGCCCCATTAAAGAGGCATCTTAGTCAGAGCCCTTCTCACACCGCACCCCCCCCCCCCATCCTGCACCTCCTGCACCTTGTATGGTGGGCACTGTAATGGATCTTGGTGTCCTGCTTTTCAACCTGGGTCTTTGTTCTTGCACTGAAAGCTGACGCTAGCCAGAAGCTTCCTATCCTTTAAGGAGGGTGGGAGGACAGTAAAGGGTTTTCGTGATCAAGGATACAGCCAAGTCCCCGTGTCTCCTCTTATGACCTCATAGGCACTCCCCTAGCCTTCCTGCTTAGACCAGACCACCACTGTCAAAGCAGGTCAGAGGGTGACAGCTACTTGCCTCCAAACCATGGGATGTAAAGTCTCTGTAAGGGTGGGGCTAGGTTGGAAAATGGGGGGAGAGTGGGATGGCAGCTTGGGATCTTGGAGATCCTGCTTCTGGTGGAGAGGGTGGTGGGAGGGAAAGATGGATTGACCTAGGAAAAGGGTGAGAAAACAGGTATCCTCTGGAGGGCTCTAGGGGCCAGTCCACAAGAAGAATGGCTACTCAATGCCAACATCTCCCAGCTCACTCTTCTCATCTATTCCCTTTCCTTCCTTCTCTTGCCCTATGTCTGGTACAGAAGGGTAGTAATGAATCTGAAAACGAACTTAACGACTTTGAAGAAAAACACACGGTAGGTGAAGTCTGGGGGTTTCCTTAGGGTGGACTGGGGACAGAAAGTGTCTCAGGCTGGAGAAGAGGGAATGATTCCTGTAGGGGGATCCAGAGCTCTGATTAGCACACTTTCTTGATGCTAGGGAGTTGTGTTGGACTGTCTTGGACAGATGGTGGAGAAAGGGAGATCTCTAGCAAGGCTTGAAGTGGGTCATGGGCAGCTCGTAGGAAGTGGAAATTGAGAGGGTGGGGATTCAGAAGGGCCAAGGCATCAGTTGCCTTAGGATGGGGACTGGAGATGAGTCCATGGGATCTCAAGACTGGGCCTGCCATGAGAACATTGGATTCTCCTCTGGTAAGGAAGGAGAGTCAGGGTGCTTTTTGCTAGGCCAAGGAGAAAGGCCATGTTAAGCTCTGCCCTGCAGACACAGATGAAGGATGCTGAGAACTGGAAGATTCAGGCATAGTGGCAGGTAATGTTGGTACAACGGGCACTGCTATGTGCATCCCTCCAAGTCTGGAACATCCAGTGCTGGTGGTGGGTGGCATATGTGAGACTAACAGAGATGTGACAGGTAATGGCGCTGCTCTGTGCCCCACAGGAGTGAGCCCTGAAGTTTCAGCACTGGTCCACATGTGGCACATCCACTGGGGCTGCTGCCAAACACTGTCACCTGTTTCATCCAGTTGTGCTGGCACTACTTTCAGAGGTGCAAAAACGTACCCAGCCAATTTGAGGTGGCATGCAAACATCTGGCATTTAACACCAAAATTCTAATGGTTTAAGGGGCTGGTAGGTCTAGTGTGGGGAGGGCACTAGACCTTCCTTGCCCAATAAAAGACATCCTCAGGCCCACCCTGTTTCCTTCACTGACTCTTCATTCCCTCAAAATGTAGACCTGACCCTGTCTCTTTTCTCTTTTCTACTTGATGTCATCTACTCCCCTAGCATCAATTTGTCAATGCAGATGGCCCAGTGGAGCATATCTAAGGATAGAAGTGCTTTTGGCCAGGGCTGCTTGATGCGTTTTATCAATGATCTGCAAAAAGGCCATCTTCAGCATTTTCAGAAGATGCCAACACAGTGAAGATGGACAGGTTGCACGCTAATAGGCTAAAACAAAGGGCCGAATCAATTAAGATGAAGTGTAATAGTGACAAAGTCAGGTGCCTGGGTTCCAAAAACCAGCTGCTAGGTGGCTAAAGAACTGGGCTTAGAGTCAGGAAGACCGGAATCCAAATTCTGCTTCAAGCACTACCTTCTTAGCTTGTTTTCCAATCTGTAAAATGAGGGGACTGAACTTTAATGCACTTTCCAGCTCTAGACTATGGTCCCTTCCAACTGACTGCCAAATGCGATTTCCAGCCCTCAACAACCTGTCTCCTGAGGTTCCAGACCCATCTCCAACTACTAACAAGACAAACACCCACTTGAGTGTCACTTGCACCTCAAAGTCATAGACCAGCTTTCCTTGATTTTCTTATTTCTGTTGCTGGCAGCATCACCGGAACCTTCCCAGCACCCCAGGATCAAACATCTTTCAGTTCTAGCCATTCTTGCCTCCATTACCTCTCACATCCAGATCCTTTCTCTTGAATGCAAACCCTCATCACTTTATGACTGGTCTTTGTTATTGGGACTTGGTCAGAAAGAGATCCCAAGGGAACCCAATGCTAGCACTGGGCACAGGACTGGATGCCACTTGACCACTGTCATCAATAACCCAGTTCTAGGTCACCGTCATGAAGGGAACAGGGGCCCTACCTGGGTAAGGAGCAGAGTGTAGACCTGGAGGACAGTGACCAGACCTCTCACATCACTCTGGCGGCACCAAAAACCTACAGAACTCAGATCAAGCTGTGAAAGCAAGACATAATAGAAGCCCAGGCCAATCATCTACTCCCAGAGAAAAGCAGAGACTAACTCTTAATATCAAGTCCAAATTCAAGAAATAGACTGGATAAATGAGCAAAACACACACATACACACACCCAACCATTAAAAGCTAGTAAGGTAACAGAGAAGGTCAAGACAAAAACTCATTAGAAGGAATGCCGAATGGGCAAAAGCCCAACAAGAATTCCTAGAAAAGCTAAAGCGAGAAAAGAACAAAAACTGATCTTAAAAATAACAGTGGTGGAGTGAAATTGGGAAAAGAAATTGAGAGCTATTTAAGAAAATTATGAAAAGACAACAGTTTGGTAAAAGTCACCAAAAAATACTGAAGAAAATAACTTCTTAAAAATCAGAATTGTCTAAATGGTAAATAAAAGAGGTACAAAATATCCCCTTAAAATTAGAACTGATCAAGGGGAAGCTAATGACTACATGAGATATCAAGATACGATTTTTTTTTAAGTCAAAAGAATGAAAAAAATTGAAGAAACTGTGAAATATTTCATAGGAAAATTTGATGTGAAAAAATAGATCACAAAGGGATAATTTAAGAATAATTGGGTTACCTGAAAGCCATGATCAAAAAAAAAAGACTAGGCATAGTATTTCAAGAAATTATAAAGGAAAGCTGCCTAGATATCCTAAAACCAAAGAGCAAACTAGAAATCAAAAGAATCCACTGGCTATCTGGTGAAAGAGATCCCCAAAAGAAAACTCCCATGAATATTAAAGCCAAAATGCATAACTCCCTGGTCAAGGAGAAAATACTTAAAACAGCCAGAAAGAAATAATTCAAATGCCAAGAAGCTATAGTCAGGATAGTAGATACCACTATAAAGAAATGAAAGGCTTAGAATATGATATTCCAAAAGGCAAACAATCTAGGATTACAACCAAGAAGAACCTATCTAGCAAAAACTGAGTATAATCCTTCAGGAGACAAATGGATATTTAATTAAATAGAAAACTATCAGGCATTCCCGATGAAAAGCTCAGAGCTGAAAAGAACATTTAACATTCAAAACATAATACTCAAGAGAAACATAAAAAGGTAAAGACAGATGAGAAATCACAAGGGACTTAACATGGCTAAACTGTTTACATTCCCATATGGGAAGATGGTATCTGTAACCCCTAAGAACATTATCAGTAGGTCAGGTAGGTGGAATCTATTATGTTGGGACATTATCAAAAGATGAACAAAAGGGTAAGAAAGAGGGACGTACTGGAAGGGAGAAGAATGTGGAAAACTCACCTGAGAGAGGTGCACAAGGAGCAGACAAGGATGGAGCCTCACTGTCTTCTGAACTAGCTCGAGGAAAGAGAAATTCCCTTTGCAGGGAAGTAGGAGGGAAAGAGGGTTAAGAGAAAATGTGGAGGGGAGATGGTTGATGAGAGGGAGGGTAGATTAAAGGAGGCTGTGGTCAGATGTAAGAAACCACAACTGGCATAAGTTAACTGGGGGAAAAGATGAAAAAAGGATTCTTGGAGAAGGTACCATCCTGGGCCTCCGAGGAAAAGCCAACTACCATTTATTAACCTGTGTGCCAGGTACTTGGGGTAAGAAGAAGGGCTGTCCCACCCCTCAAGCAGCTGCCATTCTACCAGGGAAGATACCACCTATCCCCAGTAAAGCAGAGAAAAACAGGATCATAGATGTAAAACTCAACCTCATGTTATATGGATGAGTAAATCCAAGGCAGAGAAATTAAGTGACTTGTTCCAGATCAAAAGTGCCAAGGAAAGAATCTGAACCCATCACTTTCCTTGATATCATGCTACCTTTTATTGACTAACCACTATGGGAACAAGAACTGCAAAAAAATCTGGAAAAACACACAGAGAACAAAGGAGTTTGTAGGTAGATACAGAAACAACAATGTAGGACATTGTTGCTATGCTACTCAAGAGAACATTTTTTTAAGGCCATGGTGGATCTCTGCTATCAGTGGTGGTTCTCCCTCTAGTGATGTGTGTTGCCAGCCATTCACACTTCCTCATCCTTTACTACTGGCATCCATGTACTTCCAAAAACCCTCCATGGAGGAGCTTCCCAATGTCCACATTCTGCAGGTTATCAATGCAGCATCTCGACTGTCTCTTTCACTTGCCATGGGCCATATCTGCCTCTTTTCTGATGCTCCTTCTCCTGAATAACTCTTAAACCAAGCTTCAATATGCTGTAGCTGTCTGACAGCTATGATGTATGTCTCCATTGCCTTGAGTTCCCCATTTTTATTTTTTGAGGAATGTGGTATTCCATATTCTATAGAGGAACATTGGAAAGATGCTTTTGTTCAAAGACAGGTTTTTATGTCTGTCAGGGAACAGCTTAAGATGATTAGAAGTACTAGACCTAAGAGTAAATCAATCAATCCACTCTCTTCTTCCGAATCTGGGTCTATCCTTGTCCATCTACAGTGCCTGTTCGAGATGTATATGCTGACAGGCTGACATAATGGACTGCATTTCCAGCTGCACATTGGGCAACAGGCACATCTTCCTGCACTTGGTTTTTCCCTATTGAACTGTTAGGCTGATCACTTCTGAATGGGAATGAATTTCATGGAAGGGGCCCCATGAAACTCTGGGGCTTGATGCAATCAACAAGACATCGTCTGAAAATAAAAGCCTTTGGAGGAGCTCAGTGGCCTATAAAGAACCCTTCTTCCATCTCAGCTGCGTATGATGCTCTGTGACGGAGGCCAGCACCTTTGCTTAGCAATCTTTTCCCTGCTTCATGCTTCACTTGCTGTACAGAACTGGAGGACTGCTGAACAAAGACATCTCTCTGGCTGCATTTATTAAGCCAGGAGAATGTTTGAGGTGGTCTGATACGTCTTAAAAAATCATCATCAACAAATGAGGAACACAGTGGGTTCTTGTATCATTTCAGGCTGGGCTGGGGAGGAATGTTTTTTGTGGAGACCTAGAACCCCCCCACCCAATAGTGTTAAAGGGGACATCAAGGCCTGATCCAGGTCACGTGGGGTTCAGGGAAAGTAAGGGAGGGGGCTGGGGAGAGTGAAAGGAGTCAGGTAAGAGGGTCTAAGGTTATTATCCAGAGCCTAGAAGGAGGGCAGGGTCAAAGGATGGGGATGATAGAGCTGAGAGTTCCTAGGACAGGGAGAGTGAAGACAGAGACAAAAGGCAAGAGCTAAGGGGGGGGAGGGGAAGAGGAGGAGAGGCTCTGGGCCTGAGCAGGCTCTTGTCCTGCTCCACTCTGGCCTAGGACAAGGCAGCCATCAAAATCCAGGCCTGGTGGCGGGGGACCCTAGTGCGACGGACCCTGCTGCACGCGGCCCTCCGCGCCTGGATCATCCAGTGCTGGTGGCGGGTAGCTCACATGCGGTCATTAGATCGGCGTCGCCGGATAGTGCTGCAGCTCTACACGAGGCGAGAGTGGGCCGTGGTGAAGCTCCAGGCCCTGGTTCGCATGTGGCGTGTGCGACGACGCTACCTGAGGGCTCGGGCTGCTGCCTGCCTGATCCAGATGCGCTGGCGCAGCTGCCTGACCCGCGGGCTTCTGCGTGGCCACTACCAGATCACAGCGAGAGGCCTGGCAATGGACGTGAAGGTCTTAATTGCCTAGGGCTTGTTCTTCTCTCTCCAATAAAGGATTTTGGTGGGTCTGACCTGACCTCTTCCCTCCTCAGCTGCAGGCAGTGGTCAGAAAGCCTGGGTCTTGGGGTCTCTCTGCCTGTATTCTCCCCTGTGCCTCTTCAGGCACCAGGCCTGGAGTCAGCAAGACCCAAGTTCAAATCCTCCCTCAGACACTGAATGAGTGACCTTGGGCAAGGCACTTAACCTCAGCTTGCCTCAGTTTCCTCACCTGTAAAACTGGAGATAACTGCAGCACCTACCTCACAGGGTTGTTGTGAGGATGAAATAAGGTGACTTACATACAGCCCTTTGCAAACCTTAGAGTGGCCTCTCCATAAACGCTAGCTTCCATCACCATCCTCTGGCTCTCACCAGCTCTTCTGTGTACGTCACTGTCCATCACCAAGCCTCTCCTCCTCTCTGGGGCCACCTCCACTTCTGAGGGGTGAGGTACTGAGGCTCCACAAGGTGACAGGGACAAGAGCGGGTGGCTGGGGCCTGGACGACCACAGACTAATTTAATACAAACACTGGGGGCAGGGAAGAGATTTAAATAAACAGGAGCCAGCTTTGGTGGAAGAGGAGTTAGGAGCCAGCAGCAGGGGCAGGAGGGACTCTCCGCAGGGGAATGATGCAGACTGAGTTCTTGGCATCTTTGACTTGCCACCAGCGTCCCAACCTGTGGGGAGAGGGAGGACCTGAAGGCCGAGGCCTCGAGGCCTTCCCTCTCGGCTTCCTCAGCTTCTTCCCAACCTAGCCCAGCTCTAGTCCCAAACCACCTCCCACAATTTCCCGCCCCAGAGAAAAGAGGGGCCTGGCTGATGAGGTTCCCTAAGACTATGTACCTGTGTTCCTTCCCAACGCCCGCCACCAGGAAGTCTCCTGTGCTGGAGAACTTGAGGCTGTTGATGAAGCCAACCTAAAGGGGAATATGGAGAAGGGTGAATGGGAACCAAATACCACCTCGTCCCCACCAGTCCAAGCCATCTCCTCCCCTGGGTCCACTCCTTACCAAAGGGATGTCCCAGAGTGGTTCCAGCTTCCGGAAACCCTCTGCACACTGCCAGAGTCGCACAAAGGAGCTGTGAGATCCTGGAGTTGAGAAAGAAGGAAAAAACATAAAAACTGATGGGGCCAGGTAGGGAAAGTAAGCCAAAGGCCTCCAGTCCCCTGCTGCTCCTTTGACTCAGGGAGCTTGAGACAGCATAACCTTTCTTTTTCAAGGCAGACACCCAGTGCCCAAAGAGGCCTAGCTAGGAGAGAGCTGGTCTCAGCATTGGCCAGTCCTGCCCAACACTGTCCCATACACTAACTCTTCAGACTAGACTTGTAGAACAGTTACCATCTGCCTTGATAAAGCGGGGTTTCTTCAATTATTGTTCTCTACATCAGGGAAAGGCTGTTTCTTATCCTGCCTCTTGGGGCCAGAGAGAATTCTGCTTGCTGATAAATCTTTCCCAGGAATCCCAGGCCCAGCTCAGGCGATGCATCCTCTGTGAAGTCTTCTAGGGGAACATTTCTCAGCTGCTTCTCTGAAGCACATTTCTCCTGGTCCGTTACACTTTCTAGCAGAACTCAATCACTTCTCAAAAACCCAATGACTCCTTCTTCCTCATGTCTTGCTCATGCACCCCCAATTGCCAGGTTCTGCCTCCTCTCCCTGACTTCTGGTCTTCACCTCATGCACCAATGACAGCCCCCACATCAGGGCTGCAAGAAGCCCAATGGTGATCTGGAGCCTTTGATTGAAACATTTCACTGGCCAGTGATGTGGTCTGGGTGGCCAGCCACTCCCTGGAAGCCTAAGGGCCCTTCCAACTCTAAGACCTGCCTGAGCACTCTGGCCCCAAGTGAGCTCTCCCTCCTCTGGTCTCATCACAGACGGCAGCCATGCATGCATCTTCTCTCCTTAGCAGGCTGGAAGCTCCTTGAAGGCAGTGTTTTAATGATGTCTGTAGCTCCCAGAGCACCGAAGTCCAAAATGAGCACAGGGAATGTAGTGCAGCAGGAGAAACATTGGATGTGAGAGTCGGGAGCCTGGTTCCAATCTCTCCATGTCCAGGAGGTGACGCTGCTGGCTGACTGAGTACTACTCTGGAGACTGATCCAGGTTTCCTTAGGTCACTCCTTTCCTTTTTCTGGAGTTCAGCCTCCTGTCACAAAAGAGGGCGGAGCTACCCCTTTTTCAACTAAAAATCCTGGGATCCATGGTCTTTCAGGCTTTTTAATGGAGAACAGTGGACTGGGACCGGCTGTGTGTGATCTGAGCCAACGAGCTAAACTTCCACAAGCCACGGTTTCCTCATTTGTAAAAAAAAAAAAAAAAACTAACAACACTGGTACCAGACTCAAAATTTTAGAGCAAGAAGGAGCACTTACAGATGAGGAAACTGAGGCACCAGAGTCTACCTTGCCCCAAGGTCCCAGAGCTGGTGCTCAAACTTTAGCCTCCTGCCCCTGAGGCTCCATGGCAGTGGCAGCTACCACAACTCCTGGCTCTAAGGGATGGCAGCTTTCTTTTCTGCAGCTCTGCAGGAGCAGGGCCCTCACTAAGACTCCCCAGGATGGCCTGGGCCCACATGTGAGCTGCAGGGCCTCCTCTGCTGCAGCCAGACCATGAGCAGGCGTGAGCATGCAGGAGCTCACGTTCTAGGACAATCCAGAGCAAGTGACCAGGACAGCAGGAAGGCCAGACTCCAAACCATGTGAGTGCAGGTGAACGAGCTGGGCAGGGTCCATGGGCATCTGCTCAGGATTATCCAAAGGGCTGCCAGGTGGAAGAGCCATCAGACTTGTCTCATTTGAGCCCCAAATGAGGAGCAACAGGGAGAAGCTGCAGAAAGGCTGATTCCTGACCCTCAGAGCTGCCCAGTGTTGGCTGGGCTCCCTCCAGAGGCTGTGAGCTCGACTTCCTGCGGGGAGCAGTGGCCATCTCCTTGGGCACAACTGGTGTATTCCTGAGGACCTTGTTAGGAATTCCTACTCAGACAAAGGTCTCACCTTTCAGGTCCTATAATGTAACCAGGGCTCCTCTGACTGGGCTGAGGAGAGTGAGAAGATTGGGAGCAAGGATTTCTTAAACTGTGTAAGGCTCTTCATACCTCGTGGAGCTGCCTGAGGCAAATGCTTTATAAACCTTAAGGGTTGGAGATAAGGCGCCATTACACATGGTATTATGAACTCTGGAAGAAGGCCTTTTCCCTGACCTCAGTTAAAAAAACAAAACAACAATAAAAAAACTGGAGCGAGGGGAGGCCATCGGCCTAGCCCACCAGGCTACTGAGAGCCACTGTCCCTGAGCCTGCCTCCAAGAGGGAAGAAAGCCCTGCCAGGCAGTCTGGGGTTCAAACCAACCTGAGGCCACAAGGTCCGTGTTGAGCAGTGCTGTCACCGATGACACCCAGTAGGGCTGCTCCAAGCCTTCTTCTCCTCGCATCCCATGGGCTTTTTGTTGTAGGGTGAGGGGCCGCTTCTTGGAGAGACCCCACAGAGCCAACGAGCTTTAAAAGGCAGGGAGAGGAAGGAGTCAGTAGGGGACTTCATGAGGGTGCCCGGATGGGAGGCAGTGCCTCTGTGCACATACTGGTGGGGGCGGGGGAGGCTGTGGCTGTTGGGGGACCCTTACCCATCCTCTGAACCAGATATCATGTGCTCCTCATTGATGAGCTGGATGCAGTCAATAGAGCCCCTGAAAGAGGGAACGGGGTTTCAGAGGAAAGATACACCACCCCCTCCCCAGAGTCCCTCTCTGAGATGGGGAGACTGGTATGATGTGCACCCTCTTCCTTGTTCCCACCCGCTTACTGGTGGCCATAGAAGACCAACTGTGACTCCTCGGGAATCTTCCAGACACGGACAGTGCCATCACGGCCACCTGCTGTCACGCAGCTCTCCCGGCTCAGTCCATCCAGGGCCATGACAGCATCCTGGTGCCCAAATCTGGGGCAAAGAGAGGAGAAAGAATCAGCCAAAAAGCAGTGTCTGGGGTACAGAGCAGTGGGAAGAGCCCTGTCCAGTCGGAGGACATGAGCGCAAAGTCTGGCTCAGGGCTCCCTGGCTGCATCACCCTGCACAAGTCACTTCTCTGGGAGCCTGTGTCTTCGTGGCTGGCTGATCTGATCTCTTGGGTGCCCTCCAACTCTAGCCCTACAATCCAATTAGCTTTTAAAAAGTTTCTCCTTCCTGTGTGCTAAGCCTTGTCCTGGACCTTGGGGAGTTCAGCGTCCAGCAAGAAAGCCAAGACATGAGCAGGAGAAAAGTGAAATAAATGCTGATGAGGGAGGGTGGGAGGTGCGCTCGAGGCCACTGGAGGGCACAGCCAGCAAGGGTGACAAGAGCTCAGGGCAGCAGAGCTGGTGCCTCAGAGGGTGGACAGCTGCCAGACTCTGAAGGATGGAAAGGAAGGAGGGGGCCAGGGCTGCAGCAGCACCACAGGGAGGGCAAGCAGGTAAGGGGCACATCGCAGAAAGGTGGTGGCTCTGGGAGCATCTCTGCTCTTGGGAAAGTCACAGCCTCTCTAGGTCTCAGTTTCCCCCTCTGTAAAATGAGGAAACAATGCTTGCTCAGGTTCCTTCTTGCTCTAAACCCTAGAAAGCTCCTGACTCTGAGGCCTCAGACATGGTCCGTCCCCTCCCTGGGCCTCAGCTCTCTCCTCTACAGAGGCTCAGCTCCTCTCCATATCATGATGCTAGGACCAATCTGCGTCAGGGATTCCAGGGAAAGGAGGCTAGAAACGAGACCGAGCCTGGGGCCAATGACAAGGGACCTCAAAAGCCTGACTGAGGAGTTTCACCTGGGATGCCCTCCTCCCCATGGGAAGTACTGCTCCAGACTGCCAACCTCCCACTCACAGGGTCTCTATGTAGGCATTCTCGGCCACGTTCCACACCTTCACAGAGCGGTCGTGGGATGTGCTGTACAGCTGGTGCGTGCCCTTCCGAAATGCCAGGCCCTAAATAAGTCAGGGGGAGAGTCAAGTGTTAAGACAGCCAGGGCCTAGGGGCCCACACTGTAGAGGAAACAGGAAGAACTTCGCCAAGGGTAAGTTTACCAGTAACAGGGGTACTGGCCCTGCCTGAAGACAGGAGGATGGCCTTAATGGTCTCACAAAATCCTATTTCCAGCTAGAAGATTCTAGAGCAAGCCCCCAAGAACCAGGCTCAAAGGAGGTGAGGGTCTCCCAAGCCTCTTACCGACACTGCATCCCGATGCCCTGTGAAGGTATAGAGGTGCCTGCAGCTATCTGCATCCCAGATCAGGATCAGCTTATTCCTATCTCCCGTGGCCTGGGGGAACAAGAACACGCAGGTCCAGAAGTCCTCAGGCTGGCCCCGACCTGCCCTCCCCGTCTCGGATGCTCTCAGCAGGCTCCCTTACCAGGTATTTGCCGTCTGAGGAGATAGCCATGCAGAGGATGTGGTCAGCGTGCCCAGGTGGCTGGTGCTCAGCTCCCTTCTTCACCCTCTGAATCTGGTGCAGCTTCTTCCCACTCTCCACACTCCCTGCAGTAGTGGGGAGGAAGGTATAAGGAGAGAGCACTGCCAAGGGCTGGAGACTGGCTGCTGGCCCTCTTCTGATGGCCGACAGAGGAGAAAGCCAAGGGCAGGTATGAGAATGAGACCCAAGAGTCTCACCTTCCAGAGTTTCCCACCCACTTGAATGGCCTTGGCTGTGCAGGGAGGGGTTCTGCCCAGGTTCTCTAACTGGGGAAGAGAAGGGAAAAAGACAGCCTGGTCTCCTCTGTACAGGACACATCCCACCTTGGGCCTCCCTGGTCACTCACATTTGATGATGGTGCAGTCTTTGGCTCCAGAGAAGATGGCTGAGTTGTCAGGGGTGATGACCAGGCATGTGACAGACAGCTGATGGCCCCGAAGGACCCGGATGTCTTCAGCCACTGGAGCCTGGATCTGACAAGAAGAGGGGGCCCTGTCAGCAGGCACTAGGAGGAATGGTAAACTCCACAGGGGCTCCAAAACTCCCAATAACCTAAGGCCTCATTCTCCCCTACTACGCTAGAGTGGAATTCATATCCAGGCCTGCAAGGGCTGCAAAGAAATAAAGACCCTATCTCTTCCTGGTAGGTCAGGCTGCTCAAAAGCTTTACCTGACAATAATGACTAGAGACTATTCTGGCCACTTCATATCCAAGGTATCTGTTTCTCTATCAAAAAGTAGGAAAAGCAAGCTT
The DNA here is from genome assembly GCF_028583685.1 of Petaurus breviceps papuanus. Taxonomy (NCBI): domain Eukaryota; kingdom Metazoa; phylum Chordata; class Mammalia; order Diprotodontia; family Petauridae; genus Petaurus; species Petaurus breviceps. The sequence continues at coordinate 6,948,746 of NW_027185896.1, read as the reverse complement.
CACAAGCAAGAGGATAGAACGTCTGTGAGGTCCAGAATTTTCCAGAGTATCAAAATCAGGACATCTTCTGGTTTCAGAAGCAAGGAAAAAAGCAACCAATTTGAGGAAAAACAAGGTACTTAAGGGTCCCTGAAGGATCATTCAGGTGGAGCTGGTTCTATAGGTTAGTCACACCTCCCTGGGCACAGGACAGCTGAACACCATCTGGATGCAAAAGAAAGCTGGAAAACTTTGCAGTGGCCAAGCTCCCAGAGAGACAGTGGAGGTTATGTTCTGCTGTTTCAAAAACAAGTTTCTAAATGGAAACAATTCAGCTCAACTGGCTTCTCCAGGGTCCAAGACAAGGTGGGCAGTGGCTGGGTACTGGACTCAGAACTTGGTGGTGTGGACACTGAGGAACTGTGAAACCCTGAGCAAGTCATACAGGGGACTATAACTACTGCTCAGCAGGTGAGAAGAGGCCCAGGAATGAGGGGGACTGATTCCAGCGCAGTCCAGATTAATGACTGCTTCACGATTTATTCCTTCGAGGTTTACAAAGCCCTACAAGGCCCTCCTCAACACAGCCCTAGGAGGTGGGTAGCACAAACATCACTCCCACTTCATGGAAGACCCAAGACACCCCACTGAGTAAGGGTTCCCACACAGGGCTCTCTGTCACTCACCTCCTTTGCCACCAGCTTCTGAAGTCGCCCTCTCTGTTCAAGCTGTGGGAAGAAGAAAGAAGATGAGACTCTCTGGAACCCTGTGGGCAAGGGGCAGACCCAACCGCCAAGCTCACCCTTCACTTACCACATCTTCCTTTAGTCTCCCAGCCACCTGGTCATCCCTAAAGGCCTCTTCTTCAGCTTTCTCTTCCTCTGCCCAGGGCAGAACACAGACCAGATAAGGACCCAGGGAGGGGGGAAAGAATGACTGCCCAAAGGTGCCTTCATTCTCCTCCCACACTCTACCCAGGGAGAGGTACAGGGCCCAACCCTCCTTGTGGATACACAAGCTGTCTCCCGATGCTATCCAAAGTCACTTCATAGTCTCAGTCTGTTTAAATAACTCTAGGCCCCTGGGGCTCCTTTCCCTTCAGGGGGCCTATTAAAGTCTTCCCTTCTCTACCTCACAAGGGAAGTGAGCTCAGGGACTTGGGCTGCCCCCCTGCCAGGCTAAATGCCAGCACTGGCATCAATCACCCACCAGGTAGCCCAGGTCCAGCCACCCAGGGAAGTGTGGAGGTGGCAGGGGGCAGGGGGAGGGAGGAAATGGTGCTGTGGGCTGAGGCAGGCGGCCTCCACAGCCCCATGCTGGCTTTCTTGCACCGCAGGCCTGAAGGCAGCGACGCTCAGGAAATGCCAGCCGTTTTGAATATTCTAGCCCAGCCCAGAAAACGCAGAAGAGGACGGCTCCCCCCAGCCAGGGAGGAGACCCAGGCTTCCCAGCACACGGCCTTACCTTGCTGCCTCAACTGCTCCAAGTAGAGCTTAGCTAGCCGGAGCTTCTTCTCCTGGGCAGTCTCTTCCAGCTCCTCATCTTCCTCCTGCTTTTTCCTTGTGTCCTCAGGGCTACAGACACAGGAGAGAGTGGAGGTGAAGGGATCTGCCTCTTGCTCCAGGCAGCGTCACTTCTACAGCCGCCACCCTCATACACAGCTGCAGACAAAGACCGGCTGGGCACTCAGGGGCAATCCCAAGGGCAGATTCGGGAAGCATTTAGGAGTCTCTCTTCCAGGCCCTGTGCAAGGCTAGGGCCATAAAGACATCCATGAAAAGCCTCAAGCAGCGTCTCTTCTACAAGGGGGAAACAGCACGTACACGGAAAAATCCATACACAATGCACACAGACTATCACAAAGTAATCTGGGAGGTGAGAGGATGGGGCAGGTCTAACAACTGGAAAGGCCGTCTGTAGGGGGGCACCTGCTCTTCATAAATGCTTGCTGGCTGGCTGACTTTTCTTCATCTGTTGAAATGTTCGTGTTTGCTGATTTCATAACAAAATACAAAAGTGATTCCAAAAGCCTCTCTTGCCTCACCTTGCTCCTCAGCCCTGGACCCCTGGCCCTGGACCTTCCCACCATCTCCCTGTCTCATTAACCCATGAAGTCAATGGCTTCTCCTTAGCCCTCCCTCCTCCTGCCCGATGACCACCCTTGTCTGTCAGCGTCCTCTCTGCTCTCTCTCCGGGTTCTCCTCCTACCATCTGATGGTTCCTTCCTACTGTCAATCACTAGCCACACCCCAGCCCCTGACCATGGGTGTCTAAGTCTGGGGTCTGAGCTCTCTGTTCTCTCATTAGCTGCTGTAGGTTAAGTTGTGATCTCCTTGCAAACAACTCCAGAATGTACCTATTCAGGTTTAATCTCTCCCCTGAGCTTTAGCCACATCTAACCTACTGCCTGGATGTCCCGCAGGCATCTCACCCAACCATAGACATAGAGAGCTGGAAGGGACCTCGGCAGGCACCTAGTCCCACTGACAATCATTCTGCCTCTGCTTGAAGACCTTCAAGTAAAGGGAGCCCACCTAGCTCATGAGGCCACCCATTCCTATCTCTTTGCAGCTTCTACCCCAGGCTCCAGGGTCTGCTCTCTGGGGCCAAACTGGCTAAGCCTAAACCCCAGCCCCCATGACAGGCCTTCAGATTCTTGATGACAGCTCTTACATCCCCCAAGGAATCTTCTTTTCTCCAGGCTAAATGTTCCCTTCAACCAATCCTCACGGCTCATGGACTCAAGGTCCATGCTCATCTTTGCGGCCCTCCTATGGACATTCTCCAGTGCATATTGCACAGAGATGAACAGAGATGAGGTCTGGGGAAGGCAGAGCCCCATGCCTGGAAGCCTGGCCTCTTGTGCAGTCCAAGAGCTCATTAGCTTGTTTTGGTTTCCACCTCACAACGCTGACTCAGAGTTTGCAGTCCCCTGAAACCCCAAGATCTTTGGGGGTTATTTGGGGGGGGGGGAGGGGGCTTCTGGGTAGGAGGGGAGGGAAACACCTGCTATTTACTCATGCTTTCATACTATACAAGTGTAAGAATTTTACATTTATCCCTACTGAATTTTATCTTACTGGGTTAGTCCCAATGCTCCTGGATCTTGATTTTGTCATTCAGTATGGTTAGCTAACCCTCCAAGCTCTGTACCATTTGCAAATGTGATGAACAAGCCTTTCCAAATCATTGAAATGCTGAACGGGACTAAGCCATAGACCCCTGGGGTATTACACCCGAGACCTCCTGCCACTCTGACAGTGAACAAGCAACAATTACTCTCTGCAGTTCTAGGCATGGAACTCACAAGATGATGGACCAGACATTTTCTTCAGTCTGCAATAACTCTCAACCCCCCTGCCCCCCAAAGAGGAATTATGTGTCAGGAGTAGAATTTGAATGAATCTACAAGAAAAGAAAGCCAAAACCCCAACAAGGTAACAGCCTTATTATGCATTAATGCTGCAGAGCACTCATTTTTAAGGGGTTCACTCAGTACTCTTTCTCAGCAGTCACCACAGACCCACAGGGCACATAAACTGACTCACGGGCATGTCCTTGAGAGACAGAGCCTATGTTTCTGCTGCAGACTCTGAAAGCGTACCTCGGTGTCCCTCACAGCTCATCCAGTCCCCAGCCCAACTACAACAAGCTGCAGAAATTCACCTTCCTCCAGAAGGAGAAGAGGAAGAGAATCAAGATTTCTTCTGCCTGGGGCAATCTCCAAAGTACAGAAGGCCAAGGCTATAGCATATCAACCCCAACTAGAACTGGGGCAGTCTTGAGTGGCTGTGCAAAATATGTTCTCTACTACCCTCATCCCCGCAAACTACTTAAGGCAGGGAGTGAGGCTAGTGGGGAATAAATTCCCCAACACAGCACCCAGGGGTATACCCACCATCAAAAGGGAGGGAATGTCCAAAATTGAGTGACAGATGAAAATAAGGAAAAAAGAAAATTCCATAAGCAGATAAATTAAAGAGAGAGGCTATTAAAATTAGAAGGAATTATGAGTACTAAAACATAAAAAGATCACAAACTTCTCTAAATAAGTATTACCAGACAAGATGACACTAATGATGATAATTTCATCCTTTAAAAAAGTAAAGGAACCAGCAAGGTAAAATTCTACACAAGGACTGATTTTTATTAACAAGGAAGAACTGGTTGCTGAAGTGAAAAAGATTAGGAGGAACTGACTTCCCCCTTCTAGAATTGGAGATATAGGAGAGAAAAACTGGCTGTGGTTAGTCAGTAAGCATTTTTAAGTACCCACTATTAGTACCTGGCAAGTGCTAGAACTTTAAATTTTGTGACAGAAGATTTTAAAAGGTTCAAAATGAACTAAAATTCTACAGGGAAAGTCAACCCAGGAGAAATGGAAAACTTTCCAGAAGGAAATTCTGAAGATATACAGGAAAACAATTTTAATGAGGGGGGAAAATGGGACTTGTCTTAAGAGATCAATGTGAATGCGTAGGGAACTTACCAATATATATAAAAGCTATGCACAGAGAAGCAATGTAAAATGAAGTAGAACTGGAAAATAACATATACAACCACAAAAGAACAGAAGCAACTAAACCAAGGGCTGGCCAACTGCTAGTCGCTGCCTGATTGCTAAGAATGGCTTCTATATTTTAAAATCCAATAAAACCTTATTCCCAAATGTAAAAACCATTCTTAGCTCCTTTGCCAAATAAAAACAGGTGGCCCATCTATCCCCTGAAATAAACAATCCAAACTGAATCCCACCAGTCTATAACGACCAAGCTCGGTCCCAAAGGAGAGCTATGAGAAGGTAGTGGGAGCCCAGAGATCTGGAATGCCGTACGGAACATCTGACTTTTTCACCATGTTTGGCTGAACTTTCCCCTCCTCTATTTTATGGATCATTATAATGGATGGCTCTCTGAAAAGTGAGGAATAAAGTGGGAAGTAGAGGTGATATAAAAATAAAAAGATGCCAATAAAACTTTCTTCTTTGAATGCACAGGGGATGAACAAAAGTGCGGCATGGTCCTGTAGCAGCGGGGCCACAAGTACTATGGCACCAAATGAGCGGAGGAAGCAATAAAGGTTTTTAAAAGCTGCATAGGGGCAGTGGAGGAAGGAGGATCAAATGAGAGATGGATGGGATTGCTGCTTGGGGCAAGCGGGACTAACTGACAACACCTCTTATTTCCCTTTCATTTTCTCTCACACAGAGAACAACGTTCCCACTGGAAACCAGAGAACACAAAGAGCTAACAAGGGAGCCGATACCTGAGATACGTAAGGGCAGAACAAAGGAGAATCCAGCTGCTCTCAGTGAATTCAAACCACCTGACCTAGATGAATTCTCCTCTTGGGTACTGAAAGAACTGGTAAGATGTGATTTCTGAGCCCACTGTTAATGATAATCTGAAAGAAATGGAGAATGAGAAAGATCTACAGGCCCAAAGGGGGGCCAATGTCCCAAAATTTCAAGAGAAGAAAACAGTCTTTGAACTATGGGACAGCCAGCTTGACTCTGGATTCCCAGGAAATTCCCAAATGTTTCATGAACATCAGAAAAGAAAGTGGGAATGACCAAGAACCAGCATGGCCCCATCAAGAACAAGCCTGTTATCATGTGGTCACTAAGCTGGCAGTGTGGGAAATGCCAGACACAGTTTATGTAGATCTGAGTAAAGCATTTGCTACTGCACCTCACACTGTCTCTGCAGAAAAGGTAGAGAGACTGGACAAGAAGATAACATAGACCCAGAACCAAAGCACAGCAGGTCTGCAGGGAAGGGCCGCAGGGTTCTGTGCCTGGCCCTGTGCCCTGATGCAGAGAAGGGGGACCTCCTGGTGCGTGGGCTCCATGTTCTCAGCAAAATAGGAGGTGAGGGTCAGGGCGCAGTGTAAGGCCCAAGGATAGTACCCAGGCTCTTTCAATCTGCTCCCTAACCATGCCTCACCTAGCCTATATTTTTTGAACTGGATTTTATAAAAAGCTCCAACTGTAGAGTTGACATTGCAGAATCAAGCTTGGCCAGAGTGCATCCCCCTCTGCAAGCTGTCCTCTGTTAGAGTGCACACAAGTCTGTTTTTCTCCATCGCAAAGGCAAGCTGTTCCACATCTCTGTGCTGAGAGGCATCACCAATGGATATCCTGCCCCAGCTTGTGCCATTCGCTTGTTCTTTTCCCACCACTGTCTAACTTTGTAATTCTGACCCCACTCTGAAAACTGGGGCTCCTCCCGGTTGTTGCTTTAATCAACTTGAGTGATCAGACCACTCACCAGAGAGGGTCCTCCTTCCAGACAACAGCCATGTTTCATGCTGGTTTTTGCATTTCTTGCACCTAGCACACACAGCAGGCACTTAATAAATGTTTGTTAATCAATTGACTACAAACTCAAAATGAGTCAGCAATGGGATGTGGCAGCCAAAAATGCTAATGTTGCTGCATTAAGAGGGATACCACTTCTGGGAATAAGGAGGCGGTATCTCTCTGTATTGTGCCCTGGTCAGACCACACTCTGGAGTCCAACAAGGGAAGTGGGGGGTGCAGTGGACGGAGCTCTTGGACTTGCAGTCAGGAACAGGGGAGTTCAAATTTGGCCTCAGGCACCAGCTGTGTGACCCTGGACAAGTCACTTGTCCCATGTCTTTCCTCAAATATAAAATGGGGATAGTAGAAGCACTTCCTTCTCAGAGTGGTTGTGAGGATTGAAGGAGATAATAGCACACAGCAGGCACTTATTAAATGCTTATTTCCTCTGTTTGTCCCCATGCTGGGTTCTGGGTACCATGTGTAAGGACACTGATAAGCTGAAGGGCATGCAGAAGAGGGCGATCAGGATGGCAGAGAGGCTAGACTCTATTTCCTATATTAAGGATCAAGTGAAAGACTTGAAGGTGTTTAACCCAGAAGAGCCTCAAGGAAGATGTGAAAGCTGCCTTCAGTTACCTGAAGGGCTGTCAGGAGGAAGAGGGATCAGACTGGTTCTGCCTGGTCTCCCCCAGACGGACCACACTGAGATTTAGTCCTGGAAGGAGCTCTGGGGGAAATCACAGCCAACACCTCCATTTTATAGAAGAAGAGACAGAATGACTCCCACCGTCCTGAATCCCAGAGCCAGGGAGCATTTCTGAGGCACAAGTCTGTCTCCTGGCTCTGGATGTTACTTGACATATACTTTTGTATGTCATAGGCTGGAGGAGCTGGTCCCCACACTGGGCTGTCCACGTGCTCCACTGTTCCCCACACATCAAGAGAAATCAAGGAAAGCATGCAACGTGAGAGGAAGCCAAGTGCAAAAGTCAAACAAGACTGGCAGGCAGAACGGGCACCTTGCTCTCTAAGGTTACCTTCCACCTAGTCTGTATATATCAAAATTTTAAGTACCTAGTTATGTCTCCCTTGTAAGATTCTCAAGGGCAGGATGGCTGGTTCTTTGCTTTGTATCTCTAGCACTTAGCACAATGCCTGGTACATAGTAGGTGCTTAATAAAGCTGACACATGAGTGTCACCTTGGAGGGGATGTCTACATCATTATAAGATCCTTCAAGTATTTAAGTATATACTTTTTATTTACTTATCTATGTAAAAGTTGTATCTTCTCACCCCTGTAAAATGTAAGCTCCTTGAGGGGAGATATTGTTTCATTTTTGTCTTTGTGCCCCAATTACTGAACACAGAATAGGAATTCCATAATTACTGGATGGATCTTGGGCAAGTCACTTCCACTTCTGTGGAATTCATCTCCCTCCTTGTACAATGGACTGAACTTGGTTCATTCTTTTAACAAACAGGTCAGTCAACAAACATTTATTATTTTTTTTTAAGCAATTGGGGTTAAGTAACTTGCTCAAGGTCACATGACCAGGTGTTTCTGGGTGGATGCTAAGTGTCTGAGCCCGGATTCGATCTCCAGGTCATCCCGACACTGGGGCCAGTGCTCTTACTTGCTGAGCCACCTGGCCGCCCCACAAACATTTGTTATTAATTATGTGCTAAGGATTTTATGTTAGGTGCTAGGATACAAAAGCAGTCCCTGCCCTCAATCCTAAAAATAAAAACAAACAAAAATAAAACATGCAAAAAAACTGTACTTACAAGATACACATAGTGTAAATGGAGAATAATTTCAGAGGGATGGCAATAAGCAGCAGAAGGGACAGGAAAAGGCCTCCTGCAGAAGAGAAGATAATCCAAGAAGGGAAGGTGAGGACATGGAACATTACAGGCTTGGGGGACAGCCATTAAAAAGTCATGGAGTTGCCAGATGGGGTGTCATGTTTGAGAAATAGCAAAAAGGCTATTTGCTGCTGGATCACAGAATATGTAGAGGTATGTAAAGTAAAAAGTAGGAAGGGGTCAGGTTGTAAAGTGCTTTAAAAGTCAAGCTGAGGATTTTGCATTTATTTTATATTTAATCGTGGAGGTAATAGGGAGCCCTTGGAGTTTCCTGATTGGGGTGGAGGGAGAATAAGAATGACCTGGTCAGACTTCAAGACCACTTTGGCACCGAGGTAGAGGACAGATGGGTGTAGGAAGAGACTTGAAGCCAAGACCGACCAGAAGGCAGACTGCAAACAATCCAGGCATAGGGTAATGAAAGCCTGCACTAGAATAGTGGCTGTGTAAGTGGAGAGAAGGGGACATATATGAGAGATGCTGTGACGGTAGAAATAAGAAGACCTGTAAAGAGACTGGATAGGTGGGGTGAGAATGAAGAGCTGAGGAAGACACCAAGATTGTAAGCCCAGGTGGCTGAGAAGATGGAAGGTGGAATTTAAAAGAGAGGATGGTTTTGGGGAAAGATAAGGAGTTTTTTTGGACATGCCGAGTCTGAGATGTCTATGAGACATCCATTTCAAGATGTCTAGAAAACTGATGGTCAAGAGAGAGGGTCAGAGTTAGATTAAAAAAATCTGAGAATCATCCCCACAGAGACAACAAATGAACTCATAGATGCTAAAGTCGTTACCTAGTGTGAATGTATAGAGAAGTGGAGAGGGCCCAGGCCACTTAGGGGACCATCTGTAGGGTGGAAGAAGATCCAGCAAAGAAGACTTAGAAAGAGCAGGGAGAAAGGTAGGATGGCAATTAAGAGAGAGCAGTGTCACACAAACCTGGAGAGGGCAGACTATTCAAAAGAAGGCCATCAGAGAGGGCAGGAAAGAGACTGAGAAAAAATCTAGGATTAGCAACTAAGACTTTATTGTTGTTGAATTTACCAAGCATTTATTAAGTGCCTAACATGTGTGTCCCCCGATGGCCAGGAGAATCTGGAGGCCAGCAGGTGCTGGGTGCTGGGGATACAGAGACAAAAACTGAACTCAGATGTGACTAGGAGTAAATAATATGAACAAAGAAAATATGCACATGTATACACAAAGAGGGGATAATAAGCATGTAGGAAGAAAATTACACACAGACACAGGAATTGCAAACCTTAGAGTCAGCACTGGACCAGGAGTCAGGAGGATGAGTTCAACTCCAGTCTCAGAAACTGACTGGGTGACCCTGGACCAGTCACTTAACCTCTTTCTGCCTGCCTCCCTGAACTCATCTGTACAGGGAGAACGTTGTGATGTAGATGTCACAACAGAGACGGATACACTTTGTAAACCTCTTTGCACGCCTTAAAGAGCTACATACACTCTAGCCAACGCTACTTCTGGGAGGGGCGGGGGAGGTTCGGGGCAGAAGGGAGCTATGAAGAAGGGGGTGCCCTCCAGGCACGGGGGCAGGAGCCCTTAGGGTGGAAGGTCACGCTCTGGGGGCCAGCGGCCCAAGCCCCCGTGGCCCTCCCGCGTCCCGGCCCACACACCTCTCCGGCTCCGAGTCGCTGGAAATCTCCTCGCTCAGCTTGGGCCTCCTCTTGGCACCCCCCTTGGGCCGGGCTGGCTCCCCCTCCACGTCGGGCTGCCAAGAAAAGGGCCCCGCCCCCGGTCAGAGGCCCTGTTCGGGGGCAGCCGCAGGCTGGGACCCCCGAGGGTAGGAGAGGAGGCCATGCCTGGGCCCAGCAGGGCAGAGACGAGCCCCGGGGCCGGACTCCCAGGGGACCCAGGGGAGGAACCCGAGCTGGACCCACCCGCTGGGGAGAGAGACACCGCAGCCCCCGGAAAAGGCCTCACCTTCCGCCGCCGCTTCCCCGCACCCGGGCCCGTCGGCTTCCCCCGCTTTCCCGAGGCCACCACAGCCGCCGACATGTTGTCTCCACACTTCAGCCGGTACAGCGCGAAGCTCACGTGGTGGCTGACCGGGAAGGCCTGGGCCACGCCCCCTATAAGCCGATAGGGTCCTGCCTCCTGGCCACGCCTCTCTCCTCCCCTCATAGGACACAGTAACAGGTATGGCCACGCCCCTGAAGCTCTCATAGGTCCAGGCGGGGAGTATGACTGCAGCCCTTAAGGGGGTGGGCTTTTCTACTGCCGGAGGAATATGTAATAGGAAGTTCGTCGTGACCACTTCCTGCTTCAGGGGCTATTACGCATGCTTGCGACCGGCCCCTATGGGAAGGGATGGGGAGGGGGGAGTGAGAGGAGCAAGGCTGCTGTGCTTCCGGGGAGCAGATTCTAGGGGGCGCTCGAGACACACCCCGGGGGGCGCCTCGGTGTTGGGGAGTAGAGTGGGCAGTGCCAGTGGGTGCTGGCGAGCTTGGGATGAGCCATACATGGCCCCCAAGTACAGAGGCGCCTGATGGTGCCAGCTGAGCACGGGGAAGGAGTTGGGCTTGACTGGTGTGCGGTCAGCGGGCGGTGCCCTCTGGGTGCCTGGGCAATGCCCACCAGACAGGGACCCCCTGGTGGCGGGAAGAGCCTGGGGCTGTTGACAGTACCATCTGGGGTGTCCTGGCAATGCCCCCAAGACATAGGACTCCCTAGACTGAGGAGGAGAGCCTGGGATTATTGACTGCCAGCTGGAAACTGGGGTGACCGGGCAACGCCCACCAGGCAATAGGGACCCCCAGGTGACAGGGAGAGCCTGGGATTATTGACTGCCAGCTGGGCACTGGGGTGACTGGGCAATGCCCACCAGATATAGGACTCCCTAAACTGAGGAGGAGAGCCTGGCGTTATTGACAGCCAGCTGGGCACTGGGGTGACCGGGCAACGTCCAACAAGAGAGTAGGGACCCCCAGGTGACAGGGAGAGCCTGGGATTATTGATAGTGCCATCTAGGCACTAGGAATGACACCGGGTAGCAACACCATCCCTGCCAGGACAGAACACCCCACCCAGACACATGTACACTTCAGTGTGCCCTAATCATCCTCCTCTCCCTTGAGGGCAGGAAACAACAATAAAGGTGTGTGCCAGTCTCTGAAGTTCCTCCCTTAGCCCAAAGGGCATGTTAATAACCACAGGGCTAATCTATTATTGAGGCACCAGCTGGGTTCTATCCTTCCTTCTTCCCCAGCATCTGGGCTGGCTGTGCTGCCTGTTGTCCAGGGAGCCTGGTTGCCCCGCCTACTGCCTGAAATTCTTACTGAGGTCACCCTGGGACTGGGGGGGTGAGGGGGTGGGGCAGAGGGAGGGTGGTAGAAGTGAAAGGTCTGGGGGAGGAGAAGCAGCTGCTGAAGACTAACCCTAGTATTGCCCTGCCCTACAGCCCCTGAAAGAACTAGTTGCCCAGAGGTGAGTGCCAGCAATCCCACCGCAGGGCACCAGAAACTAGGGTGGGCAAGAGCTAGACATGGTTGGAGAAGGGGAGGGTCTCAGATACCTGACTCTAGGGCAAAGACTCCCTGAAGGGGCGGGGGGGGGGAGAGGGATAGTGGACACAGCCCTGGGCCAGAGAGCTAGGCATGACTTCCTGGGTCTAGGTTGGTATGACTCTCATGCCCACCTCTCAGGATCCTAGATGGCAGGGGAACCCTTCCATCCCCTCTGCTTGAGCCCTCTGCCATCGTTGTCTGATCCCCCACCACTCCAAAAGCTACCTTCCCTCAGACTTTCCCCCTACACACACACATATACACCCCTTCTTCCTGCACTACCCCATCCAGTGACTCAGCCCCAGGCCTGTGCCAAGCCTGGGGGAGTTGAACATTTCCGGAATTGACAGAAAATGGAGAAGGCTATGTGGGCCAGGCCTAGATATCTTGGGGAGGACTTTGTGAACTGGGAAACAGAGAAAAAAAATTTCTTTCCATCGGTGGGGTTCATGAGGTGTGGGGGAAGAAGGGAAGCCATATGCATAGGAGTCCCCTTTCCTTTAAAAGTGATGTCTTCCTGCTATCTAGTTCCCTTTAACCCTTCATGGTCCAGAGTTCTTTTGAGGGCCAGTGTTTGGTGCTTCCCCAGAGATATCATCCAGCCTCCCAACCTCGGATCCCCAGGAAGGTAGAGACATGACTTTACCCTAAGATTAACCCTCCCTTGCCCATAGCCAGAAGGGTATGACTAGGGCTATCAGGTTTATGGTTTTCATTCATAAAATAAGTACTTATTAAGTATCTACTATATCCTGTGCTTGGTGCCTGGGAAAATATGAAAACAGTCCCATGGTGCTCACAGCCTAATAGGAAGCACTGTACGTGAAACTAGGGCCTTCCCTTTGCTGTTCTCTAACCCTAGAGGAATGAATCTATATCTGAGATACAACTTAGGCGGGGTGGTTTGGACTGTGTCACAAGGGCACTAACATGGGTGGAGGATATGCTGTCTCTCCTGACTGGTGTCCATCTTTACCAGTGCAGTCCAGACACTAGTGTCCCCAGGACTCAAGCCTAGAGGTTTCTCCCCAGCCTATGTTATATACATTGGCTCCCATCCCTCACCCAATCCTTAACTGGCATCCTGTTGATGTTGTCACATTGGAGTGGCAAGTGTAGAAAGGAAGGGATCAGACTACTATACACACTGTCTAGACTGTTATTGCCCAGGTGAAAGAGTTACGAGTTGTGGCTGTGATCTATATATTCAGCCTAAACTTCTTCCTAAGCTCCAGCTGTGAAGCATTGGCTATCCACTTGGATAGCTTCTTCCTTTGGTAAGTCCATATTGTTCCCCCTTACATTTCACCCTCCTCTGACCTTCCTTATTTCTAGGCAGGGTACTGCTGTCTTTCCAGTAACCTAAGTTTGAAATCTTAAAGTCATTCTCATTCTTTCTTCTCTCCAGCTCCCAGCTCCGCTCTCCCTACTGCCAAGTCTTGTTGATTCCACCTGCTCCCTTCTTTCAACTCACAAAACTGCTCTGCTAGTTTAGGCCTTTATCACCTCTCACCAGGACTACTGTCACATCCTCCTAATTGGTTCCTCCACTTCTATTTTTCTCCCCACTCCTAACCATCCTCCACACAGCCAAGCTAATCTTCTTAAAGTGCAGGTCTAACTATGTCATTCTATTTAAAAAACCTTCTGTGGTTCCCCATTGTTACCCCTAAAATAAAACTCAGAATCCTTGGCCCCACATTTGAAGCCCTTCACAGTCTGCTCCTAGCAAGAGGCAGTAGGGTCATGTGGCAAAAGCTATGGCTTTTTAAGTCAGAGGGTCTGGGTTCAAATCCTGCCTGTGATCTTATTGCCCATGACCTTGAACTTAATCTCCCTGGGTTTCACTTTTTTTCTATAGAATGAGGGGGCTGGACCAGGTGGCCTCTGAAGTCCCTTCCAAGGCTACATCTGTGATCCTTGGGCAAATTAACTACTTGATCTCCCTCAGTTTTTTCATCTGTACAATGAGATGGTTGGACTATATGAGGTCTGGAGCCCTGCCAGTTCTAAATCTATGATCCTCCCTCCCTCTTTGAGCTTATTGCACATTACAACCCTTTACACAGTCTACATCCTGGTTAAACTGGCCCACCTGCCATTCCTTAAACTTGACTTGCCACCCCTGCCTTCATACCTTTGGGCATACTATCCCCTGAGCCTAGGATGTGTTTCCTCTACAGGTTTGGCCTTCCAGAATCCTTCTTTCCTTCCCAATTCAACCCATATGGCCCAGGCAGCCTTTTCTGAGGCTTGTAGTTACTCTGTTCTTCCTCCTTGTGGGTACGTTACTCCTCTCCCCAGATTTTCTTGAACTTCTTTTTCTGTAAGGATATTCAAGCCACCCCACTCCCCTCCACCCCCTCCACAATGCAGACTCCCAAAGACAGATTGCTTTTCCTTTCTTTGGTCTTTATATCTCTAGCATCTAGCCCAGGCTTGTAGTAGATGGTTAATAAATGCTCATCAAATAGACAATCCTGTTCATTAAATAAAAAACATAAGCCCAACTCACCATGCATTTGTTAAATGCCTTCTGTGTGTAAGGCTCTTCTCTGAGTATGCATAAACCTTGCCTTCAAGGAGCTTCCACCCTGCCAGAAAGATCACTACATGTACACAGGCAGGTATGATAAAAGAAAGAATGTGATAAGACAAAGGACTATAGGAAAATTAGAAGATTGGGTTAGCTAGGGGGCACAGTGGATAGAGCACTCGCCTTGGAGACAGGAAGACTTGAGTTCAAATCCAGCCTCAGACATTTACTAGGTATGTGACTGTGGATAAGTCACCTAACCCCAGTACCTCCCCTCCCCCCAGAGACCATTTTTAGCTGAGGCATGAGGGAGGCTTCCTAGAGGGGGTGGCAGTTAAGCAGTTGGCTGCTTGAGGGTTGCAGCCTCTCAGGGGTTCTAGTTTTAAGACCACAGGCCTGTAACCATTTAATTTCAGCCTGTAAAATGACGCTAATGATACCTACCTCACAGGACTGTGGTGGGGAATCAGATGAGGAGATTATCTAAAGTGCTTTGCAAACTTTTAAATGTCAACCACCATGGTCATTATTCTCATCGTGCCCAGGTACTATTATCATCTCTTTTTTATAGATGCAGAAACTGAGCTTCAGAGACTAAATGATAGCTAGTGAATGGGAGATTGGAACTCAGGTCTTCTCATCTCAAATCTAGTGCTCTCTTTATCCAGGCTGCCCGTGGAAATCCTTGTAAAGGGAAGGATGCCTTTGTAATAATACTGATTTGTCGTTCAGTCATTTCAGTCCTATCCCACTCTTTGTGGCCCCATTTGGGGTTTTCTTGGCAGAGATACTGGAGGGGTTTGCCATTTCCTTCTCCAGCTCATTTTACAGATGAGAAAACTGAGGCAGACAGGTTAAGTGACTTGCCCAGGGTCACACAGCTAGCTAGTAAGTGTCTGAGGCCAGATTTGAACTCGGGAAGACTCATCTTCCTGACTCCAGTCTGGGTACTCTATCTACTGTACCACCTAGCTAACAACATAACATCAACAACAAACATTTATCGACACTTACTGTGGGCCAAGTACTGTGCTTTGTGTATTACAAAGATCATCTCATTTGGAAAGTGCCATTATTATCCCCATTTTACAGATAAGGAAACTGAGGCAAACAAAGGACATACAGTTCATGCGTATCTGAGGATACATTCTAACTCAGGCCCCCTGGAGCCCTAACCACTGGACCACCAAAGACAAGGAGGCGCCTGCTTGGACTGTACCAGAGAGTGTGTACTGGGAGGAGCAGTTGGAAAGGTAGGATGGGGTTGAGTGCAGAGTAACTTGGTGCCAGGCTAGAGAGGGTCCAGTGTGAAGGACTGTAGGTTTAGGGCTGGAAGGGACCTAAAGGTGTCAAATTCAGCCCCCTCTTTTCATCAATGAGGAAAGGGAGGCAGACATAAGTGGTCTCTTGCTCAGGGTCACACAGCTGGTATGTATCTAAAAGAAATGTTTGTTTTCTATTCTATTAATAACCCATTATTAATTAGGATCCAGGCTTCCTATTTCCTCATTCAGGGACCAGCCTCTGTAGACCAGTCAGCCAGTCTCTGAAAGGTACATCTGGTAGATGAGATTGCCCTAATCCTTAGGGAACCTGCTCCTCCATCTGGGACCCCACTGGATTAGGAGACCTTACTCCTGTTCAGAGTGTAGATAGACTCTAATCTCTGTGAATTCTTGCCCTTAGGGATTAAGTGTATGTCTTTGGACCCCTCCACTGGAGTTTAGGGTGACCCAGATCACGAAGGAGAAAGCCACCCAGAGTGGTCTGAGTAGAGCTGGATTCCCTTGTCCAGATTGCTGGAGGTGGCTGAGTCTCATGATCAAGCCATGTTCTCAGCAGGAGAAGCTGAGACTTTTAGCCCACCTCCTCATTTGAATGTCTACCAATCAGGACTTATTTCTCCTTTCAGGGGTATTCCCTTTCATAAAAATATATAAGGCAGTCAGTGTCTTGACCATCAATTTGTTGATTATTAGCTAGCCCAATTAACAAATTGATTATTAATTATCCAGAAACCATGTCTCTTGGACCCTTCAGTCATCACGTATAGGAGCCAGGATTCAAACTCAGACCCTCCTGACTCTAAGGTCAGCTCTCTAGCCACTATACTACTGTCTCTCATAAGGCAGGGGCAGAAGAGTTTCTGAACACCTTGTCTATGTTCCCAGGCTTCATCAATGGCTCCCAAGCGCAAGGCAGCTTCTGTAAGCACTGAAACACCCAAGAAGAAGGAGAAACCAGAGGCAGGAGACAACTTCCACTCAACCATAGAGGCCCTTAAAGCGGCACCCAAGGAGACACGGAAGGCTCGAGTGGATACCTTGTGCCCACTCAGCA
Organism: Petaurus breviceps papuanus; assembly: GCF_028583685.1. Classification (NCBI taxonomy): domain Eukaryota; kingdom Metazoa; phylum Chordata; class Mammalia; order Diprotodontia; family Petauridae; genus Petaurus; species Petaurus breviceps. The sequence goes on along the minus strand of NW_027185896.1, from coordinate 6,932,191 downwards.
ACAACCCTACTGTCCAAGTGAGCCTAGTCCCTAGGGTGCCTCTGACCTCTAAAGAGCTGGTGAATGATTTTGCCCTGGGCCTTGGGGCTTGGCTGAAGGAATTGAGTATTGGGAGCTGTCAGTCTCTTCATTCAGTGAGGGCCCTGACATTAAGGAAGGACAAAAGCCTCTGGGCCCCACGGTGGGGAGTTTAGAAAGCAAGATTGGAAGCACAGGTTCCCTGGATCCATTCCAAGCCCTCAGTAAGGCATGAGGCCCATGGCAGGAGGAGAGGGAAGGAAGACTGTCTAGTGGCTACACCTCCTCCTCAGACCCAGGTTGCTTGAAAGCCTGGCTGAGCCCTAATGCTGGGTTTTGGGGCTCTCTTCTCTTCTCCCTTGCCTCTACCCCTAGGTATATGAGGACTATGACTGTACCCTGAACCAGACCAACATAGGAAATAACAACAACAAATTCTACCTCATCCAGCTGTTGGATGAGAATGGTCGCTACGGTTGCTGGAACCGCTGGGGTCGTGTGGTAAGTGGCTACAGTGCCAGGGTGTCTAAGGGGCACCTGCTTACACAGAGGGCCTGAACTCCAAGTGAGCTGGTAAAAGAAGGGGTGGTGGGAGCCCAGGGCCAGAACAGGGCACATCACCTGCCTTCATCTGTCCAGGGAGAGACCGGCCAGTCCAAGCTAAACTATTTCCCCTCCTTGGATGAAGCTAAGAAAGACTTTGAGAAGAAGTTCAGGGAAAAAACCAAGAACTGCTGGGCTGATCGAGACAACTTTGTGGCCCACTCGGGCAAGTACACACTCATCGAAGTTCAGGCTGATGATGGTGAGGAGCACCAGGAAGGTGTGGTCAAGGTGAGTCCCTCCCAGGTATCTCCCCTGAAGTTCTCACTCAGGGCCCTAGCAGGAAACCTAGCAGTGGTGAACCAAAGCTGTGTACAGAGAACCAAACAGAGTGTTAGACTTGAAGTCAGGGAGGGCAGATGTCAAAACCCTCCTCAGCCGCTTCTAACTGGGGCCTCAGTTTCCCCCTCTGTAAAAGGAGAGGGTCCGAGCAGAAGGGCTCATGAGCCCATGCTTTGTCATCTGGTTGAAAGCAGACACCATAAGAACAGTCTGCAATCCCTGGATGATGGCACAGACAGGTTTCATGACCAAGGTTTGCAAAGTGCTTTCTATATACTATTGTCAAGGCAGCATGAGCTATGTACTGGATAGTAGAGGGTTGCATTTAGAGATGGGAGGAGCTGGGTTCACACCTGGCTCTGGCCTTGTGTGACTGTGGGCGTTACCTCTCTAAGCCTCCTTTTCCTCAATTCTAATAATAATTTGCTTCATTAATTCCTGTAATAGCTGACTTCAGAGAAGGGTTGTTAAGTTCAAATGAGATCATGCCCCCAACACCCGCATATGTACTCTGCATACTTTAAAGCATTACAGAAATGTTAGTATTGTCATCTGATCCTCATAAGGAGGGAATAGGCCCTGTAGGTACTATGATCACAGAGAGAAGATGTGACCTGCTCAGGGTCACCCTGTCAGTCAGTGGGTGAGATGGGACTAGAACCCAAGGCTTCTGATTCGAAGACTAGCCGGACTTCTTTTCTAGCGAGCTAACTTGGGCAGTTTTTGTTCACTGCTTCAAAGAGGGCCTGCTTGGGGGTAGGTCCTGATGTGGGGATGGGACCCCCTTCCTATTCCTCCTCCTCGGCAACAGCAGAGAAAGGGGGAAACTGGGCTCCAGTCCCACCCAGGCTGCTGGTCCTCTGCCCAGGGGGAGGAGGATCCCTCTCTGGGACAACTGACAAGACTCTCATTTTTTTTTTTTTTACTTTGAATCCCCAGTGCCTAACACAGACCCTAGCACATGAGAAGACACTTGATAAATGCTTGTTTGCTCGACTGAACCCTGGAGAATCTGCTAGAGACCAGCATACAGTACTTTCCCTGTGGTCTCCTGTCCCCTCTGGGCAGGACCCTGCCAACCAGTCTGTGGCATGAGGTCCATTGACTGCCCCACTCCTTCTGTCCCCCAAGTTTCTCTATCCATCTTTTGGGTTTGTGCCTAGGATTCCAGGGTTCAGATCTCGTTTCAGATGAACGACACACATTTATTAAATGTCTGAATTCTCCAATACAAAGACAAAAACAAAACAACTCTTGCTCTCAAAGAACTTACATTCTACAGTTGGTGTGTGTGGGGGGAACACAACCCACAGAGATAAATAAATAAGAAGTATTTGCAGAGTAGTTCAAAGGGAAAGGATGCTAAAAGCTAGGGGAATGTTATTGTTTGTCCTATGTCAAGGAGGACGAATGACATCGGGAGGGTGATGTCTTGAATTGCAAGTGAATTGGATTTAATTGAGGCAGGGCTGTGCAGTCATCAGCCTCACTCTGTCCTCCAGAGTCATTAGTCCAGTGGCAAGACATAGTTCAGGACAACTGGCAATGGCCCAGGATGCAGTGGGAGACCCTGGGCCTTTTTAGCTAAGGTCTTTCCCAGGTCTGTTTGTCTGAGGCAACACTCATTCAGTGATTAAAGACTAGGTAAGAATTGAGGTAAAAGAAGGCCTACTTTGACTTCCCAAAAGAATCAGTCTGGGAGGAGACACTCAGGGTTTCTGGCCAGAACAGAAACAATTACTATTTACACTTACTCAGAGCCATCAAATCCCAAACAATAAGCAAGTGAGGTTTGGTCTGGGACCTATTATTGGCCAAGCATTGAGAAGCAGAGTGATTTGGGTTTAAAGGCATAGTCAGATAGCTCTATTTGGATCCCAGTGGGCATAAACAAATTATCAGAGCTATTATTTCAAGAAATCATGAATGAAAATTACATGAGACAAGAGTTAATTGTCCCAGTTTTTTGGGGGGGAAAATAAATAACTAAATAAATGGGGGATGGTGGAAATCTAGTCCCCAAAGGCCAAGATATAAGAAGAGGGGAAGGAAAGAAGAAAGGAAGGAAAGAAGAAAGAAAGGAAGGAAGGAAGGAAGGAAGGAAGGAAGGAAGGAAGGAAGGAAG
>NW_027185896.1:6928616-6929153 GCF_028583685.1 Petaurus breviceps papuanus | reverse complement strand
GAAGGAAGGAAGGAAGGAAGGAAGGAAGGAAGGAAGGAAGGAAGGAAACAGCATTGTTCAACTGGAACTGGCCAGTTGGGGGGTAGGGGGTGTAGCTACTACTACTCACAGATTCTTGTTTTTCCTTCTTTATTGAAAGAGAACCAGTGATGAGAAGGGTGATGTCTTGACTTGCAAGTGAATTGGATGTAGGTGAGGCAGGGCTGTGCACTTGATTTTTGAGTAGAGAAGTGACCTGGTCAGATTTGGTAGTTGTGTGGCGAGACTGGAGTCAGGAAAGCAGTTAGGAGGCTCTGGCATGAGGACCTGAACTAGGGTAGAGGCTGTAAGACAAGCCTCCCTCCCTCACTTGGGTCACCACTTCTCCTGAATTAGTTAGTACCTGCCACTGGAGAACTGCTGTGCTTCTTTAGCCTGCTGCCACTTCTGGGGCCACTGTCAGCCGTGTGTGTGTGTGTGTGTGTGTGTGTGTGTGTGTGTGTGTGTGTGTGAGAGTGTGTCTGTATGTGTGAGTGTGAGAGTGTGTCTGTATGTGTG
>NW_027185896.1:6916312-6928516 GCF_028583685.1 Petaurus breviceps papuanus | reverse complement strand
TGTGTGTGTGTGTGTGTGTGTAACAGTAAACAACTACCGGGTGGCCAGGTAGCACAGCGAGTAAGAGCACCGGCTCCAGTGTCAGGATGACCTGGAGATCGAATCCCGGGCTCAGACACTCAGCACCACACACAGAAATAACTGGCCGTGTAACCTTGAGCAAGTTACTTAATCCTGATTGCTTTATAAAAAAACAACAACAATAAATAACTAGTTCTCTAAAAAATGCAGGAAACTCTTAAGTTTAATCTGCATTATTAATATTTTCTCCATCTCTTTCTTCTAAGAGTCCCCACAATCAACAAAACAATAGATCCCGTCCTTATTTGTAGTTTGCTGATTTTCAAAGTGTGAGCGCTCACACTGAAAATTGAGCAATCAGGTTCAAGCTGGCTCCAGCACATCCCTGGGTTCCCATCAAGCTTTCCTGGGACAAAATGAAATAAAGGATAGTAGGATCCTTTGAAAAACCCTAGGGATCATGTAGTATCCAACTCCCTCCTTTTACAGAAGAGGAAATCTCACAGGGAGAGGAGGAGTGCCTTGTCTAAGCTCTCAAAGCCAGTACCTAGCCAAACCAGGACTGGAACTCGGCTCTCTGAGCCTATACTCACTGACTTTTCACTTAATCACAAGGAGCTTCAGACCTTTCCCAAAATTACTGAAAACCCACCAGAGATACAGAAAGCCATGTAGTGCTCAATATTTAGACTCTGGCTGGAGCCCAGAGGTAGAGGAGTTAATGAGTTCATTAGTGGAGTGGAGGAGGGAGAGTTGTATGTCATTATTTATTATTCCAACATTACAGAATCTCAGAGTTGGAAGGGATGTCTGAACATTTGTTGAGGAGAGCAGGAATTGAGCGTCCCCACTTCATACCTACCATCCATGCACACTCGCCCAGCCTCCATGTGGCACATTGGGAAGTGGGATGGATTTGAAGTTAAAAGACTTGGGTTTGAATCCTGGCTTCAGTGCTACAGTTTGGCCTCACACTCGTTATTTAACCTCTCCTGGTCTCATTTTTCTCATCTATAAAATGAGGAGGTTGAATGAAATGACCTCTGAGTCCTCCTTCACCTCCAAATCTGTGATTCTCTGACCTCCAGTGACAGCAAGCTCCACCCTAACCCAGGTCCCCAGTAAGCACATATCAAGCTCTGCTATGTGTCAGGCTAAGAGAATGGAACCTGGAGAAGCAAAGCTGTCCAATCTACTGTGGGCTTGCTCTAAATGTCCCGAAGACTTTCCCTACCAGCTAGCCCAAATATCTCTCTTTGCTACTTCCCCTATTGGTCCTTCTTCTGTCCTTGAACACAGCAAATCTAATTTGCTATTTAGGGGAGCACTGTCGTGTTCCCCTAAATCTTCAGCTTCCTTCCATTGTTTCTTGGTTGGCCTTCTGAGGTCAAACAGAATAAGTCTTTTTCTCTTTCATGTGACAGCCTTCAAATATCTGAAGCCAGCTATCTCCCTACCCACCCCACCAATCTTTCCTAGGTAAATATCCCTCTTCAACTGACTTTTATATGACCTGGTCTCCAGTCCTCTCCCCATGCCAGGCATCTGTTGGATGGCTGCTATGCTTTATGGTTGCAACACAGGATATTGGGGGTTAGTCTATACAGAGGATCCCTCTTTTATGGGTTCCATTCTCACACAATTCAGAAGGTGTTCAGACCCCATCCTTGACATTATGAAATAAAAACCTATTAGACAGGTCATTTCTGGCCTGACCCTGCTATTTATCCTGCCAATTCAGAGAATTTATTTTACCTGTCTTTCAGGATATAGAAAAATAGTGCTAAGGCCCATTAATTTGGAAACTCAAATGGTTCCCTGGAGTGAGGTCTTTTCAAAGTGCAAGAGATATGTGTTTTCTCAACTTTTCTTCAGCTTTAGTGTTTGGTTTCATTGAACATTTTGTTCTGATCTGAACTTAAGGTTTCTTTTTAAAAAATGTTTTATTAAAAACTTAATATTGGACATTGATACAACCCCCTAAACTTATTTAGTAACCATTTAAAGTTAATTAATTTTTGCCACATTTTTTAAAACTTACTTTTAGTTTTCAACATTCATTTCCACAAGATTTTAAGTTACAAATTTTCTCCCTGTCTTTCCCCTACCCCCCACCCCAAGATAGCAAGCCTACTGAATACCCCTTCCCCCAATCTGCTCTCTCTTATATCTTCCCCCGTCCTCCAGCCCTAACTTTCTAGAAGGGCAAGATGGATTTCTATACCCCAGTGCCTGTATATCTTATATCCCAGTTGCATGTAAAAAAACAATTTTTTTAAACATTTGTTTTTAAAACTTTGATTTCCAGATTCTTTCTCTTCTTCCCTTCTCACTCACCCGCACTGGGAAGATAAGCAATTCAATACAGGTTGTACATGTGTAGTCACCCAAATAGTTTCCATAATTGTTATATTGTGAAAGACTAACTATATTTTCCTCCCTCCTATCCCACTCCCCACTTATTCTATTTTCTACTTTGCCCCTGCCCCTTTTCAAAAGTGTTTGCTTCTGACTACCCTCCCCCCCACTCTGCCCTCCTTTCTATCATCCCCCCTCTTATCCCCTTCCCCCCTACTTTCCTGTAGGGTAAGATACCCAAATGAGTGTGTATGTTATTCCCTCCTTAAGCCAAATTCAATGAGAGTAAGGTTGACCCAATCCCTTTCACCTTCCTGCTCTTCCCCTCCATTTAAAGTTAATTTCAATGAATAAAAATAATTTTTTATTTTTTCCCCATGTCTGTTACTACCTACCAACACACTTCCCTCCCACTCTGAGTAAAAGCCATATAACAAATATAGTACAGTCAGGCAAAACAAATCAACACATAAGCCCATAAGCCACGTCTGGGAATGTGCACCTGGTGTGATACCTCTGTGGAAGGTATGTTTCCTTCTGCGATTTCTGAAGTCACGTTTGGAATTGGCTTTGGTCAGTTCTGAGGTCTTTCAGAGTTGTTTGCACTCACTGTGCCGCAATCAGCAGGTAAATTCTCTTGGTTGTGCTCACTGCTACCTGCACTAATTCATATTACCCCATATTTCTCTGAATCCATCCTGGTCCTCTTTACTTAGAGCATAATAAAACCCATTAGACTCATATACCACAATTTGTTCAGCCATTCCTCAGCTGATGGACACCTGTTCTGTTTCTAGCTCTTTGCTACAACAAAATGTGCTTCTATAAATATTCTTGTTTTTATGAGTTCTTTCCCTCTCTGACCTTGACCTTCTTAGGAGTATGTGACTAATAGTAATATTACTAAATGTAAGGGTATTTACAGTTCAGTGGATTTTTGGAAGTACTTCCCAATTGTTTTTTAGAATTAGTGGAACCAGTTCTCAGCTCAACCAACAATTCACTAGTGTACCCATCCTCCCATATCCCTTCCACACAGCATTGTCATTTTGCCTTCTTTGTTATCTTTGTCAGTCTGGTGGGTGTGAGGTAGAATCTCAGAGTTGTTTTAACCTGCATTTTTCATATCATTAATGACTTGGAGCATTTCTCATATGGTTGTTGGTATTTCTTTATTAGATAACTTTGATGATGTGTCTCTTATTTGTATATATATATATATATATTCATATGAATTATTTTTATGTCTTAGATGGTAAACCTTTATCAGAGAAAGGTTCCATTACTCAACTTAGACTTAACCTCTAGCCCAAGATAAAAGGGAATTTATCCACTAAGACTGGAAAGACAAGTTACCTTTAAGTCAACTCCCCTTTCTCCAGTTACCAGAGAGAAGAACTTAGCCTTACAAATCTATGATTATTTTATTCCTACAAAGGGGTCTTACCCTAAATTATCTGCTACTAAACGATAAAGTTTTATCAATCTATTCAGTAAATCTGTAGGCAACCTTGACTTAAGAACATATCTATGCTAATTTGGCTTAGCTGTTAGAGCTAGCTTTTTCTAAAGAAGGGTGCTTAATCTTACAATCAAACTAAAAATTAATCAAAGCAATCAATACTAACTGACTTCCTGTTCAACCATCATGTCATCTGAAAATAGGAAAACTTATTTCCTCTTTGCCCATGTTTATTTCCTTAGTTTCTTTTCTTTTTTTTTTGGAGGGGGAAGGTAGGGCAATTGGGGTTAAGTGACTTGCCCAAGGTCACACAACTAGTTTTCTGTGTGTTACTTGTCTGAGGCTGGATTTAAACTCAGGTCCTCCTGACTCCAGGGTGGGTGCTCTATTCACTGCTCCAGCTAGCCACCCCTCAGTTTCTTTTTCTACTCTTTTTTACTATAGCTGGAGTTTCTAGGATTTTATTAAATAATGGTGGTGATGATGGCTATTCTTGCTTTATTCCTGATGTTGGGAAGTGTTACTTTTCTATTACAGATTGTAATCGTTATTTATTTTCTATAGATACTGTTTACTGTTTTGAGGATAGTGGATCACTAGTATAAGGAACTCCTCTACAACTTGTAGTCTTAGAGAACTGCCTGGCACACTGAGAGGGTTAGTGACTTGACTGTAATCATATGAACAATATGTGTCAAAGGTAGAACTTAGGGGCGGCTAGTGGCACAGTTAATAGAGCACTGGCTCTGGAGTCAGGAGGACCTGAGTTCAAATCCAGTCTCAGACACTTGACAAACTTACTAGCTGTGTGACTTTGGGCAAATCGCTTAACCCCAATTGCCCTCTAACCCCCCCCCCTCCAAAACCAAAGGTAGGACTTGAACCCACATCTTCCTGACTTGAAGGCTAGCTCTCAAGTTTTTTTAATTATTCTTTCCATTTACTTTATTTATATCATTGTACATATTGTTTTCCTGGATCTGTTTCACTCTCTATCAGTTCATAGAAATTTCATACTTCTCTGAATTTTTCCTATTCCTTGTTTCTTATGGCTCAGTAATATTCCATCATATTCATAAAATCCACAATTTTGGAGGGTATTTCCTTACACTGCTTCTAGCTCATTACTACCACAAAAAGTATGTATTGAGTGGTTTGGTATGTATGGGGTAGTTCTTCTTACCTTTGTTCTTTCTCCTTGGGCATATGCCTAGCAGTGGGATCTCAGGATCAAAGATAATGAACATTTTAGTTGCTTATTTTTTTTAGCACAATTCAAAATTGTTTTCTAGAATGATTGGACCAATTCATAGCTCCCCCAAAGGTATATTAGTGTGCCTGTCTTCCTGTAGCCTTTTCAACATTAACGATTTCCATCTTTGTCATGTTTGCCAATTTGTTGGGTATGAAGCAAAACCTGAGAGTTGTTCTGATTTGCATTTCCCTTATTATTAGTAATTAAAGGATCAGTTATTCATAAGGAGGATCAGTAGTTGAAGTTCTTTTGAGAACTGTTCATATGTGCTTTCACTGTTCATTCATTGATGAATGTCTCTGGGTCTATATTTTTGTTGTTGGTGAGTTTTTTCAGTTGTGTCTGACTCTCCAGTGTTTTGGGTTTTTTTTGACAAAGACACTGGAGTGGTTTGTCATTTCCTTCTCTAGCTCATTTTATAGATGAGGAAACTGAAGCAAACAGGGTGTAGTGACTTTTCCAGGGTGACAGTTAGTAAGTATCTGAGACTAGATTTGAACCCAGGTCCTCCTGACTCCAGGGCTGGTGCTCCTTCCCCTGCACCACATAGCTGCTCATATATTTGTGTTAAATATCTATACATTGTAGATATCAGACCCTGATCAGAGATATTAGATACAAAGATCTTTTCCCCCAGTTGCTTCCTTTCTTATCCTAACTGTATTCATTTTGTTTGTGAAAAATCTTTTCAATTTTACATATTCAAAACTATATATTTTATTCTTTGTGATCTCCTCTCTACAAAACTGGTTAAGAATTTTACCTCTAACTACAGTTGTGAAAGACACCTCTGACTATTTTTCTCTAATCGCCTTCTATTTGTTTAAATCATGTCCATTTAGAACTTATTGTGATAGATCATGGAAAATGCTGATTTAAACTGATTTTTTGCCAAACTGTCTTCTCATTTTTTCCTGCAGTTCTAGGCAAGTATTTTCCAATGAATAGAACAATCCAGCATCAGAATAGGCTTCTGCGAGGAGTAGTGAGATCCCTGTCACTGAATATCTGAGAGGCTGTAAGATAGACTCTCACCCTAAGGAAGCTTGTGACTGTGTGAAAAGAGCTTTGGGCTGGGAGTCAGAAGACCTGAGTTCAGGTCCTGATTCTGCTGTTTACTGACTGTGTGACCTCGCCTTCCCGGGACCTCACTTTGCCCTTCTGTACAATGAGATTGGACCAGCTTGTGTCTAAGGTTCCTGCCAGCTCTGAAAGGCTGTGGATCTTTTGTGACCTCTGAGGACTTTTGCAGTGCCAAGAATCTAGGATTCCATGGAATCAAAGGGGGGAACATGCAAAACGATCTGATTCTTTTAGGAAGAATGATTTCTGGTCCCTCCATCTGGAGGCGATTAAGGCATCCTGTGCCGTTCTCCGTGGCTCTGGGATCCTGTCTGACCCACTCTTTTCCTCACTCACTCATTCATCAAACATTTCCTGAACTCCTCCTGTGTACAGGGGTCTGTGCTGAGGCAAGCTGAGAAGGAAACAGAGATGAATCTCCCCCCAAATTCGCTATCTGTAGAGGGGAGCGGATATGGATATAAATAATTATACTGCAAGACAGGTTGTGCCATGGGTCATAAGGGAAAGCCAGCCACGGTTCTGTGGATGTTCCGAAGCAGGAAAGGTTGTTTGGGTTTTTTTGGTTTGGTTTGTTTTTTTGGCTGAGTGGTATCAGGGAAGGCTTCCTGGAGGAGAAGATATTTGAACAGGACCACGAAGGATAGATAGGGTAGTTGTGACAGGAGGACACTCCAGATGGAGGGGACAGGCATGAGTCCAAGGGCAGAAGCAGGAGGACTTAAAGAATGTATGAGAATCATCCTCACTGTGGGGGAGACAGCTCACACAGGCAGGTTATGGGAAAAGAGCTGGATGACAGAGGCCAAGGAAACTGTCGATAGTGAGCCCTTGGAGGCTTCACAGCAAGGATGGCTCGTGGTTCGAGTCGGGTTCTAGGAAGATTAGTCTGGTGCTGCATCAGAGCCTTCTGTGGGAGCACCAGACAGCCTGGTTACCCTGGGAGAGGAAAGAAGAGAAGAGAACCTGGCTCCAGTGGCAGCCAGAGCTGGACGGGGAAGCCAGGGTGCGGCAAGGCCCACAGGCTTCCTAGGCACAAGGGGAGGGCTCTATTCATGATAAAATAACCATATATTCTTTATTTCCTCATCTCCTTCCAAGAGAATTTTTTAAAAACCACCCTGGGTAAGTCATTTCCGTTCTCTGGGACTCCATGTCTGCCTCTGTAAATAAAGTTAGACTAGATCTCCAAGGCCCCTTCCAGCTTCAAATTCTCTGAATCTACAACGTAGTAAATTATAGACTTAAGGGCATGGAGGGAAGGAAGGATTTTCTGTTCTCTTCAGGCCAAAGAGGGCAAGGGGAGGGATTGTAGTCTGAGAGGGGTGGAGGGGCTGGGCACAATAGAACCTGGGCTCAAGTACATCAGGGACTAAAGAAGTTCTTCCAGAGCTGGAGCAAGGCTCAGCTTTGAGAACGAATGCCGTCCCCCACCAGGGCTGGTGTGAGTAAAGGGCACTGGGACATTTAAGTGGAGTAGAAATGGCAGCTATTTGTAAAGTCTTTATCACTATGGGAGATGGGGGAAAATACAGGAAAATTGGGGGGACCAAAGGATGGAAGGCCTTGAATGCTGAGTTGTGCAGCTTGGACCTTATCTCATGGACAGTGGGCAGTGGGCACCCTCCTCCCTTCATCCTGAGGAGACTAAGGGAAACCAGTCAGCCTGGGGGCTGGTGTAAACTCTGAGCACCTTCTAGCTGTGTGGTCATGGGCAATGTGTTCAGTTTCTTCCTCTGTAGACTAGATAGTAGTCTTGGCACTCTCTTCTTCACATAGCTATTGTGAGAAAAGGCCCTTGTAAAACTTAAAGCAACAGAGAAATGGGGACAGTTGTAGTTATGGAAGTTATGGAATCAAACCCTCAGTTTCTGACCACCGTTCAGTGGCCTTGTGTTGTCCCACAGAGGGAGGCCCAAGCTTAGGATTTAGGAGAGGGGTAGCTGCTGACCCTGACATGACCCTGTCCTTCTCCTCACCAGGTGGATGGGGTCCAGGCTGGTCAGTGGAACATCAAGCCTTGTACATTAGATCCAGCCACCCAGGAACTGGTGTCCCTCATCTTCAGCCATGACATGTTCAATGATGCAATGAAGACCATGAACCTTGGTGAGACTAGGCAGGGAGGAAATTGGGGAGGGAATAATTAAGGGGGAGAGAAGTGAGAGGTAGCTGTACCTCAGAGCCTGGGCTTCATCCTGCTTCTTCTCCTACCCCTGCCCTGCCAAATAGATGTTAAGAAGATGCCCTTGGGGAAGCTGAGCAAGCAGCAGATTGCCAAGGGCTTTGAGGCCTTGGAGGCCCTAGAGGCTGCCCTACAGAAGAGCTCAGAGGCAAAACAGCTGGAGGAACTGTCCTCCCACTTCTACACAATCATTCCCCATAACTTTGGCAGGACCCGGCCCCCACCCATCAACTCCCTGGAGGTCCTTCAGGCCAAGAAGGACATGCTGTTGGTGAGAGCTAGGGGACAGATGGACAGGCTGGAAGAGGGACAGATGGAAGTGATGGAGACAGATGGATGGGAATGGAAAGACAGATGGAAAAGGATGGGGGTGGTGAGAATATGAACAGTTGTAAAGATGGACAGAAATAAGGGGCAGACAGAGAAAGGGGAAAGGGATGAATGGAGGTAGGGGAGGCAGATGGACAGGAATTGGAGATGAGGGGACAGACGGATAAGGAGGACAGAGAGAAATATGGGGGAATGTACAGGTGGTAGGAGACAGACATGAGCAGGAGGGTTGAATAGACCAGAGATAGTCAAATGAAAGCTATGGAGAGAATATACTGTAGGAAACAAAGAGGGAGACAGAGAGGATGGACTGGGCTGAGAAGATGGTGGGATGGAGCAGTCAGAAGAACAGTCCCCAAGGCTAACCTACCTGTCATCCCAGGTCCTGGCTGACATTGAGCTGGCCCAGGCCCTGAAGGCTGGACAGGAGGAGGAAGAAAAGAAGATGAAGGTGAGAGAAGTGCCTCACCCACTGGACCGTGATTACGAGCTCCTGAAATGCCAGCTGCAGCCACTGGCAACTGAAACACATGAGTACAAGGTGTGTGGCATAACCAAGATGGCAGCAGAGAATGCTCAGAGGCCTACATTGGCACAGCCACCTGGCCTTGGCCATCCCTGGAAAAAGAGGCTGGGGGAGGGGGAGGGGGGACTCTGTCCACTCTGCCCCAGACTGGCATGTCTTACAGATTCCAGGGTCACGGGAAGAGTTGGGTACTACGTAATCTTGGCTGCCCCTTATTCACCTAGGACAAGTCCCATCTCTCTGGACCCTAGTTACCCCATATGAACACTGAGAAAGTTGGCTTTGCTGGTTTCTGAGGTCCTTCCACACAACTCTATGATTCTAGGGTCCTAAATTGGTTTGTATTCACTGTAGCGACCACCAGACACTGTTTATTGCAAAAGAGGTTTTGGGCAGCCTGCCCTGGTGGCTCTGGGTCTGAAGTAGCAGCCCTCAGACATTGGAGCCCTGAAGCCACAATATTGCTGCTGGAGGCAAGGTCTTTGCATCCAGCCTCTCCCCACCCAAATGCCCTTGCACACCTTTAGCCTTCCTTACCTTCCTTTCTCCCTTTCTCACCACAGCTGATTGAAAACTACCTGAAGAAGACAGGATGGCCTCATCTCCTCATTCTCCATATCTGGAAAATTAATCGAGAGGGGGAGGTGAGAGGAGCCAGGGCCACCCACTCCCCTCATCTTCCCAGTGCTGGCCTTCTCTAAGCACCCGCTCCCAGAGAGGAGACAGCTGGAGGAGACAACATGAAAATATGTTGCCTCATTTCTTTGAAGCCCTGCCAAAAGCTTTTTCCTTCCTGGTCCACAGCCCATTTATACATAGGACCATAGAGTTTAGAGCTGGGAGGGACTTCAGAAATCAGCTAGTTTATCTCCGCCATTTTATACATGAGGAAATAGGCAGAGAAAAGAAAAGTGACTTGCCTGCAGTCCTGACTGTGTGTATTAATGGGAGGAGGTGGAGAGCCCAGGGCCTTTCAGCTCCTTGTCACAAACATCTAGGTCCCTTCCCTGGCTGAGGCCTGGGGCCTTATATTCCCCATATGAGCAGTTTGGCAAGGTCCCAGAACCTGGAGCTTGGTGCTGACCCACTTCCCCATCCCATGTTCCAGGGAGAGCGGTTCCAGGACCATGCCAAGCTAGAGAACCGGCGGTTGCTGTGGCATGGAACCAATGTGGCGGTGGCGGCTGCTATCCTCAAGAGTGGCCTCCGAATCATGCCCCACTCGGGTGGGCGTGTGGGGCGGGGTATCTACTTTGCTTCTGAGAACAGCAAGTCAGCTGGTTATGGTGAGAGATCTCTGTGCCACTGCCCAGTTCTCCCCAGAAGTCCTTGGTGGTAGAATCTGAGAGAAACGGCCCCTCCCAGGAGCCCAAGGACCCCCGATCCCTCTATTCCTTTGGGTCTGGGGCTTGTCCCACATCCCTTGTGATCTGAGCTCCAGATCGGGATCTCCAAAGGCCTACAGGACGTGTCCTACCAACACCTCAAACTTAACCTATCCCAAACCAAAACCAAGCTTCTGGTCCTCTTTCCCCCTAAATCTGCTCCTCCTTCTAAGCTCATTAATTCTGTCTGCGGCACAGCTGCTCGCCCAGTCTCCCATTTTCACAGCCTCTGGGTAATCTTTGACTCAATGACCTTTCAGATCTCAGATCAGGCCTCAGATCACCAGCTTCTGTCCCTTCTACTTCCTCAGTAGCTCCCTCACCAATCCCTTCCTTTCTGGTCCAGCCCCCAGCAGCCATGCCCATCTCTACTTACTCCCTCCTCCAGCTCATCCTTTGTGCTGCTACCACAATAGCCTTTCTTGAGCATACAGCTGGTCACATCACTCCTCTGTGGAAAAATGTTCACTGACTCCCCATTGCCTACCAGGTAGCGTCCAAAGTCTTTAGCCTGTCATTCAAGGCCCTCTTCAATCTGCCACCATCCTTTTCTAGTTTATACATTTTTCACTGATACTTTTTTTAAACATCCCTATCATTTGCCAATGACTTCCACCCCTACTCCCAATAGACACGTCCCCTCCTTGTAACAAAGAAGTGCAGTCGAGAAAAACAAAGCAACACACTGACCTTGTCTAGCAAAGTATGCCGCATTCCACACTATAGTCCACCACTCTTCTGCTGAGAGGAGGGAGGCCTCATCAGGATTGGTCATGACGCCAGGCAGTTTTGTTATCTTTCAGTATTGTCTTTCTTTGTGTTTTTGTGGTGGTTGTTCCACACACTCTACAAATTACTCCACCTATACTGCTCAGCCTCCTTGAGTCGTGGCAGATTCAAACTTGGTATGCCCCAGCCCAAAGTGAGGGTCCCAGGCCACAAAGACCCCACCCCCCATCCCAGAGGAGCCTATGCCCAGTCACAGGGATAGATCACCGTGAGAGCTGCCATGCATCATCTCCTCTCAACAACGCTGGGAGGCAGGTGCTGCTATCACCCCTATTTTGTAGGTTCAGTGACAGAGCAGCACAGCTCGAGAGTGTCTGAAGCAGGATTGGAGCCTGAGTCTTGGTGCCAGACCCATCC
The DNA here is from genome assembly GCF_028583685.1 of Petaurus breviceps papuanus. Lineage (NCBI taxonomy): Eukaryota > Metazoa > Chordata > Mammalia > Diprotodontia > Petauridae > Petaurus > Petaurus breviceps. Next base: position 6,916,765 of record NW_027185896.1, on the reverse strand, counting down.
ACATGTCTCCACTATGTCGTGTTGCCTCTGCTAAGAGACAACTATAATGTGTCCCCAAGAATGAAATTACAAATCTTGGGGTGGCTAGGTGGTGCAGTGAATAGAGCACCAGTCCTGGAGTCAGGAGAAACTGAGTTCAAATCCGGCCTCAGACACTAGCCGTGTGACCTTGGGCAAGTCACTTAACCCCAATTGCTTTCCCCCCCCAAAAAAAAGAAACTACAAATCTTCTGAAGTAGTAAAATTATTTTTCATATGTCATTTTCCTCTTAAATTCTAAGTGTCATAAAAGTAGGGACAGTGTCTTTTTTTGAACTTTGTGTCTCCCCCACAGACCTTAGCACAGGGCTCTGTGCATTAATAGTTCATTAACAGGTCATTAATTCACTGAATAGATGGATGAATAGATGGATGGATGGATGGATGGATGGATGGATGGATGGATGGATGGAT
>NW_027185896.1:6897479-6916302 GCF_028583685.1 Petaurus breviceps papuanus | reverse complement strand
GATGGATGGATGGATGGATGGATGGATGGATGGATGGATGGATGGATGGATGAACAGCCAGCCTTAATGTGTCATTGCTTCATTCTCAGAACCCTTAACCTTAGCCTGCCTCAAAGCTGCGCTGTCTACTACCATGACCACCCTGTTTATTTGGTTAGACATTTGCCCTCTTCAGGACCCAAGGCTCAGCTATGCATGTTAACAAGAGATCTATTTATATGGGAGAGTAAGAGTAAAATTCATGATAGACAGAAACCAGAGAGATGCCCTGGGCTAACTGGCCAATGCACCTGGTGGCCTGAGCTTTTCAATCACAGCTCATCTGGACCCTACCCTGTCCAGGAGGACCCAGTTGGCCTCTTGGGCAGTAGTTGGTGATAACATCTCTGTCCCCTTCAAACCTTCACCCTATCCATGTAAGCACTCCTGCATGTGTCCTGGATCAAAAGCTCCATCTGATGCCTCCACCCCAGGTTCATGAGAAGTATCTTTTATCATGTCCCATCCCTTCCCTATCTCCCATGTGCTGTGCTGTCTATGGTTGTGCCCAGGGTAGGGCAGAGCCTGGGGATCTGATCAGAGTTCCCTGTCCTGCAGTGGGCTGCACCTCCCAAAGAATCGGCCTCATGTTCCTGAGCGAGGTGGCTTTGGGCCAGGAGCACCACATCACCATCGATGACTCCAGCCTCCGGCAGCCACCTCCAGGGTATCACAGCATCGTGGCCCGGGGCCACACGGAGCCTGGTGAGTTCTGGCTACCCCTGGGCACGGGGAGGGCTTGGGGAGTGTAGGGTGGAGATGGGAAGCAGAGGGGCCATCACCTGGAGTCACACGTTGGGAATACCCAGGAAGACAGAACATAGAACTTCAGATCTGGGAGAGACCTTAGAACATAGAATGTGGAATGTCACAGATGAGATGGTCCTTAAGAACCACTGAGTGTAACAACCTCATTTTATCAAGAAAGAATCTGGGGCTCTGAGAAGACCAATAACTTATTTTTATTTCTTGGCAAAGGCATTTTACTTTGATAAAGATATCTTTTTTTAAAAAAATCTGAAACTGATTTCACTGGTGTAAACAGCTCCCACTGGGGAAATTAGTTCCCAATAGGCAGTTGACGGTCTCAGAGTGGTGCCAGAGGCAGAAATGCCCACCAAGCCACCCATAACCATTTGCAATAGTTCATTTTATTTCCATTTTAGTTTGGGTTTTTAAGTTTTATTGGTGCCTTTTCTTTGACATCAGTCCTATCTGAATACACACCCCCTTCTAACAAAGAAAAATAGTTAAGTGGTAACTCAATGCATGCTTGTTGGAGGTATTGTATGTACCACTCCACACCCATAGACCACCACCCCCACTTCTCCCAAAAAAGGACAGTGACTCATGGCTTTCTTTCCTCTCCAAGAGCAAAGATGGGTCACTCTAAAGATGCTGCGTTTGACTTTGTTTTACTGTTCTTTTCTCATTTATATTATTGTAGTTGAAATGACTTATTCAAGATCCCATGGGGGGAAGCAGAGACTAGGGAGGAGGGATGGAGATGAAGGGAGGAAAGGGCAGGAAGGAAGGCTGGGAAACTGAGGTAAGGCGCAAGGGTATGGGGACAGAGGAGGCAGCAGGGCCCTGGGGAGAGGGAGGAGCTGGGACCCTGAGCAGGCTTCTTCTCCCCTCTGATGCTTAGTTTCACCATTTGTATAAAGAGGGGCTGGACTGGTTATTCTCTGTAGTTCCTCCTATTCCTGGTGGCCCACATTCTAGGGTTCAGAACCATGTTTGTGTTGCAGAACCCAAAGGTCTCTCCCATTCCATGGCTGAGGGGAACTCTGGGAAACTGTGGGGCAGGATCGGGGCAGGGTACAACCCAAGGGGTCTGTCTGAGGCCAGAGTGGGGAGGAGTGGGAATGACTGGCTGGCCTTGCCCCCACAGACCCCTGTCAGGACGTGGCGCTGGAACTGGAAGGGCACAAGGTGATGGTGCCCCAAGGCCCGCCTGTGCCCATGCCTGAATACCAATCGTCTAGCTTCTCCCAGAGCGAGTACCTGATTTACAAGGAGAGCCAGTGCCGGCTTCGCTACCTGCTACAGCTGCACTTCTGAGCTGGCCAGGCCCGAGGCTCCTGGGCTCACAGCACACCAGGCTTGTCTGGCCCAGGACGGGTGCAGTGCGCTGCTTGTAAATAAAGCAGCAAGCAGTAAAGTCTCTCTGGCTGACTGCCTCTCTTTGATGCTGGCTCTCCATCTCCAGACCTCCTCCCTCTCCTGCAGAGTCATGAGTGATGGTGCCCTGGACTGGGGGCAGCTGTGGCCAAGGGCTAAGAGGCTGGCGATGTGTACAGTGTATGTCGAAAAGAACCCTGGATTTGGGATCGAGCACCTGTATGAACTCCCATCTCATTTGTAAAATGGGGGAAGAGGAGATGGGTTAAATAATCTTTAAATGCCACTCCAATTCTAACTCCTATGACAGCAGCAGCAAGGGATTATGCAGCAGCCTTTGTGTTTTCTTACGGGCCTTCCCACTCTCCTGTGATCCTCCCAGACATCCATCCTGGGAAAAAGAAAGCACCAGGATTGTTCTCCCCATTTTATGGAGGAGATAATTGAGGCTCTCGCAGAGGAAGGAACGTGCCCAAGAGCAGGCAGTGTGCCAGTGGGAGAGCTGGGGCTAGAATATGCTGAAGGCAGGGTGATCAGATTGGGGAGGGGACTAGCTCCCAAGGAGAAGGTGGAGGGACAGAGGTATGTGTCCTGGAGAAGATAAGGCTTGGGGAGGGGGGGGAAGGGGGGGCATGGCATTGGCTTCAAGTATCTGAGGACTGGATTTGTGCTGCTCATCCCCAAATAGCAGAATTCAGGGCAATGATTCAAAGTTACAGGGAACCAGATTTCAACTCAATAGAAGGGAAAATGTCCTAACCATGGAACGAGCTGCCTAGAGAGAATGAGCTCCCCATCACTGAAGTGAAAGATGGGGAACCTCTTGAATAGGATGTCAAGAAGTTCTTGTTTAGATGCAGAGTAGACTAGGTGTCCCAAGTGTCTCCAGGACCCATTAAACTCTCAGGGTCTGGCTCTATTCTTGATGGCTGGACTGACCTGTCCCCCTCCTCTCAGAGAGTGACACAGACCTAAGGAGCTAGAAAAGCAGATGCCGCTGAAGTCCAGAACAAGCAGGCTGCTGCTAGGACCCAGGGGTGGCCTCATTAGCCCCCCCAGGGATCGAGCGATCTTTAAAGGGCAGCGCCAAGAGTGACAGCCTGTACCATCTCCGGGAAGAGAGGCAGCAGCCCTGGGTAGAGGGGGGCGAAGATGAGCCCACAGGGCCCAGCCTTCCTCATTGTGTGCCCGGCTTGGGGCAAGACGGTGCCCCCAGGGACTTGTCAGCTCCTGCTCCCCGGGCCTCTTCCTGGGCAGGGGATAAGGTGAGATATTCCCAGTGAACCTTGGGGAATAGGAGGATGGGGTGATGGATGGAGGATGAAGGGGTCAAGTGGGTGGTTAGAATCATGGGTTTTAGAACCAAATAAACCCTGGGAGATCTGCCAGTCCAGTCCCCTCCTTTTACAGATAGAGAAACTGAGGTCCAGAGAAGGCAGGCAGCTTGTCCAAAGCTTTGTAAGTACAGAATCCTGAACCCAGACTCCATGACTCCATTTCCAGAGCTTTTTTTTTTCCCAATATCACTTTCCCTTAGTCTCCCCAGTTCAGGGGCAGGGCACAGGCCAGGAACTCAGCTCATCTTTTCTTTTCCCTCCCCTGGACCAGCCTGATGTCACCAGGATGGTAGGGCTCCCACCAGCCGCTTGGGTGCCCAGGGCCATGGCATAGCCCCGGAGGGCAGATGGCCAACAGGACTGAGCTAAATGAGACACTGGGGGCAGGGTCCTCATCGTCCCGTCTGGTTGGGCTCATCCCAGCTGCCTTCCTGGAGGTGGTGACCCTTCTGGGCAACGGAACCGTGCTGATTGTTGTCCTTCGCACCCCTGCCCTCCGAAAGGCTATCTACCTTGCCCACCTCTGCCTGGTGGACCTTTTGGCTGCAGTCTCTGTGATGCCCCTGGGCCTGCTAGCGGCTCCCCCAGGCCTGGGAACTGTGTACCTGAGCCGGGGCCAGTGTAGAGCTGCTCGCTTTGTCACCGTCACGCTGGTATCAGCCTGCACCCTGACGCTGGCTGCTCTTGGGCTAGAGCGCTACCGCTACATCCTGCATCCACTGAGGCCCCGGCCTCGGCCTCCACCCATCTTGGTGCTGGGGATCGTGTGGGGTGTGTCTGGTCTCCTGGGGGGGCTCTCCCTCCTGGGCCGGCCTTCTCCAAACTGCTCCCTGGTGGCTGGTCCCCCAGGACCTTTCCGGCCTCTCTGGGCCATCCTAGCCTTTGCTCTGCCTGCTCTGCTCCTCCTGATCTCCTATGGCAGCATCTTCCGTGTGGCCAGACTGGCAGCCCTCCGCCCACCACCCCCCGCTCCTGGCCCACGGCCCCGCTCCGACTCCCTGGACAGCCATCTGTCCATCCTGCCGCCCCGGCTGGCCGGCCCACACCTGGTGGGTGGCAAGGCAGCCCTGACGTTGGCCTTGGTTGTGGGTCAGTTCCTTGGTTGCTGGCTGCCTTTCTTTGCTGCGTGTCTGCTGCCTGGGCGCTGGAGCATAGGGGTAGAGGTGGCCCTCACCTGGCTGGCCTACTCATCCTTTGCTGCCCACCCTTTCCTCTATGGCCTCCTGCAGCGGCCTGTGCGTGAGGAACTGAGCCGTCTGGCCCGAGCCTGGCTCCGAGCAGTCCCGGGACCCTGGCACTGCCCCCCAGGAGCCTGGCTCCCCCAAAGCTTCCTGAAGCTCCTCCGGGGAGACCCAGAGAACCCAGTCCTGGATCCTTCTGCTGGCCAGGAAGCAAACACAATGACTGCAGAGGGGCCTGGCCTGGACCAGGGAGAGACTACCTGAAAGAGGAGACTGGGGGGAGAAAGGAAAGGGGGAGGAGGCAATCCTGAGATAGCAGAGAGATGGAGGTCAGCCAGCCAACCACATACACACACCCCCTTGCACTAGCAGTTGTTGGGGTGGTCTTGTGCTCAGGACTTTGCTAGGGAGGAGAGTCCCTGGGTGGCATCTGCCCCTGGCTGAGTGTGTATGAGCTCTCCTTTCATCGGCTCACTGGCCTCCCCTGACACAGCCAAGCCCAGCCCCACTTAGCTCTGCTCCTCAGAGGATGCAGGAGCCCTAAGAGTCCCACCCTTCCCTCTGGGCCCCTTCTTCCCCAAGGCCTTCCAAACTGGCAGTAGAGAGTGGAGTCCTCCTCCTACTCCCTCCTTCACTGCTCCACAGGGTTCCAGAACCCCCCCCCCAAACACACCTATTTTCCCTATGGTCAGATAAACAAAAAGGTTTCCTGGACCCCCTCAAGGAGTCTGTGGAAACCTCCTCTGGGTCGGGATTGGCTTTAAGACTCTAGCATATTCCAGGAAAGGGTCACCCACCACCCTGGGGCGGAAACCCGGATGGGATGACCTTGAAGTCCCTGGCAACCAGAGGATCAATGCCTGGGAGAAGTATAAAAAGCTGGGCTGGCCTGGATGGGGCCAAGAGCCAAAGGCGAGCCTGCAGAAGCAGGAATCCTCAGACAGCTCCTTGGGTTGGGGATAGAGGACTGAGTGAGGGCCCATCTGGGTTAGAGGCCAAAGAGACAGCAAGGTGGGGACAGGCCCTGCAGGTGGCCCCCATGGGAAACGTGTTCTTAAAGATGACTTCAGTCTTGTCTCCCCCTTAGTGCCTTGCCTGTTCCTTTCCCCAATTCAAACTGGAGACATCCAGGTCACTGAGAATATTTATTCAAAAACTGGATTGAAAAAACTGTACAGAGTCTTGGCTGCTGAGAGCGCGCCTGCCCCGCCCCCTCCCTCACTCCCACCCCCAGCTGCCTGGCAGTGCCCCCCAATCCTGGCCCCTACCCCCCTCCCGCTATGCCCCTTCCCAGCCAGCCTGTTCCAGTCAAGAGGATGTTGCTTAAGCAGCAGGAGCCCTATGTGGGTGGAAAATGAGGGGAGCCTCCTTGGAACTCTCATTCCCTGTAGGATGTGAGGGAGCCCCTGGGGGGGGGGCACCAGAGGCTCTTCTCTCCTCCAGGATTTCCTGTATCCCAGTCAGGGATGAGCAGAGGGCAGGGAAAGGGAAGGGGGTTCAGTCCCCTTGGACAGGCAGTTGGTTTGGGGTCACATAACTGTCTCTGCCATCTCTTCCCTCTCCTGCCGGCTCCCTAGAATTGGGTCAGCACCTCCCCCCACAACTTGGCCTGAGATAAGAGATCCTGGATGGACGGCACTGGCTGAGGCCAACAGGCCCTAAAATCCATGCGTATGGGTGTCAACATTGCTAGGGAATCATTGCCTTGGCCCCTAGTATGTATGTGGTGGGGGCGGGAGCAGGGGAGAAGCAGGATGAGGCTCCCAAGGAGCAGGAGTCAGGGCCCTCCCGCCCGGCGGTGTCACTCCCTGGCTCCCGGCTCCTCCCCTGGCTTTAGTAGGGGGAAAACTTCTGCCTTTCTGACTTCTTGGTGCCATTGGCGGCTGCCATCTTGGCAGTGTAGGCAGTGAGACCACTGGGAGGTGGCCCTGGTGAGGACGGGGGCAGGGCCAGGAAGGGCACGGGCTTGAGACCGATGAAGTTGGAAAGGGAGATAGCGTAGGGGGTCCCCAGCAGGCCTGGAGGTGCCGCAGGCAGGGCAGTCAGGGCTGGTGACGGGGCCAGGGGTGGGGAGAAAGGGGCTGACAGGTCTGCAGGACCCGAGCCTGGGGTCCCTCCTGAGGTAGACTTGGCCGTCTCTAAACTGGAGGCAGAGGCAGAGAAGAGGGACAAATGGGAGTAAAGGGCCAGACGGAGAAAGAGACATCAGGAAGAGAAGAAATGGGAAGGAAAGGCAGATATCGGGGCCGGGCGATGGGGCGGAAGGAGGGGTCAAAGAAACAGACAGATGAGGGAACGGGGAGAAAAGAGGGGAGAAGTGCAGGGGAGAGGAGGATGACCAGGGAGGGGAAGGGGAAGAGGAGAGCAGACAGAAGGGCAGAGTAAGGATGTGGAAAGAGGGAGTCATGAGAAAGGGAAGGAGAGGGGAGAGCAGGAAAAGTGGAAGGCAGAGAGACAAGGAGAGGGAGAGAAACATGAGGGGGGAAGGGGACAAAAGTCAGCGTCAGCCACTGTTTGTAGGTCTTGGGTCACCCACATGTCCTGCCACTTGAGAAGGTACTTCAGTAGGAAGAGAAGGGTCCCCATTCCGGTTCTTCCCTCCCCCCCAGGTGCTCTACTCATTCTCCATCTTCCCCAAAGCTCACCAGGCAGTGATGAGGTACTGGGCCAGAGCGATGGAGACAGGGGAGCCCGTGATGGTTACATGCCGCTCCCCGGAGCCCTCTGCCTGATTCCCAATCTTGATGTGGGCCCCGGACATCTGCCGGATCTCACTGATCTTGCTGCCCTGACGCCCGATCACACAGCCAATCAGCTGCAGGGAGTGGAGAGGCAGTCAGTCCTGAGCCTCTGCTCTCATCCTCAGCCTCAGACCCCCAACTCCCCCCAACCCGAGAGAATGGGCAAGCGGTTCTTCAGACCCCACCCTTCTCTTTCCATTTCCTAGAGCGCCGTCCCCCTCACCCCATCCCCTACCCACAAGCCCCCTGCCCACACTGGGCTCACGTCATTGGGAACCAGGAACTCCTGGGAACTGGTCTGGGCACTGGGATCCAGTCCTAAAGGAGGGGAGAAGAACCCAAAGGATTGGGACAAGCTGGACATTACAACCACGTCACCTTACCCCATCCCTGACCCAAGAGCCCAGGAAATCCTGGGAACCATGGGATGGCCCTTGGAGACCACACATTCTCACCCCTCATTTTACCGGTGAGGGGAGGGAGACCTGGAGAGGGAAGGGGGTTAGCCCAAGGCCAGACAGCAGATCTGCAGAGGTGTGAGGAGGTATCCAGAGTCCTCTCCTCTATCCAATGCTGCCACTCAATGTGGAGCCCATGGGCTCAGTAGAGTATCATAGGAAGAGTGCCAGTTTGGGGATCAGAAGGCCCTAGGTTTGAATCCTGCCTCTGCTTGCTGTGGGTATAATCTGGGACAAGTTTCTTCCCCATTTCTGGCCCAGGTTCCTCTTCTGTAAAATGGGAAGTAGCAGGCATAAAACCAGTGGCCTCTGACTTTCTAGCTTCAAAGCCTGGGAGTGACTTCTTCCCAGGAGCCTCTTGGACACTGTGAGGATTGGGGCCCAAAAGCTGAGTGGACCCTATCTGTGAAGGCATCTGGCCCCTGCCCTAGCCCCAGGACACACTCACTCACCTGGCACCACACTGGGTGAAGCAAAGGGGACGGGATGGCCGGACAGCTGCTGGAGCTTGCTGACCTGAGCCAAGGAGAAGGGGGAGGGAGGTGAGAGGGGAGATGCCCTGCCCCAGCTCAGGCTCTTGATCTTGCCCCCACCCTGGCCATGGCCCAGCCTTAGCCAGCTTTCCCTCTGCCAGCCTGCCAGGCCCTAGCTCTGGGAAGGGGAGAATTGAAGGGAGCAGGGGCAAGGGGGCCTGGCCCCACTCACCTCTGCTGGAGTCACTGTTCCATACTGGCCCTGAACAGAGAAACCCTGTGTGGGGGAGGGAGGCAGTTACCATGGTAACAGCCAACCTCCTTTTCTCTCTGCCTCTCCATCTCTCTGGAGTAGTGGGGGCAAGATGTTCAGGCTGCTGAGGATGTTGGGGGAATCCAAGTGTGGCCCCCTACCCCCACCCCATTCCTTGGACCCACAAATTTCCTTATCCCCTCTCTCCCCTTCCCTTGTAACCCCCCCTACTGTACCCCCTCCTTGTTACCTGGTTGGCGGAGAGCAGGACGGTGCCCAGGGAGAGGCTGGGGTGGTAGGGGATGGTAGCTCCTTTGGGAGGGGACTGGAGGGGATGGGGAGGGGGGTATTTGGACAAGGTCCCCAGTGACCATAGGACCCTCCACCCAGCTGACCCCCATAATATCTAATGACTCCCCAATGCTGCCAATTGCCCTACTCTACCTCAAAACCTCACTGATCCCTAAATCCTCATTGAGGATAACCCAATACCTCACTAATCTCCTACTCATTTATTCAATATCCCAATGACCTCCCTCCCCCCCCAACCTCTATGAACTTTTCTAAAAAATGACTGATTTTTCTTGACCACCCCCCGCCACCTAGTACAATTCAGAAACCACCCATGCCATATCCCTCCCACCCTACAGACCTCCAGCCCACGGGTACAGAGGGAGAGCAGGCATCCCAGTCCTGGGACCCTGATACCTACTCTCACTAGTGGGTGCATAGGAGCTGGTACCCAGACTTAGCTCATTAACTTCCTGGTCTCACTCTCTGGGATCCTCCTCGACCATCTGCCCCCTTCCCATTCTCCATACCCCCATTCATGACCTCTGACACTGCTCTCTCAGATCCTAAGCTCCTGCCCCCTTCCTCTCTCCATGCCCACAGCCCTTTTCCAGAACAAACCAGCAGTAATCCCCAGGTGGATGGGGGGGGGGGGGGGTCGAGGAGGATCCCAGAGAGTGAGACCAGGAAGTAAATGAGCTAAGTCTGGGTACCACCTCCTTCCCCCCCCCTCGCGGGCCAGGCCCCCCCCTTTCCCAGAAAAAACCAGCAATAACCCCGGGGGGGGGGGGGGGGGGGGCGGGAATTCAGAGAGGATCCACTCAGTCCAGTACCTCTAGAATCACTGCACAGATCTGGCGAACACAGAGGATGATGGCATCTGGGACCCCAGAAACAGTGACTGCCCGCTCTGTGGAGTTAGGAAGCAGGTCTCCAGCCACCTGTACCTGAGCCCCTGTAGTCTGGGTCAGGGAAAAGGAAAGATTTAGACCCTTGCTAGGTGAGATGGAAATGGGAGGCTCCACCCAGCCCCTCCATTGGGGGCGGTCAGGACCCCTGGATTCCCCCTTGGTAGGTGTGGGGTTGGTAGGGAGCAGAGAGGGAGGGACATCATCTGGGCAGGACTGGGAAGACCAACTCCTCCCTAGACTTACCCCAAGAGGGTTTCCATACCTCTCGAATCTCCTTAATCTTGGTCCCTGCTTTCCCAATGAGGGAACCACACTGACTGGCTGGAATGACCAGCCGAAGGGTAACTGGGGGCTTAGAGATGCTGCCACCATTTGGGGGGCCTGTACATAAGTCCTGGAGAACAGGGAGGGTATAAGTCAGTCATCCCCCCCAAAAAAAGTGTACACACCCCATCTGCAGGCTTCATTATTAACATTATTCTGTATCTTTCCTCAGCCTTTGAAAATACAACTTGATAGACTTCCTCCAGGAAGATTTAATTAATATCTTATTGATACCTTCCCCTCCAAAGCCCACTCTCCAATTGTCCTTTATTCTTTATGACCTCGGGTCTAATGGACTCAGGGCTAGATCCATGGTTCATGCTGCCTTAAAGCACTATGCAGGGGGTATTCTGTCCTCTTTAGACTAGAGGCTCCCTGTAGGGAAGGACATGATTTCCCCTTCAGGTCAGGGGTTCCATGAAGGGCAGCATTTCTTCCCCCTCCCCCCAGACCAAGGAACCCAGAGGAGAGGGACTGTATCTTTCCCTTGTTCTACCAGCTCCTGAAGGTAGGAGTCATATCTCCCCCATCCATCTAGGGCCTATCTCTCCAGCTGCTGCCTCTGTCTCCCCAATTTTGTGACTCAGTCCACAGCCTAGGTTTCAAAATTCAGATATTGCCCAATGCCCAACTCTGGGATAGGGAGAGGTGGAGCAGAGACAGACACCCAGAGGTCTTGGATTTTAGTAACCTACCTCATCCAGTTTGAAGGCAATCATGGACACAGCGTGGAAGACAGCGCCCGTGGAGCCAGTGATAGTGGTAATTCTCTCTGGACAGGAGCCCTCTGAGATAGTGATCCGAGCGCTGCTCTGAGGGGTGGAGGGGTGGGGAGGGAAAAAGGACGACAGGACAAGGGCAGCAAGGGCCCAAGCCCCAGGAGGAGGGCAGACACATCGACTTGGCCACAGCCCAGCCCCTTTCTCTCCAGGAAAACTCCCTCTGCTGCCCTCCCTGTCCTTGAACCCCACTGTCCCCTCCCCAAACTAGGAAATCTCTCTTCTCTCTTCTGGGAGCCTCCTGTTTTCAGCCCTGGAGGACACAGCTGTGTCTGTTTGTCCTTGACCCAGGGAGATCTCAGGCTCCCATACCCTCAGCTACTCACCTGCTCCCGGATCCTCTTTACTGTCTCCCCTTTCTGTGGAAGGAAGGAAAGTACAATCCTGTGCTCTGGGAGGCATGGGGAGGGCAGATAGGAGTGGGGGCAATGGTACCAGAGGACTTGGGAGTAGGGTTGGGAGGATGATTCTCACTCACCTTTCCAATGATACTGCCCACCTCCTGCAGACACAAGGAGACAAGCCTGGCTCAGAGAAGCCCTGCCCCCCCCCCCCTCTTAGCCATTCCCTATTTCCGGGTCTCTAAAGCAACAAGCCTCCCTCTCCGTCCTATTTAGCACGGAGGTACCTTGGGCCTATCAAGGCCACAGTAATCAATTTTAAAAAAATCTGTTCTATTGTAGTGGATGGATCTGGAGTACTTGACTGCTGGAAGCAACAATGCTGGTCTAGCCCCAGGGCCCTTCAGAGCCCTGTTCTGTGGGCTTCCTTCAACACTGCCCCCACACCAGGGTAGCTTCCTCCCACCCTCTTTCTACTTTTCAAGTCTCTTTGAAGTGTGGTCTTCCCTCCACTAGTACAGAAGCTTTCTGAAGGCAGGGACCACACTTTCTTTTTTTGCACACAGTAACCACAGAAAAAATACATTGCCTTGCCTTTCCATGCATGATCATGCGCAGTGTGAGGGTGATACTCAGCTCCGGCTCTTCCTCGAGCCCTGGGTCAGAGCCGCTCATCCTGTCTGGGGATTCTGCCACCAAGGAGGTGGCCCGACAGTGTGTCCACCTGGCCTGCCGGCCGAGTGCTCTGCAATGGCAGAGGAGAGAGGATGGGATGGGCCCTTCCTGCTGCACCAAGCACCAGTGGAGACACTCGGGGCAATGGAAAGGGCCCATCCTGGGGAGTTAGGAAAACTGGCTTCTCAGCAGGGCCCCGGCCCTAGTCTGGGGAGGCAGCTTCCCTTCTCTGGGCCTTACCTCTGTCACGGCCTTCCCAGGGAGTTTGTGAGCATGAAATGAGAGGAGACAGAATTGGGCTTTGTCAGTTATCAAGTTTTATATCAATGTGAGAGACACATTCTAATTATTACACATACAATAATGCTCCCTACTAGCACCACAATCATCAGGCCAGACCAATGGTAGAATCACCTCTTGGTGCCCCCTGACAACCACAGCTGAGCACTGGCCAGAGGAACTGTCCATACCTCAGAAAGGCATCCTCACCAAAGGCAGGATAGGCCGACCAGGGGGGTCTTAGCCGGGTAATACGGCTGAGAGCCACCCTATCAATAAGCAGTGTAACCCATGGTACTCCCATCACCTCCTCACTAAGGCCTCCTGCAAGAGTCCCACCTCAGTGGAACTGGTGGGAGGTCTTCTAAGACACGGCTCCAGCTTCATTTCCTACTCCTTCCTGTATGGCCCCTCAGCTCCAGCCTGGCTGATTTCTTCTGTATCTCTCCTAGGTTTCTTGTGTCTAGATCTTTGTTTACAGAGGTCTTTGCTTGCCTTCCCAGCCTCTTTTCAATCTTCCTCATTCTTTAGAACACAGATCCAAATCCCCCTTCTCTTGGAAGCCCTCCTTGGCCACCCCAGCCCAAACTCACTCCTTGAACCTACAAGCCTTGGAGTTTATGCCTCTTGCCTGCACCACTGAGGTACAGTACAGCCTTTGGGGCTTGGTCTCCCCATGAATGTGAATTCTCCAACCCTTCTCTCCCTCTCCCAGGTTGAGTTCCTTGAGGGAAGCCCTATGCTCTAGGAGGAAATCTATGTCCTGCCTAATTAGGAAATAGTCTAAAACACCTCCCACTGACCTGCAGCATCAGTGAGGCAGCAGAACTAGCCTTAGAGCCAGGGAGAGCTGGATTTGAGTCTCACCCCTGACATACTGGCTGTGTGGCCCTGGGGAAGGCACATAGCTTCTCAGAGATGGAGGGAACTCCTGAGGACTATAAATTGCAGGGAAGGTGCCAGGCTGCATTAGTGGGAGGAGCTCCCTACACCAAGGAAGACAGAGCTCGGCCCATCTCTCTGTTACAGTCCTTGCCTGTGAGTCAGGAGGCAGTGGCTGGAGATGCTTGCCGTTCCAGCCCTTAACCCCCTGCATGGCTTTGGACAACTTGCCTTCCTGTGCCTGTTTCCTTGTTTATAAGAAGCCTTTACCGATCCCCCTATTTCCAATTTATCCTGTATGGATCTTATGTGTACACAGTTGTTGGTATGTTATCCTCATTGGACTGTAAGCTCTCTGAGGGTAGGGGCTGTCTTTGCTCCCCCCCGCCCAGCACAATGCCTGGCCCATAGTAGGCACTTAAAATTTGATGGACTGCTCTATTCCCAGCCAGACTATTACATATGAAAGTGCTCTGAGAGGAGCAGGAGGCACCATACCATATAAATGTCAGGGGTTATTAATGTTATTACCAGGACCCCCTGAAGGTGGGGCTGAGCATAAGGCTAGGATTAAACCCCTACGGTTCAGCCCCTCCCTGCCACCTGCCCCACCCCTCCCAGGTCTTGGCGCCTTTTCCCTCCACCAGTTTTAATCCTAGACCTTAATCCTGCTTGGAAATCCTTGCCCAGCCAGTGGGCCAGGCCCCCACCCCCTGAAACAAACCAACCAACCCAAAGACGAAAGCAGCCCAGGGAGCAGGCCACACCAAATGAGGGGGTCACAGTTCCTATGTGTGGTGGCTTTGGGGGTGGACCGAGCCCCGAGTCCCATCTCTCTAGCCAGCCAGAGCCATGATCCTTCCCAGACTGCCCCTTACCTAAGCAGCCATTTCACACCAGCAGGTCACTGGGGCTGGCTGGCTTTTTGCACACCATGCCTACTTCTGGGGGTGGGGTGCTCCTATCACTGATGGGGGTGCAGGTGAATGGGGTCTTTGCCCGTAGAACGCTTGTTACCACGTTCACTGTTACTTTATATGGACGCACACTGGTCTCCCTTCACAGTCTGCAGCTCCTGAGGGTGGGGTATTAGCCTTCCCCTCTCCTCCACAGGGGCAGAGTAACAGCATGGGGAGAGGACACAAAGAAAAGGTCCTGGTCTCCCTTCCCCATCTTGCCCTCTCTGATAAGTTTAGCCTAGAGAGTATCTGGGTCTTTTTCATCTCTGACATGCCATCCAGGACAGGGTCCCTGGTGTCTCAGTCCCCTGCTTGGCAGCACTCATTTGAACCCAGTGAGGAACCATTTCCTTCAGGGTCCTTGGGATCTAGGAGCCCACTGCTTATCTGGCATTCCAGGCCTGGCTTTCTGCAGTTATTTATTGCTCTGGCCAGGTCGGGCAGGGTGACAGTGGGCGTTGGGCCCCTGCCCAGGGTCATGTGGCTGCCACGCGTCAGGACGCACTGACCTCACCCTTACCTCGGGGGTTTTGGGGGGCACGATTCCCTCTTTATAGCTCCCCGTCAGCGAGAGACCCCCTATATAGCTCCTACCTACCCTTTGCTTTTCTAGAAGAGCCTTCTCATGGGCCTTGACCCCCATGGAGTTAGCTCCCAGGGTCTCTTCCCAAGCCCCCGATGCCCCCTGTTCCTATAGTCTTCTCCCACTCCCACCCCCACCCACGCTGCCGGATGGGGCACAGGGGTGACAGCTGTGTAAGCAGCCCGACTCCCCCCTCTCCCCTCCCCCTCCTTTCCCTCCCCCTCCCCCCTCCAGCTGTCTCTCCTGTGACAGCTGCCCCAGTAAAGGGCTGGGGGCTTAGCTAGCCCCCCTCCCCCTCAGATCGAGTGTCCACCCAGGCTTTGTTCTAGGGCAGAACAATCCAGTGGGGGTGGGGTGAGTAGGGAAGCCGGCTCTTGGGCTAGGGAATGGGGGTGGGTGGACTCCAAAGTGCCCATGGAGGGATTCCCTCCTTCCCTCTGCTGTCTCTCCCCTCCAGTTCAGACTCCAGACGGAGGACCCCAGGGGCATGGAGTGGGGGTGGGCTTCTGTGCTTGGCTGGAGGGCTCAGGCTCTTCACCCCATACTTCTTTCTTGGCTCCTATTCTCCAGACCCCTCTTTTTCCTGCTGCACATCCCTCACCAGCCCTAGGGTAACGGTTTTTTAGTTGGGCTGTTCCTAGATTGGTGTGATTTCCCCTAGCTCTTGCTTAGCACCTAGTCCTGGATGCCAGCTCCTAGATACTGCATATTTAGTGGGCTTCTCTCTCAAGTCTGGGACCAGTCTGAGGGTCCTCAGGCCATCTGCTAGGAATGGAAAACCCCAGGGACCAAAGGGGAAAGAATCAGAGTAAGTCCCTTGGAGATGTGAGAGCTGGGTAAATGATCAGTTTCAAGGCCCCCATCAGCACATACCCTCCTTCACAAGCCCACTGGATTCTTTAAAAAATGTGTTTTTTTGTATCTACACTGTTAAGACAACCCTATAAATTAGTTGTCATTAGTTATTTCTGGCCTCTCCCTCCAAAAATGCTTTTTTTTTCCTGTGTGCAACCAAAATTTCTTTAACTAGCCTACATCAAAGAGAAGATTACCTTCATAAGAGATACTCAGTAGTGGACAAGATGAAAGAACAAAGTTTTCTCTCAATATTTAGAAATCTAAATGTATAGCCCTCTGTGGATGTAACCCAAGAATTTGAGAGAATTCACCATTATGCACTATAAATTGAGGACTGCTTTTATAAAAGGCAGTGTGGTGTCGTGGAAAGAGCTAGGGATCTAGAGTCCAAGGGCCTGGGTTCAAATTCTGGCTCTACCACTCACTCTCTGACCTTGGGCAAGCTGTCATAATCTCTTAGCTCAGCTTCCTCATTAACAAAATGAGGGGGTTGCATGAGATGATCTCTATGGTCCCCCCTATCTCTGACCCAGGTGTTTCCAAGGCTCAGTTTCCCTGTCTCCACTCTTCCAGAAATGGATGGTCCAGCTGAATGCCAGGGCAGTTAGGGCCCAGCCAGGAGGCTGTGGACCTGGAAGGTCAGGAGAGCCAATCAAACAAATTAAGTCACTTGCCTCGGTCTCTTGGCTCTCAGGTCTGTCTCTCAGGCTTAGCTCCAGACTGTGAGGGATGGGCCATGAAGGCACTGAGCTCAGGACAGAGAGGGACAGAACACCCTTAGAGATGCTTCAAGCTCCTCAGGGTATTAACCTGACAATCTCTGGATTATTCCTTCCCACACTCCAAAGGATTGAGAGGAGACCAAAGCCTGGTTACTGACCTTCTATCATCTCCTCTCTAGGGGAGACAAATAGTGGGGAGCAATGATTGAATGGGTCCTGGGATCTGGGAGGAATGGGAGAGGTTTGTTAACCTCTTGATTTGGGAATCTCCATTGACCCCAATCCCTACTCCACTGAGTCATGGACAGGAGGTGGATAGACTACAGGATGAGGAAGAGGGAGAGGCAGGGAAATAGACAAGAAACAGGGAGCAGGCTTAGGGCAAGCATTGGTGGGCAGGAAATGGGTCCAGCACCAACCCAAGGGGTGAAGGGAGGAGGAAAGTGGGTGACTCCTACTGGGCATCCTCAGGCCTGAGGGAACTAAAGCGGTCATTGCATCATTTAAACAAATCTTGTGGCTTATTCAGCCCTGGAAGTGATCAGGTCTAAACCCCCTTCCCATTTTACAGATGAAGAAACAGACCTACGAGGTTCCAGGCCTTGCTCAAGGTCAGGGTCAGAGCCAGAATTAGAACTCAGGTCTCCTGATGTACAAGCTAAGTATTTTTCCCTTGTACCAACCTAGAACCAGCCTGACAGTGATAGAAGAGGATGGGAAGGGATCCAACACTAGAGTAAGGGGCAGCCATTGAGCTAGGGGGCAGAAGGGCTGGGTCTCAGCACAGGCTGTCTGCCTCCATCCCTCCCTCTGCCTTGGCCCGGGGCTGGCTGGGGTGTGTGAGCTGTGGGCGTCCCCCCCCCAATAGGCCCCCCTCTCTGAGCAACCAGGGAGAACAATCCCCTTGTGTCTGAACTACCCAGCTCTGCATGCTGATGAGGGGGGGTTACTGGGGGAAGGGAGCAAGGACACTGGGCAGCTAGGACCCTGGAAGGGGTATCACTTGGTAGGGGGTACTGGGATAGGGGATCCAGAACACCCGGGCAGGATTGAAGCTGGGACCTCAAGAAGGCTGTTCCTTGGGAAGAAGAAAACTGGGACCCTGGGTGGGGAGGGGTCTCAGAAAGGGGAGGAGAACTGGGGTAATCTGACTGCGCATAAGGATAAGGGTGGGGTTGCCAAGCCTAGGAGGGCTAGGAATGGAGGTTGTAGAGGGTCAAGGCCCTGGCATTTCTGGGTACCTAGTGCTCCCCCTTCTGAATGCCACTTCCCTCAGAGGGAATGGGTGGAATGGATAGAGA
This sequence comes from Petaurus breviceps papuanus, assembly GCF_028583685.1. Lineage (NCBI taxonomy): Eukaryota > Metazoa > Chordata > Mammalia > Diprotodontia > Petauridae > Petaurus > Petaurus breviceps. The sequence goes on along the minus strand of NW_027185896.1, from coordinate 6,898,791 downwards.
GGCAGGGGTTCTGAAATGCCAAAGGTCATAAGACGGCAGTCAGAGCAGAGCATGCAGTGGGCACCTCCCTGAGTTTGTTAGGGCTAGCTGTGGTCCTGCTGGGTCTGGGGTCCTACATGGGGGGGGCACTGAAGCCAAGCTAAAATGACAAACCTTAAAAGCTGGGGAAAGGATAGGAGGTGCCTCTGACTCCAGGTTTTAGGAGGGACAAGGGGAAGATGTCCAGCTGCCCAGAACTCCAGGTCTCCATTCCTATTCTAAGTTGGGAGCCTAGAATCTAAAAGATTAGAGCTACTTGGCTGGAGGAAGTAGGGGTACCTGGGTCAGCCAGGGCTGGAAGCTGAGCAAGGTAGTAAGACAGAAGTGGGGTCTGGGGTTGGCAATGAGGCTGGCCAGAAAAGGCTGAAGTTAGGGACAGGGACTTGGATAGAAAAAGCAGAAGTGTCTAGAGGGTCAGGAGAGTTCAGATAGGGTCACGAAGGCTGAGAATGTGGGGAGTGGGTGATGGGGGTCAGGTGCTTGGCTGTAAGTATTACAGGTGTCTGGGTGTCAGACCCTGTGAGGTAGAGCTGGGGCTCAGGGGATGGGATGGTGAAGCTAGGGTAGAGAAAGCTGGAGGGAGGGGGTTGAGTCGAAGACCCGGGGTGTGGGTACAGGGCCCTGGACAGCAACCAAATCAGCACCTGGCCTGCCAGGCCCACCCCTCCCTGCCCCCCATCCCAGCCCTGCCTGCGCAAGCGTCCTTGGTTCTGCCCTGTCCCTTGGGGGCCAGCAGGGTGTGTTCCCTGCAGCCCCAGGTCCAGCACTGCGGCCTCTTCCCTCCCTGGCCCCCACCCCAGAAATCTGAGCCCCCTAGGAAAGGCCCCCACCCCCTCTCCAACTTTCCCCAGGGCCTGGCTTGGGGCTGTGGTTGACGCCCCTGCCTGCTAGGGCCCTGGAGTCACCTGCTGGGAGGAGGGTCTTTCCTAAGTCCCTCGGCAGGGCCAGGGGCCTGCCGTGCCCCCTGCCCGCCTGCTCGGCCCAGGGTGCAGTCCCTCTCCTCCCTGGGCAGGGTCCCTGCTCCTTCCCCCTCCCCGGTCCGGCCCAGCCCAGCTCAGCCCAGCCCAGCCCAGCCCAGTCCAGCCTGCCGGTACCTCTGGGGTCTGTCCTGCAGCGCTGGGGGGGTGGCTGGGCCGCTCAGTGCCACATTGTCCCCGGGAGAGGCGGCCGCTCACAACTGCTAGTGACATCAGCTGCGAACAATGAAGTGTTTGACAGGCGAGCCCGAGCCGGGCCAGGAGCACGGGAATATGTGTGCCCCCCCCCCCCCCCC
>NW_027185896.1:6890533-6897379 GCF_028583685.1 Petaurus breviceps papuanus | reverse complement strand
TACAGCAGATAAAGGCGCCAGGGCCCCAACAATGCCGCAGCCTCGAGCTCCAGCCCAGCCCAGATGCCAGGGAAGCCAGGGCTGCCCCCTCCCCCGGGATGCACTGACCAGGCTGGCACGGGATGCCCAGTGCCCCCTCCCTTGCACCCACCTGCTTCTCTCCGGGCCACTGTCTCCTCTCTGCTCAGCTCCCTGCCCTTGTGGTCTCCCAGCCTCCTCTGGCCCCCTCTGAGCAGCTTCCAGCCTCTGTCTTCTGCCTGGCTGCTGCTTCTTTCTTCCCATCTCTCCTCCTCTCCCTCAGTTCCCTCAGCCTCAGAAGGAAAGACATGGAGTAGAGGATTTCTCAGGGCTCTCTCTGTTCTCCCTGTCTGGGTGTGGGCAGGGTGTTGCAGGGTGTGAGGAGGGAGGGACATACACCCCCGAAGACTGCTTTAGTCCTAAGCCACATTTTTCTATGCTCTAAATCCCAGTGGCCCAAAGTCCCTGCGTGTGTTGTCACTCTAGCTGGAACACCTAGTATGGGGTGTAGGGAGGAGGAGGGAGCAAGGGCTTACATTTAGCAGAAGGGAAGGCTGCTAGAGTGAGCCCACCCCTCTCCCACCTGTGACTTGGCCTCAGTTTCTCCTTCTGACACCTCCTTTCTCATTATCAATAATAAATATTTTAAAAGCCAGTACAGTACAAGGGAGTGGCCTCTGAGTCAGAAAGGCCTGGGTTCAAATCCTGGCCCAGACATGTACTGGCCTAGAGACTCCCGGGGGGCACATCATTTAATTGTAAGTGCCCTGGACAATTCTGAGACTCAAAATTAGGGAGCAGGTAATGAAGGTACCTTCTTTTGGAAGGGAATCGAGAAAGGAATAAGCATTTATATAGCACCGACTGTGCTAAGGACTTTTTATAAATGTTATCTCATCTGATCCTGACAATAGCCCAGCTCAAGCAGGCACTCTCCCTCTGGTAGAGGGAATGAGCTCACTGGGAGTTTCTAGATCAATGAAATCACTGGTCTGGTTAAAAAAAAGTATTTGAAGGCTTTCAAAGTGTTTTTCTTAAAACACCTGCAAAGTGGGTAGTGAATGAATTATCATTCCCATTTCACAGATGATGAAAATAGGATCAGAGCTGAAATGACTTCAGTTCACTGGGAACCTGGAACCAGCTCTTCTAACCCCAAATCTGGTCCTCTCTCCACTACACACACTGGCTCCTCCGTTGGGACTCTGGTGGGGGGGGGTGGGTACGTGTGTGTGTGTGTGTGTGTGTGTGTGTGTATAAGTTCAAGGACTCTCTACCCACAGAGGCCAAAGCAAGAAGTAAGGGGGGGGGGGGCAATTAACCCTTCAGCATCTGGAGCTGCCCTGCCCCCAAGCAGCAAATTCCCTTCAAGGTAATCGGATCATCCTGGGTGCTCTGATCTCCCTGCACCCAACTGAGCCTCTTGGAACTTGGGAGGGGGGTGAGGTGGAATCCAAGTCCACTCTCCATCTGGACAGGAGGACAAGGGTCACAAGGCCATCTGCTGGATAGGAAGGGGAGGGGTGTTGGAACAAGGAAGGGATCTGGTCAAGGAAACAATGTCTGAGCTGGTGAGACAAGGACAAGCAACAGGAGGGTCTGAGCTCTTTATTTTTCTGTTCTTCTCCCAAACCCCCCATGATTCAAGGGCAGGAAGAGGCAGATGCCACGGCTGTCAAGGACTTGGGTGCAGGATAGAAAGAGGAAGGAGATTCCCTCAACACTCAACAATCGTCTACAGTAACCTCCTTCTCCCAGCAGAGGCCAGAAAGAAGCACTTAAAGGGAGCTGGGCCCCCAGCCCAGGGCACACCAGAGCGGCACAGCCCAGAACCCTGGGGGAGCTCCTCTGCCCCTGGAGACCTTAGCTGCCATGTGTGTTTACGTGTCCATGAATGTACTGCTACATGCACACATGAGTGCAGATGTTCCTAGATGTGTGTCTATAGGGATGTATGTGTGTGTATACATCTGGAATCCTATATGTGCATGGGTGGGCAGAGACAGAGGAAAATGGAAGTGGTGAGGAGAAGCCTGCAGGAAAGGAGCTGGGGAAGGCTGGAGCTGGGAGGCGAGCAGAGGAAGCACATTGAGAGGAATGTTTCTAATCAGTTACCCGCCAGGTGGATTGGATCCCTGATTTTGCACCTTGTTAATTCTCCTGATTCTTCTCATCCGCCTATGGCTCTGAGGAAAGAGAGACAGAGAGACCAGGCAGTAGACAGACAGCTCCCTCTGAGCAGATAGGCAGGTGCAGATGGATAGACAGCTGGCAGGTCAGCCATGCAGGCAGGGAGACTGTCAGACAGGCCAGCCAGAAAGAGGTAAGAGGTCAGGTCAAAGGGGCAGGGATGTAGCTGTCAGTCCCGTCCCCTCCCCCCCAATCAGGAGGGGGTGGGTCCAGGGTAGGCCACGACTAGTCTGGGCCCTTATGACAGCCCATTCAGGAAATCCAGTAGCCCAGTGTGCCACTCATCCGGACTGTCCAGGTAGCAGGGGTGTCCCGCACCCACCATCACCATCACCTGGTGGTTAGGCAGCTGTTGCAAGTGCTTGAGGCTTGACTCTCCCATGGGATCCTGGTCTCCATACACAATCAGGGTGGGAGTCTGGGAGAAAGTAGAGAAAGAGTGGAGGAAGTCATCAGGGACCTGTTTACCTTGGCCATTACTAACTCCTGACCCCCAGGACCCCTGACTCTAACTTCATCTAACAGGAGGGCCTCCTCTCTGTTCTTCATCTGTGGGTCAGCTGGATGAGAAAGGAGAAGAGAAACATGAGGGGGCAAAACTCTAGGAAGGATCCCCTAATTAAGGGGTCTCACATCAAAGGAATGATAAAGATCAAAGCCAGAGTGGGCGGGGTCCTCTAACTCTGGTCAACCCTTCCCCTTCCATGCAGGGCGGACACCCCTTTAAAAAAGGTCCATTCTACATTCAACAAGTATCTATTAAATGTCTACGAAATACAGAGCACTGTGTCCACACCATTCCTCACACTGGACAGTGGACAGTGCTAGGGAAGAGGAGGGGCTTAGGTAACTGAAGATCCATGTTTGTCATAAGGGTCTGTCTCTCTCTCTCTCTCTCTCTCTCTCTCTCTCTCTCTCCTTTCTTTTCTTCTAATGGCAAGGTAGGACAGAAGATAAATGCTTGTTAATTGAAAGAAATATAAAAGTTAAAAAAATTTTTTTAAAGAGTTTCACTAGTTCAGAGTCCCTTTGCTCAAGGAGTTTCCAGTCTAGCAGGGGAATATCCTGACTAGCCTCAGCCCCTGCCTAGTGGGGGGTCATTCATTCCCTCAGTCATTCCTTCTCTTCTCTTGCCCTCTGACTCCCTGTCCCCTTCCCCTCAGACACACATACCTTCACCCGGCCATAGTCATCTGGGCTGATTTTATCTGTGCAGATAGGGGCGACAGGCACATAGCCACAGAGCTGGGAGCCAGGGGATGTGAGGAGGGGCAGTGAATACATTCCACTTAGAGATGGGCTGACCAGGGCTGTGGAACCCAGCTCTAGGGCCTCCATCACGGCTTGCAGAAAGCTGCTGGGGGCCAGCTCCCCAATGGGTGTGGGGGCAACTGCCTCCTTGGAATGTCCTAGACCTGGAGGGATGGAGGGGAGGAAGAGAGGAAAGAGGAGACAAGACAGTGGGTAGTTAAGCATTACTGCTATACTAGATATGGCATTGAACTTGGAGTCATGAGGAGCTGAGTTCAAATTCAGCCTCTAACCAGGTATGTGACCCTGGACAAGTGAGGAGCTCTTTGAGTCTCAGTTTCCTCATCTGTAATATGAGGAAGGATAATAGCATCTGTCTCCCAGGCTGTAAGGATAAAATGAGTGACTATTTGTAAAGCACTTTACAAACCTTAAAGTATGAAGACACACTAGCTACTACTATTTAGTCCAACCCCAACCTTTACAGCGTGCAGTGCAGAAAGTGTGTTGGACTTGGGAGTCAGCAGAGAGCTAGGTTCAAATCCTGTTTCAAACACTTAGCTGTGTGACCGTGGGTAAGATCTGACCTCCCTAAGCCTCATCTGTCCCATCTGTAAAATAAGGATAGTATCAATTGTATTTCTCTTACTAGGTCCTTGCAAAAATCAGATAAGATTATTCAGTGCTTACCAAGGACTAGGAAAGAGAACAAGCATTTATTAAGTGCCTACTATACTCTGCTAATTTGGAAAGGTAGGAAGAGGCCAGGTAATAAAGGATTTTAAATGTCAAAAAGTTTATATTTGATGCTGGAGGCAATAGGTAGTCACCAGAATTCATGGAGCTGGGGAGGGGTGATCTGGTAGCTGACTGGAGAATGGATTAGAGGAGGGGAGAGACTGGAGGGAGCGAGAGAGGTCAGAAGGTTAGGAGGATTCTGGTCATGTGAGGGAAGAAAGGGAAGGGATATTGGGAAGGCAGAAATGACAGGATTTAGCCATGAGTTGGACCTGTGGACTGAGTAAGAATAAGAAGCTGAGGATGCCCCTGAGGTTGTGAGCCAGGGTGACAGGGGAATGGTGGTACCCTTGACAACAGGAGGGAAGTTTTTTGTGGGGGGAGTTGGGGTCATGGTTACAAAGCAAGAGGTGACACTGAAAGCTATAAGACATGGTGAGTGTGAAATGCATGCAGGATACCCAATTGGAAATGCATGGTGGTAGTCCAGCAGACAGAGCTGGGCTCAATAAATACATCTGGAAATTATTAGCAAAGAGATGGACTACTTGGCTATCTGCATGTGCAAATAACCATTAGGTATTTTATTTCATGCAAGTGTCCTGTCTTTTTACTGGGGAGTGTGGGGTGGAGGGTGGAGCTGTGTTCTCAACCCCCCATTCTCTCCCCTATATTGCCCGCTTAGGGTTGAACCCATAGGAAGGTGGAGGGAGAGGGGGAACATAGCTAAGGTCAGGTGATATGGCAGAGATCTAGGGCCTCCCCCATCCCTAGAGTGAGCCTGTGTTTGGATACCCATCACAAACACACTCCTTCGTTATGTGTGTGGTTCCATGGAAAGAGCCCTGGGCTATATATGTTAGATGATCTGGATTCTAGTCCCAGCCCTGCTATCCCCTAGCTTTCTCTGGGCCTGTTTTAGATGAAGGAATTGCACTGGATTGTTCCTAAGGTCCTGTCCAACTTTGATATTCTATAAAACTGGTCCCTTCCCTTCTGGTGGGGTAAGTGGGATCAACAGCTGTGTAGAGAGATTTCTATCTTCCCAACCCTCTCAACACCTATTTAGAAGACTCTGAAATCCTATCCCAAACCTCTCCAATTTTCCTAATCACTTGTCCTTGTTTCCTGTTGACTTTCATTGGCCACTCTGCCACAACTTGAATCCAGTTCTCAGGCCCACGCACACACTTTTCCACTGAATGAAGGCATTAGACCTGCCCGCTGCAGGGAGCTCAGGGCCACTCATCCCTTACCTGGGAGATCAATGCCCGTGGCCCGGTAGCCAGCCTGAGCCAGTTTGTCCAGTGTGCCCAACTTGAGCCAAGTCTCAGAGGAGAATCGGATACCATGGAGCAGGAGCACTGAGAGCCGTGGGGTCTGCCCACTACCGGGCCGGGCCTCCCGGTAGAAGAGCTTCTGTCCCTGGACAGAGATGGTGCCTTCATTGGACTGTACACTGGTCATGTTTCACCTCCGGTACTGGGCCTGCTGGGGTACAGAGCACAGGCAGGTTAGGGTCACAGTCTACAGACTGAGGGCCTGGAAGAAGCCGGGTCAGTAACCAATGACTAGAAAGGTGAAGCAGCCCCGAGGGGACTGGATACCAGGCCCAAGGACAGAAAGGAAGGCAAGGACCACAGGGCAGACAAATAGGAAAGGTGCTCAGTATGGGGACACTGAAGGTCCTGTGTACAGTCCTGATACATGCAAAGTACATGGAGGCAAAGAGAAAGGGAACAAGCATTTATTAAACACCTACTATACGCCAGGTCCTGTACAAAGCATTTTACAAATATAATCTCACAGCAACCAGGGTGGGGGGATGGGCAGATGACATTATTATTCTCATTTTACAGTTGAGGAAAGTGAAGCTGGCAGAGGTTAAGTGACTTGCCCAAGGTCACACAACTATTACATATATGAGGCCAGTTTTGAGCTCAGGTCTTTCTGAATCCAGGGCCACTGTCCTTCAGTATCCAGTGACATATGGGGGTACTCTTTCTTCACTTGCAACATGCTAAGGACACAGGTATGATCCTCAGACATTCTAAATGGATACAAGTCTCCCACACACCCAGGATGTGGGTAAGGTTCCTATTGATGTGAAAATCATGGTTATACACCAAGGTCCACAGGTCTTGCAGATAGGAGTCTGATTAATGTTTATTGAATTGAAGACCCCATGCATGTTAAGATGGGTACAGGCCCTACACACACCAAGGCTATGAACATAGGCCCTGGACCTGTGGAACACAGGTACATATGCTAAACAGTCCTATTCTGGGACAAATCATGGCTGCTGATCCTGCTTGTCCCAAGCTGGGCTGGCAGGTGGCCAAGGACACAATAGGCAACTCCTCCCTCCCAGGACTCACATTCTGGCCTAGACTCAGTCTGAGGCCCCCCCTAGGGGGGAGGGGGAGCAAAGAAGGCAGTGGGGGTGGGGTGGGAAAAAGGGTTCCTAGGAGGGCAGAGAGAGCTGGAGGGGCCAGAAAAGGATCAGGTATGGGGAGGGGGGTACCAGGGTGTAGTAAAGGTGGGAGGAGATACGGTCCATTAGACTGCGGGACTAGGTATAGGAGAAGAGGGGGAAAGGACCGGGTGTAGTGGGGAGCAGGTACTGGAGAAGAAGGGGGAAAGGACTGG
>NW_027185896.1:6873895-6890523 GCF_028583685.1 Petaurus breviceps papuanus | reverse complement strand
GGGTGTAGTGGGGAGCAGGTACTGGAGAAGAAGGGGGAAAGGACTGGGTGTAGTGGGGAGCAGGTACTGGAGAAGAGGGGGGGGAAAGGACCGGGTGTAGTGGGGAGCAGGTATTGGAGAAGAGGGAGAAAGGACTGGGTGTAGTGGGGAGCGGGTACTGGAGAAGAGAGGAAAAGGACCGGGGTGTAGTGGGGGTGGGGAGATTGACCAGGGTAAAAGGAGTCAAGGTGGGACCAGGGTATTCGGGGAGGTTGCAGAAAGTTTGGACTGGCTGCCCGAGGTGGGCCGGAGCCGGGGCGATACCTGGCGGGCTCAGTGGGCTCAGTGCAGGCGGGTCAGGGCCAGGGCCAGGGTGACTGTGCAGGCGGGCGGGCCCAGGGGCGGGGTGGGGCAGCAGGGAAAGGGGCAGGGGCAGGGCCGGGGCCCGCGCGAGCCCTCTGGCGGCGGCACCCCGAGCTAGCACGGAGGTGGGAGGCGGAGCCCCTCCGGCCCGTCCCGGCCCGGGCCCGCCTTCGGCTCTTCCCCGCCCCATCTGGGAAGGCCGCTCCAAGGAGGTGGGATCGGCCCTGCCCTCTCCAGCTCAGGCTGGCCGGGCCCCGCCCTCCAGGCCGCCCCCCGGCCTCAGAGGCCCGGGCCTGGGAGCCCCGGAAGGAGCAACGGCAGCCGCGGCCCCGCCGGGCAGGGCAGCTCTCCAGCCCCTCCTGGAACTCCGCGTCCCAGGGCCCGGTGACGCGCCGCCGTCCGGCGCCCTCATTGGCTGCTCCCTGCCCCGCCCTCCCCAGAAATCGCGTCCGCCGCGGAGCCTCCCGGCCCCCGCCTGGCTGTCGGGGCGGGGCGGGGCCCGGTGAGTGCGAGCGTCCCGGGGTAGGGGACCTGGGGACCGCTCGGAGCCTCTGGGGCCCGCCTGAGCCCTGCAGCTCTCGGGGCGGGCCATGGGGGTTGCAGACGTGTGTGTGCCTGCGTGTGCGTGCTTGGGGTGTGGTTGGTTTGTGCGGGCTGGCGAGTGTGGGTCCGGGCAGTGAGCGTTGGCTTTTGTGCTGGGGATTCCGTGCGTGGGCGAGCGACGGGTGCTGTTTGTGCGTGTGCGGAGGGTGCCGAGGGACCCGAGCTGCCTCCGTTAAAATTTGTTTGTTGAGTTTTTGGGGTCTTTTTTGCCTTTTATTGGTGGCTTTTGTCTTAGACGCCACGTGGTTTCCAGGGACACCTTCCCTCTAAACAAAGAAGTTAAGCAGAAGCAGCCCAGCCGCCGCAGCCGCGGTGCCTGACCACGTGCCACTGTCCGCGGGGCACCGAGCCTGCCCAGGGGCTGCCACGCTGCACTTGGGGTCCAGAAGGCTTCACTGCCTTGGGCAGACAGCTGTAAAATGAGCATGATTATAGCCCCCATGGCCACGGAGGTGGGCAGGACAGTCCTTGTGCCTATAACATGCTGCCAGTCATTGAGGGCTAGGTAGACCCTTCCCAACTTCTGCTTAGAGGCAGGGCGTGATTTTCATTAAGTTTTCAGGTTAGCTGCCTGATCCAGCTGTTTGCAGTTACTACTTCCGACTCTGGTCACCCAGCTAGTGTCTCTAGACCGGATTTGAACCCAGTAAGATGAGTTTTCCTGGTTCCAGACCGGCTCTATCCACCTCAGTGGAAGTTATTGTTCTGATTTTGCACATTTCCTGGCATCCGTTAATGCAGTTCTTTCCATGTTGCTCCAAATTCTTCATATTCCTAGTTTGTCACCCCAAAGTACTGTTCCATTAAATTCATACTGACCACCTAATAAAAGTTGGTTAAAAGGAGACAAATGGTGATATACAGTTAAAGTATTTTTTTCTTATTCCCTTAAGCTAGAGAACGTACAAGGAGTTGAGAGCTATGTCCTAACTGATGAACAGATGAATCAGAAGCCTTATATACATTTTAGAACCATCCCAGTTCAGGATGACCATGTCACACATATTTATGATCTCCATTTGTTACCATCCATACCTGAGAAAAGAAGTTCTTGGTTGTAAAAGCAAATTGACAACAAAGGGAGCAGATTTCATTTACATTTTATGGTCTCAGGATGTCTGTTTTCCGTACATATGGAGTAAGATAAGGGGAATTTCACCTCCAGCCTTATCTGGTCTCTGAAGTTGTCTACACAGGAAAAGGAATTTTTAAAGCAAAGGAAAGCAGTCTGTTTGATTAATTCAGACTTTGGCCAAAAATATGATATTTAATGATTATCAATATACAGTTTGCTCATTTCACAGTAGATAGGTAGTCATTGTGTTTCCAATTTTTTATTTTAATAACAATAAGTAGCTAACATTTATATAAAGCTTACTATATTCCAAGCATTGTGATCAGATCTTTCCAGTTATTTATTTTATATATATATTTGGCTTTTTGGAGGGCAGTTGGGGTTAAGTAACTTGCCCAAGGTTACATGGCTAGTATTTTTTTTGTGTGTGTGGGTGTTAAGTGTCTGAGGCCAGAACTAACTCCGGCCCTCCTGACTCCAGGCCTGTGCTTTACTCATTGCGCCACCTACTCGTTCCCAGATCTTTCCAATTATTATATGAGCCTCATAACAACCCTGGGAGGTAGGTGCTATTATCCCCACTTTACAGATGAGGAAGCTGAGGATAACAGGGATGAAATGACTTGTCCAGGCTCACACAGCCAGTAAATATCTGAGGTCAAATTTGAACTCAAATCTTCCCTACTTCAGGCCCAATGCATTATCCACTGCCCCTTCTAACTGCTGACTTTGGAGGAGAGCATGAGGCTGATGACTTTGCACAGCTCTACCTCACTTAAATCTGTTTCACATGCAAGTCAAGACGTCACTCTTGTGATGTCCTCAGTCTTTGAAAACAACCACAAAAAGTGCTGTTATGAGTATTCTGGTATTATATATGGAAACTTTCTGGTTTTTTACCTCCTAAGGGTAAAGGTAATGAACCCTTTAGTGCCTTTCCCCATATAACTCCACATTGTTTTCCAGAATGTATGACCCAATTCACAGCTCCACCAACATTGTATCAGTGTGCCTGTCTTCTCATAGTCCCTCCGTCTTTAATCATTTTTGCCACTTTGATGGGTGTGAGGTGAAATGCCAGGGTTGTTTTAATTTGCATTCCTCTTATTAAAAGTTATTTAGAGATTATTTTTCCACGTAATTGCTGATAATTTCCCTTCCAAAATTGCAAGTTATTCGTTTTGTATCGTTTGCTTACCTGAGAACGGCCATATATTTTAGCTCTCCTCAGAGAAATTTAATGCAAAGATTTTTCTCTTCTTAATCCTTTCTCTTATTCTAGTTGCATTGATTTTATTTTCAAATTTCATGTAAACTCAAGCTATTTTATGTTTTATAATCACCCCTGTTCCTTGTTTGGTTAAGAATGCCAACATCATTCCCCTTTCCCCGGGCCCCAGTTGTGAAAGGCACTGAATTCTGTCTTCTGGTTTTTCTTTATGAGGTGACTGTTTATTTACATTTAAGCAGTTTGGAGCTTCCTCTGAACAGCATGCTGTGCTGTGGTAGGTGTTCATCTGAGCATACTTTTTGCCAAGCTGCTTTGCAGTTTGCCCAGCAGTTCTGGCTGAGCAGAGGGTGCTTGCCCAAAGAGTTTGTTTGGAGTTTAGGAGATGCTGGTCAGCTGCCCATTATTTTACAGAGGAGGAAAGTGAAGTTGAGGTTGAGTACTTAGCAAGTCACACAGCTTTTTCAGTTGGTTCAGTCATGTATGACTCATTTGGGGTTTTTGTGGCAAATATGCTGGAGTGGTTTGCCATTTCCTTCTCCAGGTAGGTGGCAGAACTGTATTTGGATCTGTGTTTGGATTCCACAGTGTGTGTTTTTTCCAATAGAAGACCCTCCACTCTTGGGAATTTTCCTATCACTATTGAGGGCACCATCATCTTCCTGGTCAGCCAGCTTGGCAAGCCTGGTGTGAGCCTTGATGCCTCCCTCCCACTCATTCCATGTGACCAGGCTATTGCCAGATCTGATTTTCATAACATCTCTCCTCCAGGTCTCCTTCTCTTTAAATCTCTCTCACATAGCCATCTCCTCCTCTAATTCAGGCAGCACCCCTAAACCCTGAACCTCAGCACTTACATTTTATTTCCCTGCACACGCTCAGCAATCCAGGTGCGCTAGCCTACACACTCTTCTGTCTCTAGTCTTTGACTTTACCCTGGCTGTCCTCCCATGTCTGCAGTACTCCCCCTCCTCCCCTTCCCTCCTTCCCTTCCTCCCTCTCCACTCTTTCCTTTCATCCTCCTCCCCTCTTCTCCCCCCCTCCTCTCCCTCTCCCCTCCTTCCCCTCCTCCCTGTGCCTCTTGGTCTCACTGCCTTGCTTCCCTCAGTCTCACCTTCTGCAGGACGCCAGTTCTCCTTGCCACACCCCCCTTCCCCGCTAATGATTTCCCTTCCACCTAATCTGTATTAATCTTCTGTGTACCAGGTTATCACACATGTTGTCTCTTCCATTAGAATGTGGGCTCCTTAAAGGCTAGGCCTGTTTTTGCTTTTCTTTCCCTGTCCCTAGTCCTTAGTGCAGTAACTAGCAAGGAGTAAGTGATAAATGTTTTTTGATCCACTGCTGTACTGCTGATTACTAGGGCAGTTAGGTGGTGCAATAGAGTGCTGGGCCTGGAGTCAGGAAGATCTGAGTCCAAATCTAGCTTCACAAACTCCTATTTGGATGACTGGACAAGTCACTTAACCTCTGCCTGCCTCAGTTTCCCTGTCTGTAAAATGGAGATGGCACAGTGTTTAGAAAGCCAGTCCTGGAGTTAGGAAGACTCATCTTCCTGGGTTCAAATCTGGCCTCAGACACTGTGTCCCTGGACCCACTTAACCCTGTTGGCCTCAGTTTCCTTATCTGTAAAATGAGCTGGAGAAGGCAATGGCAGACCACTCTGGAATCTTTGCCAAGAAAACCCCAAATGGGGTCACAGAATCAGACATGACTGAAATGAATTGATAACAGCAACAAAATGTGTAAAGGGAAATGTGTATAGGTAATAGAAACTGTATTCCATGCCAGGGGTGCTGTGTGATCTCTGCCAAGCTAATTACCCTGAGGCCTGTGCTCTCTGAGGCCTGGGAACCATTCCCAAGAGTGGAGGAGGGGTGCCCCAAGAAGGACAGAGGCAGGGCCAGGTTTAGGTGGTAGCAAACTGTAAATTTTTAAGATCTTCCCTGCCCCTAGGCTAAAGTGCACCTGGAGCCTGGGGTGGGAGGCTTGTTTTTCAGTAGATACTTCTTGATTGGCCAGTGAGTCAATAAGGTTGTAACATTTTCTGAACCAGGAGAAGGCTATATAAGCCCTGATGTGAGGCTTTGTTTGGGGGGCTCACTTTGAGAAGTGTTCTGTGATTTGATGGAACTCTGGGAAGCCATTGTTGAGAGCCCCCCGGCTTTGAAAAACCCAGATGTTGAAACCCAGATGTTGATTTGGTATGGATGTAATGGTTGGACAGTTTGGAAACTGTCCACTTGATCTGTTTCTCTGTCTTGATAATTCTGTCTGTGTATTCTGAAGTTCAGGGTGCTGACCTTTTTCCCCTGAACTAGGTAAACCATACATATTTGACTGAATAAAGTAAGCTTGTTAACCCATTTTGAGTTGCTTTCCTTTATCAAAGCAGATCCAAGAACCTGTGTTGGCAGACACCCTGGGGATGCTGGGATGCTTGCTGCTACACAAACCTACAAGGCTTTAAACAGATTAAGAGTCTTTGGGATTAATAGACTGGGGGTGGGTGGGGGTGGAGGAGGTTCTGTGGGTTAGGGAAGGGAGGAGTTAGGGAGGTTTAGAATCTTTCCAATCATGCCGGCTTCCTTGCTGGAGGGAATTATCTATTACCCAGCATGTCTGGGCCAAGTATTCCACTTGCCTCCAGGGAAGTTAAGTGACTTTTCCAAGTCCATACTGCTAGCTAGTAGCAGCTGGAATTCAATCCCAGGTCTTTGAATTGAAAACCCAATGTTCTTTCTACAGCTGAGTGATAGAGTGGATACTGGACTTGGATTCATGAAGATCTGAGTTCAAAATCTGTCTCCAATGATTACTTCTCCCAATAATAATAGCATCTACTTCACAGGGTAGTTGTAAGGTGCTAATGAAATGAAATATGGAAAGCACTTTGCAAATCTTACAGCACCGTATAGATGTTAGCTATTACTGTCATCCCAATTTTACAAATAAACAGTATCCTTAGATTTGTAGAGCTGGAACAAATTGTAGATTAATTCAGCTGTCTTAGTTTACAGAAAAGGAAACTGAGTCCCAGAGAGAGAGAGAGAAAGAGAGAGAGAGAGAGAGAGAGAGAGAGAGAGAGAGAGAGAGAGGAGCTTAACTAAAACCACATGAGTAGCAAGTGATATGGGCAGGATTTGGGTCCTAAATCCTCTGACTCCAAATGGAGCCTTCCTTCCATGTGGCCTTCTAAGACGTCAGCTAACTAGGGCCACACTTGAGGACCTAGAGGGTCATACCTGGCCTCTTCCACTCTGAATTCCAGAGGGAGCAGGGCAGGGTGCTGTACCTTCAAGGGCTGTGGGTACTGGCAGCACACTTCTGACCCTGTTGGCAGGCATTAAGCAAGAGGAGACAGAGACCATGCCTTGTGTTGCAAGCTCCCTCCCACCACGGTGACTCCTTGCTTCAGGTGAAGAAGAATTTCTGTGATTTGGGCCATTGGGCCCCAGGGATTCTGTGTGTAGTTATATGAGGACCACGGGGGCTTGTGGCAAACACATAGCACCTCTTGGGCTCAGTGGAAAAAGTGGGTTTGCCATTTAGGGGGTGCTGTGGCAGGGTGGAGCAGGGGCATGATGTCTGTGAGTCTAGGAGATATGTAAGGGAGATGATATGTTTCTATATGAGATGTATGTATGTATGTAAGAGGCATGTGTCTGTGCGTGCAAAGGATAAGGTCTATGTGTAAAACCATTTGGAAGGGACGTAGAATGAGGCAGGCAGAGTTGGAAGGGGCCTCAGAGAACAGCTGGTATAAGCTCCCCCAGTGTTCTCAGCCAGTGATCATTCAGCCTTCCCTGGGGGGACCCCACATGCAGCTACATGTTACTCTGTTGGCAATTAAGGGCAGTGTACCTGTTCCATTGGGATGTTTGATATGGGCAGGGGGGTGCACGTGGACCTCAGTACAACGTCTTGAGAACCCTGTTGGGGTGGGTCCCTGGAGAGATCGAGAGGCCCAGCCCGGCGTGCTCCTGTTTACACTCCAAGCCTGAGAGAATGAGGGAGCAGGGCAGGGTCTGAGCTGGGAGTTCTTGGGCCCCAGAGCTGGTCGGCCACCCTAAAAGTAACGTTGGTTATGACCACCCCAGGGGGATGGGCTAGAACCCTTTCTCTGGCACACTCCAAGCCTGAGAGAACGAGGGAGCAGGGCAGTATACCTGTTCCATTGGGATGTTTGATGTGGGCAGGGGGTGCACGTGGACCTCAGTACAATATCTTGAGAACCCTGTTGGGGTGGGTCCCTGGAGAGGTTGAGAGGCCCAGCCTGGCATGCTTTGGTTCACACTCCAAGCCTGAGAGAATGAGGGAGCAGGGCAGGGTCTGAGCTGGGAGTTCTCAGGCCCCAGAGCTGGTCGAGCCACCCTAAAACTAATGCTGGCTGTGACCACCCTGGGGGATGGGCTAGAACCCTTTCTCTGGCCAGAGGTTCCGGGGGTCAGTTAGAAGTGGAATCCGTTGAGGAGTGTGTGGGAATTCCTTCCCTGACTCTCAGCCATCTTGTTTCCTGCAGGGCATGCAGGGCACCCCAAAACTGCCCAAGGGGGTCCTGCTGGCCCTGGGCCTGCTTGTTACGATACTGCTGTACCTGGGACTGCCCAGTCTCCCTCCGCCCCTCACCTGGACTTGGGAAAGTAACAATGTCACCGTCCTGGCTGGCCTTACACATAGCAACTCTTCAGTCTTCTACCGGGAGGTACAGCCCCTTCACAAGCCCCACAGGTGTGTGTCCTTTTGACCTGGCCCAGACACTGATCATGGTCCTGGCCTCCTAGGGCCACTGTCCCTCTCCCTTCTGGCTGGTGCTTCAAGGATGCCTGGCTTCCCTGCTCTTGGCCAGAGTGTCATCACACCTAGGTTTGAATCCTAGCTTTGCTGTGAACTTGCTGTGTGAACTTTTAAGAAAAGCCCTGGATTTGGAGGCAGGGGACCTGGGTCCAAACCCCAGCTCCTTAGGATGACCCTGAGTGATGCCTTCTCTGAGTGTAGGTTTCCTCATCTGAAAAATCAAGGGATTGGATTAGATGGTCTCCAAGATCCTCTCCAGCCCATCTCTTCATGCCACCCCCCTCCCCCGATAGGACAGAGTCCAGTCTTGATAGCCCATCCACTGGGGGGAAGGTTGGAGCTCCTTGGGAGGGTTGTGGAAATACATAGAAGACCTCAGAAGGTCCACCTTGTGGTGGAGACCTTTCTCACTCCAACTGCATTTTCTTCCCCTTCTCTGCCTCTCCTCAGGGGAGGACATGTGGCTGACCTGGTCCGAGGCTGGGGAGGCCAGGGTGTGGGAGGGGGCATCAGGCTCCTTGAACCCCAGGCTCCTACTTCCTGTCTTTCCACAGGATCGAGGTGGTGTTACTACATGGGAAGGCCTTCACTTCACACCTCTGGCAACAGCTGGGGACGCTGGAGAAGCTGTCCCAAAGGGGCTATAGGGCCATTGCTCTAGATCTCCCAGGTGAGACCCAGGCTCACTGTGGGGGATCCCCTAGAGAAAGAAAGATCTGAGGCATGTCTCAAGGGCTGAGAGAAGGGCTGGGAAATGAGGGGGAGGTCTGTGGAAAGCCTTCATCTTGCCTTCTCTGTCGTACCCCTTCCCCATCTCCAGGTTTTGGGAACTCATTCCCCTCCCCTGTGGCCGACACCGAGGTTGGTCGGGCAAATCTCCTGCATCAAATCCTGCAGGACCTGGAGGTCAAAAACGTAGTGTTGGTCAGCCCCTCCTTGAGCGGTCTCTACTCCCTGCCCTTCCTGATGCGTGCTCACCAGCAGCTTTGTGGCTTTGTCCCCATTGCTCCCACCTTCACCAAGAAGTATACACCGAAGCAGTTCTCAGCCATCCAGGTACAGCTGACAGTGGGAGACCCACGGGAGGGGGGAGGGTGGGAGGGATGGGCTGGGGGGATGTGATGAGCTCATGGCAGCCCTTGGTCAGCGGGGGAGGGGGGGCAACTTCTAGAAGAGATCTCAGAGGCCAGTAGTCCAACCCTTTTGTTT
Source organism: Petaurus breviceps papuanus (assembly GCF_028583685.1). Lineage (NCBI taxonomy): Eukaryota > Metazoa > Chordata > Mammalia > Diprotodontia > Petauridae > Petaurus > Petaurus breviceps. The sequence goes on along the minus strand of NW_027185896.1, from coordinate 6,881,269 downwards.
TTTAAGTGAGGAAACTGAGGCCCAGGGAGGGGCAGTAAATTTCAGAGGCAGGATTTGAACCCAGTCCTGTGCCTCTGGAGCCACCATATGCTCTGACCTCTTTTGGAGATCCTGTCCTCAGGAGGTCTTGGTCTGGGGAGGATCAGAAGGATGATGTTGAAGTTGGAGAATGTAGGGTAAAATTGTGGCTCTTCCACTTCCGACCAAAGTGCTAAGAAGCTTCTCTGGACCTTGATGCCTTCATCCTGTTATCTCCCTTCTGCTAAGAACCAGGAGACATTGTCTCATCCTCAGGGAGCCTGAGGACCAGGGAGGGAAATGGGAGATGTCCCAAGCACTATGGAAGCAACCCCGGGCACATACACCACTCTGTACAGAGGATCCAGTTTATACATTGGTTGATGGCATTGTGCTCGGAAGGCTTCCCTGTGGAGGTGTACCTCAGACTCGGCCCTGAAGGAGGGCAGGGACCTGGGATGAAGCTAGAAGGTGATGTTGAGTGAGAATGCCAGGGACCAAGGCTTTGTGACAGGAAGACCAGAGGATAGGGCTGCAGGCTAATGGGGCTCCCTGCTCTGGGTCAGCTCAGGCTTTTTCCTCCCTCTCCACCACCCCCACCCTGCAGACACCCACACTTATTATATATGGAGCTCTAGACAAAGGCCTGGCCCAAGAGTCTCTGGAGAAGCTTCGATACCTCCCCAACCACTCGACAGTGAAGTTGCAGGGTGCTGGCCACGCTTGTTACCTCCACCAGCCCCATGACTTCCATGACGCCCTGCTGACCTTCCTTGACAAGCTCTCATGAAGTCTTCATCTCTGTGATGACCATCCTGTCCCTGGGCGGAGCAGGTGGGCCCCAGGAATCTCAAGAGACTGGGGTAGGGGTCAGCAGACCTTTGCAAGACAATGTAATATATTCCTGTTCCCGGTAACAGAGGCAGACAAGGCAGAAGGCTGTTGGAACTGGGAATGCGTGGTTGCCCTCTTGGGGCCTTGCCAACTCCCACTCACTTGGACTTTAATAAATGAACTTTGTTTGCGTCCAGGGTATATGTCCTGCCTGGGGTTGGGGAGGGCGTGAGGTGGCTGGGGGTGGGGGGTGGGGAGGAAGGGTATGGAGGAAGGATATCCTCAGAGACAGTTCACCCTGCTCCCATCCAGCATCTGACTTAAGAGTTGTTTAGGGTTCTGAGAATGGGGCGGGATGAACTAAGACAGTGATTCCTGGAGCCCGGAGAACCTGGGTCCTCATCCTTCACTTGCTGTGTGTTCCTGGCTAAGTCCTTTCCCTGTCTAGACTGGTTTCTTCATCTATATAAAACTCACATCCCTGAAAGAATTCCCTCTACAACATAATTGATAAGGCTTTAGTCTATGCTTTGAGAAAACAAGGTCTTCTAAGGAAACCCCAAGGCCGGCCTTCTGAGGTTATGTCTATTATGTGAGTCCCACAACAATCTTGTGAGGTATTATTATTGCTGTTATTATACCATTTCACAGATTAGGAAACTGAGGATGAGGGGTTTGAAGTGACTTGGCCAGAGTCCCATAGCTAGGAAGCAGTGTTTGAACCCTCTTCCTGTTGCCCAGTCTGGCTCTCTCTCCCCCATATCACCTTCTGCTTAGCCTAACAACAGCTCAAGGCAAGGGCCTGTGACCCCACAGAGATGGCCTGAGTGTGGTAATTTAGAGGATCTTTCATTCCAGACCTCCAAGGATAGATCAAATATGGGATCAGGGGACTGCCAAGGGATGCTGGTCATGTCTTTAGGAGATGGTGGCTCAGTAGAGAGGCCTGGCCAGGACCTATCGAGCAGCCCTCAAGATGACCCTCCTTTACCTCAATGACTGGGGAAGCAAGAAGGCCACAGGGGTGGGGGTGGGGAGCAGTTGAAGGAGCCCTGTAGCCTGGGCCAGAAGAAGCTGTGAGGGAGTGAGGAGCTTGAGTCCTTGCCTGTGCCGCCTTTTCTCCTCTCAGTGTGTCCAGGCTCCCTGGACCAAGCCTTCTCTGACCTGGCTTGGAGGCTCATGTGTCCCGCTTCTGAAGACGAAGCTTGTGAGACCCTGCTCACCATGGATCAGGGCAGGGCCCATGAAGAAGGAAAGAGGTTGGAGGGGGCTGAACAGACAGGCCTCATCTCTGAGGCCCTGCTGTCCTCTGGCCTGTGGTTCTGTGACTTTGGGCTGGGGGCTGGCTGACCTCATACTGTTTGCTCAATAGAGTCTGGGGAAGCAGGGGACAAAGAACTTGGAGGTGGGGGAAAGGTGAGGGTAAAGTCAGTATCTTCCCCACCTCCAGCCTCCATAAGCACTCACCACTGCCCTGAGAAACATGCCCAGCTCTCAAGAGGGAACATTCACAGGAGCCCTGGGGGAGCTGACTCAGCACCTTGCATGGGGGTAGCCAGGGGAAGGGAACAGGAAAGTGAGTTCAAAGGCCTCCCGTGGTGAACTGGCCTTTCAGAGAGAACAAAGGGTACTTGTGACCAAACACTGAACATGCCAGCAAATACTTTTGCATACATTCACGTACTCACTTCCACTAGGGTCCCAGAGCCTGGCAGTGCCTGGTCTCATGGGTCTTGGTCCAAGGAGAATTTCCTTGCTTTGGTTCAAGCTTTCCCAGAGTCACTCAGAGTGGGATGCCCACCCAGCCACACCTGCTGGGCACCACGGGCATTAAGGATTGCACAGACTGTGGCAACTAGGTGGCATAGTGAATAGAGCACTGGCCCTGGAGTCAGGAAGACCTGAGTTCAAATGTGGCCTCAGATACTTGACACTTACTAGCTGTGTGACCTTGGGCAAGTCACTTAACCCCAATTGCCTTGCCTTCTCCCCTCCAAAAAAAAAAAAAGGATTGCACGGGGCAGCTTTCTTGTTAGGCAACACAGTTGTCTTCAATAAACATTACTTCACCTACATATAATGGAATTTATATGACACCTTAAAGTTTGCAAAACATTTTACAAATTTTAGCACATTTAGTTCTCACAACAACACTGGGAGGTAGGTGCTATTATTATCCCTATTTTACAGATAAGGAAACTGAGGCAGACAGGACTAAGTGTCTTGTTCAGGGGCCTAGATAGAGAGCCGGTGTGTGCATTATACAGTTATATCTGTTCAGGGTCCCTCTTGTGCTGCCAGTGATAAGTCTGACAATATTATAGGTTATACCCAGTACAGTGTTTGTACTGTTTGGGGTTTGGGGCAAGATTTGGCAACTGATTGATTGGATATGGGAGATGAGGGAGAGGGAGGAATCAGGATAACTCAGGGCTTTCACACCAGGGCTCCCGGAGGGATGGTTGGTGCCCTGGGCAGAAATGGGAAGTTTGGAGAAAGGGACACAGTGACTTAGTTTGGGGGACAAAGTAACGAGTTCTGGTTTGGAAATGTAGAATGTGAAATGCTTAGTGGGTATTCAGGGGATATCCAGCAAGCAGTTGTGATATAGGAATTCAGGAGGGAGAAGGGTTGGATAGTATAAATTTGGGAAACCTCTGCAGAGAGATCATTATTTTTTTTAATAATAGAAATCTTTTTTTAATTTTATTTTTTTACAGTTACAAAAGAAACCAATTAGATTGAAATATAGATAACATACTTTTAAAAACAAGTTCAAAGACCCTAATGATAAAAATCCGCAATAGAGATACAAATAAGCAGACGCTATGCCATTTGGAAAACAAGCCAATGTTACATTTATATACAGAAATGAAGTCGAGGGCAGGTAGATAGTGCGATGGCCTGAAGTCTGGAAGGCTCAACTTTGCCCCCAGGCCAAAGAAATCATTATTAATGCCCGGGGAGCCAAGGGAAAGAGACAGTTCGAGAAGAGTCCAAGAGCGTGTTCCGGAAAGAAGCCCAAGGTTACTGTGTCAGGGCTGCATGGTTACAATGTTTCTACTGTCTCGGTGACAGCTACACATAGATATGGGACAGAGCGATGTTCACATAGCGTCCCGGTGTCCCGCCTCCCAGCCAGCCCAGGGGCGGGGTCTGCCGGGGGTGGGGTGGAGTCTCTCCCAATACAGGGACAGCCCGGGGCAGGCCGGACAGACGGGATTGCAGCGTCTGCACTGGCTGCTGGGGCTCTTGGCGCACCGGGGTAACGGCTGGGGGTTGGGGTTGGGGTGGGGAGAGGAGCCCAGCGGGGCAGTGGGCCGGATCGAGGCGGCCATCGCGGCAGCCCGTTTCCTCAGGCCTCCACGTGCGGGGGAGGGTCCCCCTGCTCCCTGAGCCAGAGACTGCTGCCAGCGGCGGGGTGGCTCCTACCTGCCTGGGCCAGATGTACTGCCAAGGGTGGGACCCAGATGTTAGGGCCTCGAGCCGCCAGCTCAGGCTTTTAGACTGAGCCCAGGGTTGGGGGTGGAGGATTTATTGGGGCTGGAAGGATTGGGGGGGAGGCTGAAGCAGCACAGAGAAGTGGGAGGGCACTGGGCAAGAGTGGGAAGGAATCCCGAGGGTCTGTGAGAATAGGAAGGGAACCCTGGCCACCCCTAGTAAAACAGAGGTCTCGGAGACTGTGGGGAATAAGGAAAGGATGAGGGACCTAGGTGGAACGAGAGAGACCTGCCGGCTAATAGTGGAACAATCCGTGCGTGTTTGTTAAGCATTTACTACCTGGCTGTAGGTAGGGGTTAGGGATAAGGGTAAGGAGAGGTTTGGGGACGCTGCAGGAATGGAGAGGGACCTGAAGGATTTTGGAGGGAGGAATGCAGACCCTGGGAGAGTGGAAAGTGGTCAGAGAGGCTTCAAGGGTAAGGTAGGGAGAGGTTGAGGCAGCTAGGTGGTTCAGTGGATAGAGTATTGGGGCCTGAACTCAGGAGGGACTGATCTTCCTGAGTTTAAATCCAGTCTCAGACACTTACTAGTTGTGTGACCCCGGGCAAGTCACTTAACCCTGTTGGCCTCAGTTTCCTCATCTGTAAAATGAACTGGAGAAGGAAATGGCAAACCACTGCAGTATGTTTGCCAAGAAAACCCCAAATGGAGAGTTGGACATGCCTGAATAACAACAGGGAGAGGTTGGAGGCCTGCATGGGGCAAGGAATTGGAGTGATCTTTTTGGGAGGGAGGCTGAAGTTGGGTTGGGTTGATCCAGAATGGAAGAGTCTGAGATGTTTTCTTGGGCAAAAAAGGAAGTTGATCCTTGGATCTTCTCCATGGACCTCCTGCCTTAATAGGTTATAGGCTCAAGGGACCAAGATCTTGGGTTCCTTTGTTGATAAATGGGAAGCCCTGGGATGCAGGGACCCTTGAAAGCTAGCTGGAGTGATCTCCAAAGAACTGCTGACATTCTGTCTTACCATCCATCAGGCAAAGGGAGCAAGGCATCCAGGACCACTATGCCTGGCCAAGACCACCACCAGCTCTCAGAGGGCGAGCATCCAGCTGTGACACGATTTCGCCAATACCTCCAAATTCGGACTGTGCAGCCAGAGCCCAATTATGGTGAGGGTCCCTTGCAGAAGGCATTATGTCTCTGAATGGGTTGGGAATAAGGCATCTCAAGCATGGGTGCTAAAGGCAGGCTGCGGGACCTAGGGCATCAGCCTTTCATGGCCTGCATCTTGGTTGGTCCAGTAACTGAAGGAAAGCTATATCAGGCCTCTGAAATTTGAAACTTGACATAGACTGCCCCTCATTGACTTTGGACTGGGGCAAGGACCCTGGGGGGACAGAAGTCCCTAGCCAGATTCTGGAATGGCATGGGTTCTTGTCTCCTCTCCCTTTCCCATCCCACCAGAGTTTCTCTTTCCTCTGCAGATGAAGCTGTGCTTTTTTTGGAGAAGATAGCCAAGGACTTGGGCCTTGAGTGTCAGAAGGTGGAGGTGAGTAGAGATCTATGACCTGACTTGAGGCTTGGGTGTTAGAAGGTAGATATAAAGGGAGGGAATAGGGGAATTGTGCTCTAAGCAGGGGGGGGGGGGAGAGCCAGCAGGCCTTAGAGAACTGGGAGTAGAAATGTCTTCCTTATGCTGTCTTTAATCCTCTACATTTCTCCCACCATTTTCTCCTTTTGCTAGGTGGCCCCAGGCCGAATAGTGACTATATTGACCTGGCAAGGCACAGATCCCAAGCTCCGCTCCCTTGTGCTTAACTCCCACACTGATGTGGTACCTGTCTTCGAGGTAGATGTCTGGGGGTCAGAGAAGGGGTTGGTAGAGTGACATCTCTCCCACAGTTCCTGGTCATGTAGCAAGGTCCAGCATCCCTTCCCCACCCCTTTCCTTATCACTCAGGGAAGCAGCAAATAAGCATGCCTAGTGATAAGTGTCTACTTCTATTTGAAGGCTTATAGACTTTCCTCACAACCACCTCATGGAACAGGTTGTGCAAATATGATCCCCATTTTATAGGTGAAGCAACCGAGGCTTAGAGAGGATAAAAAAAAAACATTTGTCTATGGTCACCGAGTAGGTGTCAAAGCCAAGACTTGAAACTTTAAGAAAATAACATGGTCCAAGAGTTCTTAGCTTGCTTGGTGGGGACTAGAGCAATATATCTAAAATTGAGAAGAGTATGGGAGACAAAAAGAATGACTGTAGGAGCAGATAGGTAAGATCCCAGTGATTGGGATTGTAAGCAGAGGGCGTTCAGGAGGCAGAGCCTCTTGGAATGTTTGAAGATCAGGGAAACAATGATCATAACAGCAAAGTGAAGTGAGTTTGAACCCCATGAAGGAGGCACAAGGGCTCTTTCCAATGCCGCACTCCTCAAGAGCTCCTCACTGACCACTGATTACAGATTTAAAGGCAGAAGAGACCTTGGAGGTCATCTAATCCAATTCCTTAATTTTACAGATGAGGAAACTGAGGTCCAGAGAGATTTGGTAGCAAGGTCACACAGAGTGACAAGTTGGGACTTGAACCCTGGGTGCTTTGAATGCAAATGCAGTATCTGTCCACTGCCCCACTGCTTCCCCCACTCTCTTGTTTCTAAAATAAAATACAAACTTGTGTGCATGGTATTGAAAGCTCTCTGAAAATTGGTTCCACTTATCTTTCCCCTACTCTCATTTCATCTTCATTCCCTTCATGTGTTCTATGCTTCCCATTCCCAATGGTCCATTTTCTTCCTTTGGCCTTTGCCCAAGTGGCTCCTTTGTTGAGGGGGGAATGCATTACCCTGAATGACCATCTTTTCAAATCCCTAGCTTTCTCTAAAGCATAACTCTGGGACCAACTAAATGAGACCATTTCTTGATGTCCCAAGTAGTTGAGTGTTTTCTCTTCTTCACACACACACAGACACACACACACACACACGATTTACCTTGTATATATTGTGTGTACTTGTTTTTAGATATATGAAAGAAATGTAAAAGTATAGATATATATATATATATATATATATATATAT
>NW_027185896.1:6830255-6873795 GCF_028583685.1 Petaurus breviceps papuanus | reverse complement strand
TTAAATTCAGTTGAAATGAGGAACCACAGACAGAAGTTAAGTGACTCGATCACAATTGTAAAGCTAGAAAGTGGCAGAGGGCTGAGGTATCTAAACTCAGGCCTGTCTGCTGCTGCTCTTCCTGGGAACCATGTGAATGAAGGCGGAGGAGGAAGGAAGCTGGTGTGGTTGGAAGGGTGGGAAAGCTTGGAATTGTTTAGAGAAGGGGTGCTGGTTAAATGTGGGATGGGGGTAGGGCAGGTGCCCTGGCATCACATAAGTATGTGATACACAGAAGATACCGATCAAGAGCTGGCAGGAAGAGTTCTGTTGGAAATGAGGGAACAGTGAGTTTCAGTTTGCTCTGGTAGGTTCATAGCCTGGGGGCCTAGTAAGACAGGGAAGCTTCCTGAAGTAGGCAGGCTTTTTTTTTTTTGCTTGTTGGAAGGCAATTGGGGTTAAGTGACTTGCCCAAGGTCACACGGCTAGTTTTTGTGTTAAGTGTCTGAGGTAGGATTTGAACTCAGGTCCTCCTGACTCCAGGACTGGTGCTCTATTCACTGTGCGCCACTTAGCTGCCCCATGGGCTTTCTTTTTCCAAAACTTTAAAATTTAGTTTTCAACACTCACTTCCATAAGATTTTGAGTTCCAAATTTTCTCCCCATCTCTCCCTTCTGCCCATCCCAAGATGGCATGTAATTTGATATAGGCTCGACATATACATTCATATTGAACCTATTTTCACATTGTTAACCTATTTTCCAACATTAAGTTGGAAAGAAGAATTAGAAGCAATGGGAGAAACCACAAGAAAGAAGAAACAAACAAAAAAAAGAGAGTGAAAACTATGCTTCAATCTGCATTCAGGCTCCATAGTTCTTTTTCTGGATGTGATGGAGGTGGGCTTTCAAAGACCACTTTATGTTATGAGTGGCAGATGTGGAACCAGATGACCCCTAGCATGGGGGAAAGGTATCCTGGGCAAGTCACAAGAAGGGGATTGGACAAGACCAAGGTAAGCAGGAACTTTGCATCTAACCCTATGCTCTTTTTGTCCTCAGGAGCACTGGGATCACGATCCCTTTGAAGCCTTCAAGGACAGCCAAGGGAACATTTATGCTCGGGGTGCCCAGGACATGAAATGTGTTGGCATTCAGTGAGTCCCTGAATCCATAGCCACTGGGGAGACTGGACACTTCCACACCTCTCTTTCTCTCCCCACATGGCCCATCCCCTTTTCTGGGCCTTGGGTTCCCTCTGTGGACAATAGAGGGCCAGAAGAGTGAATCATAGAATCTGGGAGTCAGAAGGGACTTCAGAGGTCATAAAGTCCCATGCTAACTACATAGGAGCTTATCTGCTCCTGTGCCTTCCAGCTGTCATTCTTTGATCTGAAGTATCTAGCATTCCCTCAGGCCCAGCTTGAGCCTAGATCTGCAGGGACAGGGAACGCCAGGTTTCCCTGGGGAGATAGCTTTTTCTTCTGGACAGGATAGTGCACATTCTCCTTAGTAAAAATCAACCTCAGCAGATATCTCCAAGCTGTGCCTTTCTGGCTGGGCCAGGCAGAACCAATCTGATCTACCTTCCACAGGACCGTGCCCCTAATGTTTGAAGACAGATGTCCCTAGTACAGTGCTTAAAGGTACATAGTAGGCCCTTCATGATTGTGAATGGATTGTGCTTGGCATGGGAGCTGTCTTCACACATCTGAAGGGTTCACATGTTGAAGGTGCCAAGACTAGCTCTGCTTTTGCCTGGAAGGCAGAATTAGGAGCAGCTGGTAGAAGGTCAGAGAGGCAGATGTCCTTTTGATAAAAGGAAAAAAAAATCTTCCTCCTGAACTGCCCCAAAGTAGAATGGCCTGCTTCATGAATCAGTGGGCTTCTCATCATTGGCACTCTTTCAGTGGAGGCTGAAAGAACCCTTTGGTTCTTCCTTGAACACCCCTTTGGTATATTAAAATGGTACTTAGAACTAGATGCCCTCAGAGGTTCCTTCCAACCCCGATCCTTTGCTAGCTTGAGATTCTTGGGTGGCCAGCTGTGGGACCTTGGTTCACCTAGACTCCACACCTGCCTCCTTCCTGAATGGACTCCACGCTTCAGAGTCTCATCCTTGTGTGTCCCTCCAGGTACCTGGAGGCCGTTCGGAGGCTAAAGGCAGAAGGGAAGTGTTTTCCCAGGACCATTCACCTGACATTTGTCCCTGGTATGGCTGTGGTGGGGGTTGAGAGTAGGGAGTAGCCTAGTGTCAGGGGCCTACTGGGGGTCTCCATCCCTGCTGTGGGAAAATAGGCTCCTCTAGCCCTAGAGTGGAGAGCAGAATGTGAGCACAAAGTGTGTGTATGTGTGTGTGTATGCCTGTGTGTGGGTCTGTGTGTGTGTGTGTGTGTATGTGTGTGTCTTTGCTTCATGGTACCTCTGTTGCCTGCTTAGATGAAGAGATTGGAGGAAACGAGGGCATGGAACTGTTTGTGAAACGGCCAGAGTTTCGAGCTCTAAGAGCTGGCTTTGCCCTGGATGAGGGTGAGTCCTGACACTGGGCAGGGGATCTGGATGGCCTGGGCTAGAGACTCCAACTTGACCTTCTACTAACTTCCAACTCCCTAGGCTTGGCTAGTCCTACAGAAACCTTCACGGTCTTCTATAGCGAACGGAGCCCTTGGTGTGAGTAGAGCCCCTATCCTGGTTCAGGTGAAGTTGGGGGAGGAGACAGGAGGGAGCTCAAGTCCAGGGAGGAGAGCTATCCCTTCTCTGGGGGAACCCTTAGTCTGATGAAGGGCCTCCCTCTGCCCCTCAGGGCTCAATGTCACAAGCTCTGGGAACCCAGGCCATGGCTCACGTTTCATTGAGAATACGGCAGCAGAGAAGCTGGTGAGTTGAGAGTATTGGGAAGCCTGGAAGATGGGGGTGGGCTGTCAGTGGAGTGCCCCTGGCTGACTTCCCTCCCCCCACCCCCGGGTGGCTCTACAGCACAAGGTGGTCGACTCAGTCCTGGAGTTCCGAGAGCAGGAGAAGTATCGGTGAGAGCTTCCCATTCCCCCTTCCCTGGTTTCTGTCCTTTCCCTCAACCTTCACCCACCTCCTCTTTGCTTGGGGGCCCTTGGGAAGGGGACCATTGGGAAGTGTTTGGGCTGAACATTATTCTTTCCCCAGGCTAGAGTCGGACCCCAACCTGACCCTGGGGTCTGTGACCTCTGTGAACTTGACCATACTGGAGGGAGGAGTTGCCTTCAATGTAGTACCAGCCACCATGAGCGCGAGCTTTGACTTTCGAATTGCCCCAGATGTGGACCTCAAGGTGCTGGGGGTGGGGAGGGCCTTCCTGACCCAGGGCTTCCCCCAGTTTCCTGATGCCCTAGCTACCCTGCCTTCCAACTAGTAGAGAGAGCTCAAGATTTAGAGTCAAGAGACCTGGGCTCAAATCTCAGCTCTAGTATTTAGTAGGTACCAAAATGACTTGATCGCTAAACCTGAGTTAGCTTCCCTAAGGCTGAGTCCCTTGATCCCTCACATGAGAATAGTAATTCTTGCATTATATAAATCACAGGGTGGTTTCTAGAAAAGTATTTGCTTAAAAGTGCTATAGAAATGGAAATTGATATTCTTATCCTTCCAGGATTCCTCCACTTTTTAGCATGATTCTGGGGGTCAGATGAAAAGGGTGGGGGTGCCACCTCTTCCCTATGCTTGTGTCTCCTAGGCCTTTGAGGAACGGATTAAAGGCTGGTGCCAGGAGGCTGGGGAAGGTGTCACCTATCAGTTTCAACAGGTAGATGGGCCCCCACAGATGGAGCCTTTTTGTTGAGTTTCACAGTTGGAGCCTACAAAATGTTACCAGGGGTGCTTCAGGTGGGATTTGGACCATCTGAGTTTGTGTCTGTGTATATGTGACAATGATGAAGACAGAGTGTGTTTGTATGCATGTCTTTATGTGTGTATATGAGAGTAAATCAGTGTCTGGGTTTGCTTGGGTTAGGTATAGAGTTGTATATGTTGGTTTGTGTTTGCCATTGTGGGTGTTTGTGTTGCTGCATATATGTTCTCGTGTGTGTGTGTGTGTGTGTGTGTGTGTGTGTGTGTGATCTCCCAGGAACAGGGATTAGGGAGGCACTTTCTTTGACCCTTGCTTTCTCTGGCATCCCCCCCAGAAATGGACAGAGCCCCGAATTACAGCCATTGATAACTCTAACCCATGGTGGGTTGAGTTCAGCAGAGTCTGTAAAGAGATGTAAGTAAGAGCCTGGAACAAAGCTTCTCCCTGACCCTGGTCCTGTGCCCTGTTCTACCATTTTTCCCTTCTGTTTCCTCCTTTTGAAATAGTCACCTTCTGAGGTTCTCCATGCCCCCGTGTAAAGATCTTTGTGTCTTCCTCCGCCCTTGCCAGGAATCTCTCTTTGAAGCCTGAAATCTTCCCAGCTGCCACTGATAGCCGCTTCATACGGGCTGTGAGTATCTCTACCCTCCTGCTGAGGTCAGGGCAGCGGGAGCCAGCTAGCTAGTCTTAGGGTTAGGAAGGGCAGGTGGAGCTGTGAGAGGAAGCAGAGGACATCCTCCAGGACTTCTGGTGTGTTCAGGAGCAGAGAGGGTGCTGACGCTGGTGGGGGGAGGGAGCATACTCCACAGAGGCCCAAGGTACAAGAGAGGGAGTAGGTTGGTTTCTTCCTGTCTGGACCCCCCTCTACCAGGCAGGAATGTTAGCTCTTGTCTTGACGCCATCCACATGCTTGCAGGCAGGGGTTCCAGCACTGGGCTTCTCCCCGATGAACCGAACCCCAGTCCTGCTGCATGACCACAATGAGTTCCTGAATGAAGCCGTGTTCCTTCGGGGCATTGAGATCTATGTCCAACTGCTGCCCGCACTGGCCAGTTTGCCAGCCCTGCACAATGAGTGCTAATAGTCCCACCTAACAGCAGCCTTGGGCTTCTCCTAGTGCCTTCCCCTCCCCAACCTGCTGAGGCCTGGGACTTCCCCGTTAGGAACATAATGCCAAAGACCCCGACCTCCAATAAAACCTTGTTTTGGTGCTGAGTCATACCGTGTCCCCTCTCCACCAAGAGACATACACTCCTGTTTTCCTTCACTCACTGAGCACCTCCCGCACATCCCTTGCTAGGGACTGCAGGAGGAGGAAAGGGGTGGCAAGGGGAGAGGGGAAGACCAGTGATAGAAGAAGTATTGCATGATGAAGAATGCTAGATCTGGAGGTTTGAAGGCCTGGGTTCAAATCCTACTACTGAGGCTAGCTATGTGTGTGGGCAAATCACTTAACATCTGGACTTCGTTTTTCTCATCTGTAAAAAGTATTTACAGTGGTATTTTTTTTTTGTAGTAGCAAAGGACTGAAATAAAAATGGATGCCCACTGATTAGAAAATAATTGAACACATTCTAGTTCATTGTACTTGGACTGGAGTGGTTTGCCTTGTCCTTCTCTAGGTCATTTTCCAGATGAGGAAACTGAGGCAAACAGGCTTAGGTGACTTGCCCAGGGACACACAGCCAGTTAAGTGTCTGAGACTGGATTTGAACTTGGGTCTTCTTAACTACAGGCCCAGTGACCTATCACCTAGTCACCCAGTGACACCACCAGCTGCCTCTGGCATGTTATATCAGTGATTTACACCAGGACAGGACAAGTTGTGGGAGGGGGGAGAGAAGAGGTGGTGACAATTTAGAGAACATTTATTAAAATCAGAATGGGGCTGGGGTACAAAATGTGGATAAAACAGCATGTTCCCTCACAGAGCTCTTAGTCTGTTGGGAGAAGTGGAAACACCCTCAGAGAAGACAGGCACACACACTAATGCACTGTTCTTGGTCCATCCCTTCTGAAAAATAATTTTGGAATCGTACTAGAAAAATTGCTAACTAGCTGAGTTGCTCTTGTGATACCTCTACCAGGCATGTACACCAAGGAGGTTAATGGTTGAAGGAAAGAGCCTAGAAAAACGAAGTATTTGTAGTGGCACTTTTTTGTAGTAGCAAAGGGCTGAAATGAACAGTGGATGCCCATTGATTGAAGAATGAACACATTCTAGTTCACTGTAGTTGGACCAACATTATGCCATAGGAAATGACCAATGTGAAAGATTCAGATTATTCACAAATAAGTCATGTAAAAACGAAATATCAATAAAAGTTTAAAAAAAATTATTCAGAGAAACTTGGGAATGCTTGTATGAACTGATACTGAACAAATCAGAACCAGGAGGGCTAGTAATATCTAACATTTATATAGTGGGCCAGGCACCGTGCTGAACATTTGATAATTATTTGATCCTCTCGACAGCCATGCAGAGGAGGAGCTATTATTATCCCTATTTTATATTTGAAGAACTGAGGCAAATGGGAAGTGTCTTTGCCCAGGGACACAGCTATTGTCTGAAACCAGATTGGAATCCAGGGCCTGACTACAGGCCTGGTACTGTGCACTGCACCACCTAGTGGTGAATTTTTGTGAATTTATACAATGACCACAGAAATGTAAAGAAAAACACTTTTTAAAAGACTTCAGGACTTGATGGTGAAGTGTGTCTTCCACATTAGGCAAAGAGGTGGTAGACTACAGGGATGGAATGAGACACACAATTTACAGACCTGGCCAATGTAAGTGGTCGTTTTTTGCTTGATTGTAGTTGTTACAAAGGAGGGTTCTATGGAGGAAGGGATGGTCCTTGCAAAGTAATGGTTGTGTTGAAAAAATAAAGCATCAATTATTTTCTTAAATTGACTTGGAGATATGAGCCAGTACAAACTATGTGAGGTCCAAGGAGAAGCCCCATTAGAGAGCAGGGAGATCAGAGAAAATCTTATAAGGAAAGTGGCATCTGAAGTGGACTTTAAATGACAATCCAAAGGCAGGTGTGGAGGGCTGGGTCAGAGGGGAAAATTTTCTTTCTAGTATACAGAAAAAGGAGTCAATTTAGGAGTTCATAGGGGAGCTCACTGTGTGTTGAGGAAGAATCCAAGGCAGTTTCTGGAGGAAGGGGATAGGATTTAGATTAGGGAGGGGACAGGCATTCCAGGTGAGTGTGAAAAGAAGCTTTGGGGTGGGGATGGTTATGTTGGGTTGGAATCTTACCAAGAGGGGTCTTGAATTTGTACCCTGTGGGCAGGGAAAGGCACTGGAAGCTTCTGATGAGGAGAATCATACAATTTCCCTAACCTCCTGGAAGAGATCCCACTCTTTGGAATGGGTGATAAGTCTGTCCTCCTAACTCCAGCTTTCTGAATGCTGATGGTCAGGAAACATGCATCTGAATCCTTGCTCTTTTGATTTTGAGCAAGTTAAGTGTCATGAACCTCTGGTTTGGAGCCTCTGCCCTCATTTGCAAAATGTGGATCATTAACTTGGAAGTACTTATATCCCAAGGTGGTGCTAGTGAAAGGAACTTTGTACACCATAAAAATGGGAATTAAGTAAGGAAATAAATATCCTGTATGGTCAATGATAGAGGCAATAGAGAGCCACTGGAATTTACTCATAAGGGAGTGACAAAGGCCTGACAAGTGCCCTCCTGTAGGCTCCCTCTCACACTGCAGACTTCCCAAGGCCAAATTGGCCTCCTTCCTCCACCTGCTGGGTTTGTTCCACTGGTACTTTTGTGCCTCGTGCCTAGAAGGTAGCACTTCATTTCCCCCTCTCAGAATCTTTCCTTTTGACTTAGGACTCAGGCTCAGGTACCACCTCCTTGCCAGTCACATAGACGCAGGGCTACACCTGTTAACTCTCCCAACTACCTTGCACTTACATTTTTATGCTTACTGTGAAAAAATGTAAGCTTCCCCAGGGCTGGGATTATTTTGGGCCTAGCACAGTCCCTTCAAAGGGAAAGGAGAGCCAGCGATATTACCTGGAATCTCAGATTCCCTGTTGCCCCTCAAAACAAATCTTTGCTGAGGACCTTGGAATGCTAAGAGCTGGAAGGGACCTTAGAAGACTGAATGCATTCCAACTGATCTCCTAATGAGAAAACTTGAGGTCCTGGAGGGCAAATGCTTGGTTCTACATCACATGGGCTGCTCAGCACAAGAGTCCAGGGAGTGCTTCAAAAGCCCCACCCTACTTTTATTCTAGGGAGACAAATCTACAAAGTAGGCTAAGAGGCATCCAAGGATGTTCAGAGCCAAGCGAGAGGGGTGGAGCCTAGAGGCAGAATTCCAAGGAAAAATCCATTATCTCAGTGCTTATAAACATCCCTCTGGAGGGCAGTGGGGAAAGGCAGAGATCCTGCTTCTTCCAGCACGCCTGGCACAAGATAGTGAAAAAATTAACCCAAGTATGAACATCATGATGCCTGGGACAGAGTGTAACTGCTTGATACAAACTGGTCCAGCTGGTCTTCTAAACTGGGTCCTTGAGCAGCCCACCCTGAGGGCAGAGGCACAAGTGGTCCTGTGACTGGGACCATGGAAGCTTCCCAGTATGACTGAAACAGCAGTAGGTGGGGAAACTAGGACTAGTTTCTATTCTAGCAGAGAACTATTAGTTCCCTTTCAGTCAAGACCCCAGGATGCAGCTATTCCAAGGGCCTAAGCCCTTTACCATCCCTGCCCCATAAGTAAGGGCCTCCTTGGCCATCTGGCTTTTCCTCAGCTCAGCTGTCTAATTTGGTTGGTTCCTGGAGTGAATGACAAACTTTCTAGGGCTGCTCAGCTGCCAGGGGGTCTTCTGGTACCATCCCTACCTTTGCCTGGACTCTTGGGTGTTTCGGTATCTCCATTCCTGACTTGTCTTCCCAAGACTAATGGTCCAAGGTTTGGGGCTAGAAAGTTACCAAACTGTTACATGACCCAGTCATTCTCTGAGCCTACATGCTTGTAACTAGGTTATGAAGGATGTCCTGGTCCTGGGAAGGTCTTGGACAAATAGTAGTCTATAACTTAGTGATACACTTGGAGTTAATGTTCAAAGATAGAACACCAAATGCCCACGCTCTACAGAGCTCCCCAGGGATTTGTAGACTACGGATACAGGGCAGGAAATTGTTACATACTCTCTGCTTGCTGCCCTTCCCTGGAAGCATGGAATGTGAAATAGTACAGTCTAACCTCCACTCTGAGAAATGGCTCAGGGTGGACGTCAACGGCTTTTTGAAGTAATCTTAGAGAAGGTAAGAAGTCTTGTTCAAGGTACCACTGGAATATAAGCCCAGTCAGCTCCCACAGAGGGATGCACATACATAGGTGTCTGTGGTGGCACAGTTCTTGTACAATGTGTTTCCCCCCTGATCATGTGGCTATGGAAAGCAGGAACAGGATCCCTGAGCCTGCATAGAGGTTCAGTCCTACTCTGCTGGATGCAATTGACATAGGGTTAAGGGAACTGTGGCCTTCAAGGTATTCCTATGGCTTTGGATCATTACTGGGAGGGATTTGATGGATCAGATCCTCCAAACCTTAATGAAGATGAAGAAACGAAGGCCCGGAATGGGAGTGAAGGACGGGTGCAAATGAGGATGTGGTGTCTCAGATGGTACAAAGTCCCTAGATTCCAAACTCCATGCTCTTTCCCCTAAGATTATCTCCCTTTTCTATTGGCAACCTGAATTTTCATTCTCCTTTAGCTGGGTTTCCCTCTTCTCTTCTGCACTCGAGCTCCTAGCCCCTGATGATTTGAGACACCTTTACAAAGAATTATAGATTTGGGGCTTGGAAGGTGATCGATCATCCAGTATAAGCCCCTCACATTTTATAGCTGCAGAAATTCTGGCCAAAGAGGTTAAGATTTGCTTCAAGTCAAAAAGAGCAGCTAAGGAGAGATATCTACTGACCTTGGCAAAGTCACTTAAGCTCTTGGGGCCTCAACCTCCTCATCTGAAAAATAGTGTAGA
The DNA here is from genome assembly GCF_028583685.1 of Petaurus breviceps papuanus. Taxonomy (NCBI): domain Eukaryota; kingdom Metazoa; phylum Chordata; class Mammalia; order Diprotodontia; family Petauridae; genus Petaurus; species Petaurus breviceps. The sequence continues at coordinate 6,863,977 of NW_027185896.1, read as the reverse complement.
AGTGGGGGGTGGCTCACAATTACTCTGAGCCTTGGTTTCCTCACCTGTAAAGCACTAAGATATTATACCTCCTTTAAAGTACTGATGTGAGCAGAGTGCTTTGAAAACCTTAAAGCACAACAGTGATGGCTCCCAAGCTGGACTTGTAGGACCCCTCCCCTACTGCATGCCTTGATTCAACAAAAGACTGATGGTTCTTACTTATGACTCACCATTTTCTTTATTTGTACAAAATAGTGAATATCATACCCTGGCTGGGAAAAAAGGGAGTTTTAGCTTTAAACAAGTCCTTCTGTTCTGAAGCATCTATTTTGAAGGCTTGGGACCAGCAGCTTTAGCCCCAGCATCTTTGAGTTTGGACTCAGCAGGCTTAGCAGCCTTAGAATCAGACTTGGCTGCCTTGGGATCGGACTTGGCAGCCTTGGAATCAGACTTGGTGACCTTGGGGTCAGACTTGGTGGCCTTAGCATCAGATTTGGTGGCCTTGGGGCCAGATTTGGTAGCCTTGGGATCTGACTTACTGACCTTGGCGGCAGACTTGGCAGCCTTGGGGTCAGTGGGCTTGGCAGCCTTGGGGTCAGTGGGCTTGGTAGACTTGGGGTCAGTGGTTCTGGCAACCTTAGAGTCAGGCTTTGTGATCCTGGAGCCTGGACGTTTGATGCCGATTCTAGGACCTGGACGCTTGGTAGCCATCTTGTGGCCAGCACGCCGGGCGCTGGCCTTGGGGATCTTGTGCCTGAGGAGCTTGGCTTTGGAGGCCTTGGTGCTCAGGGCCTTGATAGCCTCTGCTCGGGCCTTGATGGCTTTGGCGTTGTTGGCCTGCATCTTCTTCAGCCCCTTCTTATTGTGTTTCTTGGCAAAGCGCATGTTTCTCAGAAACTTGGGGTCAACCTGGAAGACAAGCAATGTCTTTACTACTTTCATCCCAGGCAGAAGAAGTCCTGACCTGCTCATTTCATCTTGGGTCATCTTTCCTCTCTAGGTCTGTAACACTGTTCTCTCCTGGCTCTCTGCCCAGATATATTCACCCATATCACACCCACCAACCATGGATACTCGGACTGCCTCATCAGCTCCCAGGAATTCAATGATCACCTCTATACAAATGACCCAGGCCTAGCCACTCTCTGGAGTTCCAGTATCACATCACGAGTTGCCTTCTGGACATTTCTAATATAACCTCCCCAAAGCAGAACTCATCCTTTTCAACTGTTCTGTTGTTGACAAATCTCTAGCCAGCAGGCTGTCATCCTTCTATGTGGGACCAATGCCCCACACATCCAGACCATGAATGGACCAGACCTTCATGGTATCTCCTGCATAGAAGTTCTTTTCTCCTCTCATAGTCACCACCTTAGTTCAGGCTTTCAACCTTGCTCTCCTATCTAATGCAAAATACAACAACCTTCTAGCAGGTCTCCTCACTCCAATTAGCTGTCAAAGTGATATTCTTAAGTCCAGCAGCCCCAGAATCTATTGTTAAGTTTTGTACCTGGCACTTAAAACTGCAAACCTGTCTCAATCTTACTTTGGCAATTAATAACAACAATCTGTTCCCTTCCTACCTCTCCAGGATTCTTACACTTATCCTTTTCTCACCTTCAGGCCTTTAGTGTTGCCTGTCCCTCACATCTAGAATGCTCCTCCTCACCTCTGCCTCTTCTATTTCCCTTCCTATTTTCAGGACTCAGTTCACATCCCACCTTCTGAAGGAACTTTCTCCAAATCTCAGCTCATTCCAATTCATCCTGTATGGAGCTCGTTTGCAATGCTGTCTCCCCCAACAGACTGTGAGCAACTTGAGGGGACAGGGATTTTCACCCTGGTGCTAGAAGCATGGTGCCTGGCGTAAGAGCACGTGCTTACAGAGTGTTTACTGACTAGCGTCTTTCCCTTCCACGAGATGACCTTGCACCCATTTCACAGACCTGTTTATGTCCACTCCCAGCCAGGGAATGTGAGATCTTTGGGGGGCAGGAGTGCTTAGCACAGAACTAAGCACTTAAATGCTCAGTAGTGGACTGCGGTCTGCTACTCATGTGCTGTCTATCTTTGAGACAAGTCCCTCCTGCTTTCGGAAGCTCCATTTCTCTATTTACAAGATGAAGGAGTTAGACTAGATGCTCAGTGCCCAACATATGGTTCACCTAAGTATTTTTACCCCAATTAGTGAATGGTCCTCAAGTACCTGCCCAAGGTACTAAGGCAGCAGAAGAGCCCATCAGGTACCATGTAGCCAGCTTCCATTATTTAGTCATTTTAATTGAAGCTGAATGTAATCTTTAGATACATTCAGTCCAAACAGATTTTTCATCATATGGCTTACTAATAAAACCTAAATGTTCTTGGACTACATAATCTCTAAGGTCCCTTCTATGTGAAATCATCACGAGTTCTAAGAGCCACATGAAATACTAATCACCAAAACTGGAAGTGTAGAATAAAAAATTCAAAACTGTTTCACAAGGGCCTAGCTGTACCAGATCGCAAATTATATTACAAAACAGTAATCATCTAAACAATCCGGTACTGAATAAGAAATAAAATGGCTGATCAATGGAACAGATTAGGTATATGATATACAGAAAAAAACCGAGTACAGTAACCTAACGTTAAGAACACTATTTGACAAAAACTTCTGAGAAACTGGAAAATAGTCTGGCCAAAACCAGGCATAGACCAACACCTCACACCAAACACTGAGATAAGCTCAAAATGGGTACATCATATAATCATAGAGAATGATATAAGGAAATTAGGGAAGCATGGAAGAAAAAAAACACCTATCAGATCTATGGATAGGGGAAATGTATATGACCAAACAAGAGACAGAGGCCCCCAGGAGAGAAAACAGGTAATTTTGATCATATAAAATTAACAAGTTTTTGTACAAGCAGAACCAATGCGCCAAAATGGTCTAATTTCTCAAATATATAGGGAGCTGAGCCAAATTTACAAAAATAAGAGACATTCCTCAACTGATAAATGGTCAAAGCACGTGAACAGGCAGTTTTTATAATCAAAAAAAGGTTCTAAACCATAATAGAGAGCTGCAAATTAAAAACCAACTCTATGGTATTATTTCACATCTATCAGATTGGACAAGATGACAGAAGAAAATGACAAATGCTGGAAAGGACGTGGCAATTAGTCCAACCATTTTAGAAAACAATTTGGAATTATGCCGCAAAGGCTATAAAATGGCATATGTTTTGAACCAGCAATCCTGCTATTTGGTTTGTAACCCAAAGAGATCAAAGAAAAAGAACCCATATGTACAAAACCATTTATACTAGCTCTACTTTATGGTGGGCAAAGAATTAGAGACTGAGGAGATGCCCATCAAGTGGGGAATGGCTAAACAAGTTATGGTATATGCCTGTGAAGGAATACTATACTATTTGTGCTATATGACATGATAAAGGGGATGGTTTCCTAAATCCCGGAAAGACTTATATGACACAGTAATACTAATACTGTAATCTGTGTCTTGGTAACTCTGATCAATATGATGATCCACCACAACTCTAAAGGACTCAAGATGAAAAAAGCTATCCACCTCCCCATAAGAGAAGTGGTGGACTCAAGAGTGCAGATGGAAGTGTATTTTCCCCTTTATTTTTCTTCTAGAATGTGGCTAGCACAGAAATGTTTTGCATGACCTGGGGGAAAGAATTTGGAACTGAGAACTAAAATTGAAAAACAAAACAAATCAGAAGCATTTAGCTAAGTGACTGGTACCCAAAGGTGGCAACAGTTTGGCCTTTACACAGCCCTGCAGTGGGTAGATAATTTGCCAAAGTACAATCATCAAGAAATTAAAAATTATCTTTGGAGAAACTGTTAAGGCAGTTTGCATGAATACCGCATACCTATACAGTTATTTGAGTAAATGATTTTTACCTCCTACTGGACTTTTGGATTCCTGAGGGTATGGGTCAGATCTGGTAAATATATCTCCCCTACCAGCTCAAATCACCGAACACAACAAACATAATGATTGATAAGTGGTTAAAAGATTAATACCAGTTGTTCAAATCCAGCCCCAAATGTAGCTCATGTAACCGGTAAGTTGGATGGCCCCAACAGGAGCACACCTAGATTACACATTTAACCACATTCTGGCAACAACTAGAAGTGATGCCATCTATTTAATTCAAACTTTTGTCAAGCCCCCTATTATGTGTACAACACCGAGCCAAGAACATCAGATAAAAAGATGAAGCCTGCAACACGGAGGGAGTAAAGTCATGGAAAACTGTATACTTTGGACTTTGTCCTACAGTGCTGTGTACATCTTGTCTTTTCTCCTTAGGTAGACTGTGAACTCTTAGGGCTGGCAAGTGTTCCTTTCCTACTGACAGGCCAGTGTCCTGCAGAAGATCAGATTAGTCAGGAGACTTAAAAGGTCATCTAGCTTAATCTGAATTTTATAGGTAAAGAAACCTGGGTCCAGAAAAGTTAACTTGCCCAAGGTCAAAGGCACCAAACGACAGAGCCAGGCTTTGAATCCAAGTGCTTGCCTCCAGAGCTAACACTCTTACCAATGTGTCAGTATGGTCTAAACTCCTATATAACTTTTTTAGATAGAGTAGCAGCCTCCCCATACTTTAAAAATGAGATGGCCAGAAAGCAATTTAACAAAATCAACCATTTAAAGAATCAGCGACCCAAGTCTCTCATCAATGAACCACATTCACACAATATGGGCACACTCACCCCTTTCAGAGACTCGTATCTCTGTGACCTAGGTTTCTTGATGCCATTTCTGTGCCATTTTCGTGCTATAGACAAGAGGGGGAAAAAAACTCAAATTAGGCAGTTTGATTTAACAAAGCAAATAATAATAATAACCTCCCACAGCTACAGTATTCTACATTTAGATTGTTTTTCCTCACTCTTATAAAGTAGCATAATTATCGATATTTAAAAGAGAAAAAAGGACAGCAACTTGTCCAAATTCACAGAGCCCACAAATGGTCTTAATATTCAATTCACTCATAATACAGGCTACCTCTCACTTACACATGGAGAACTTACATTGGTTGTGAGTGGTATGGTTCTTAGACTTAGCCATCTTTACACCTGTAGGTGAGAAATGAAAAGGAGATTAGGATTGGAAGTGCTAACCATACTGCCAGGAACCTAAGATCTTATGAAGCCTAACCCCCTCACTTTCAGCATATTTAAATGAATTTTTTTCTGGACCATGAAGCTAGAAAGGTTCATTATGAAGCAGGATTTGAATCTGTTTCTCAACTCCAAGTCTAGTCCCACATAAAATCCCATCTTTAACAGGAGACCTTTCCCAATATGTCCATTCTAGTACCTTCCCTCTGTTAATGATTTCCTATTTATCCTGCATGTCATCTCCAACTGACTGTAAGCTCTTTGAGGACACGGACTATCTTTTGCCTTTTAGCCAGCTGTTAGCACAGCACCCAAAGCAAATGATTAATAAATGTTTACTGATTGATAGTGCTTATCTTCAATCAGGCCCCAAACATGAAATTTAACTGAGATGAATTTTTAAACTTGGGCTTCAAGAATGTAAAAGCCCAAGATGGGAGGAAGAATCAATGACAGTTCACATGAAGGAGGCTTGGACAGCCAATTCTATAGAGGATGGTTGTCAAAAAAGCTGAGGGAGTGCTGTGATTACTTCTGGGTGCCATCCTCTGGGAAGGCTGGTGCCCAACTCCACCTCACCCATAAAACAGGCACAATGACATTACTACTAGACTTCAAAGCTTCTCTCACTAATATTTCTTAACTACGCTCAAACAGGATGGAGAGGAAATTAGAGATTGTCATAGGAAAAAAAACCAGTTGAAAGACCTTACAGTTTCTAGCCTGGAGAAACCAACCTTCCAGTATCAGCAAGGAGGGACTGGGTTTGCTTTAACTGGCCCCGAGGGAGCAGGGCTGCGGTTGTGGAAGCCAGAGACGTGAGGTTTAGGGTGCCCTGGTAAGGGTGGGCTCTGCACCCCTGGTCCGCCCCCGTGGGGATGGGTGCCCCGCGTGGGCTTCCACTCCCGACGCTGCCTTTGCTGGCCCTGAGGTTTCTCCAGACCCCGTGGGGTGCACAGCCCTGGGGGCCCCTCTCCTTCCCTCCTCGATGCCCCGGTCCTCGCCCCCGACCCCGGAACCTGAATCTGACAATCCCCGGCCCGGCCTCTCAGCCACTCCGGGGCCTGGCCTCTCCCGACCCTCTCCCACCGGGCCTGGTCTCAGCCCTGACCTGCCCCCCTCGCTCGCCGGCCCGGGCCCTGCCTCCCCGCCTCGGCTCAGAATTCTTCCACTGTCCCCGAAATTATGTTCTGGTACCCCCCACGTCCCATCCAGGCCACGGATGGCGCCGGATGCGACCCCCAGAGCTCCTCACCGCAGCCTGCGCTAACAGGCACTCCACCGACCGGAAGAGGCCAAAGGGAGAGAGAAAGAAGGAATAAGCGCGGGGCAGTGTGGGAAATAAGGGCCGCGTGGGAGGAAAATCCCGTAGGAAAACCTTCCTCCTCAGAGTCTTGAGCCCTGAGCAGAAAGGTTCCTGGAAGAAAGGGTCCGGACCGCGCTCTTGCGCCGGCGGACCGAATTGCGCCGTGGCCTCGGAAGTCCCGGAAGCCGGTCTCGCCTTTCCGGTCTCTCACGTAAAATGGCTGCGATGGGAGGGTCGCGAGCGACTTACCCCAGGGCCTGAGCCTCCTGCGAAGGTAGAATCCTACCGCAGGCACTCATCGGCTTTGTGACCCCGGCGACGTGTGAACCTCCCTGAGCCTCAGTTTCTCCATGTGCAAAATGGGTGTAGGAACGAATTGGCCTCGACGGCCTCTTTTTTCAGCTCTGCCCACCAGCCTAGCTGGTCCTCAATTTCCTCATCTGTTAAATGAGGGATTGGATTAGGGGCTCCCAGCCCTAGTTTTGGAGGTGGGTTCTAGAACCTGGAGTCAAGGAGATCCGGCTGGCTTCAGACCCCGGGCGAGTCGCCTCACTGCTGCCTGCCTCAGTTTCCTCATCTGTGAAATGGGTGCAGCAGCCATGTTTCCCAGTCGCTGTGTCCCTGGCTCCGTGTTCTAAGTGACAGGCTGTATTTTATCTCTACGATCACGGAAAGCACCCTTCCAGAGGTGGGAAGGGTCTAGGGATCCCCTTTTCGGGGGGAATCCAGGGGTCTTCCCCCCCCCCCCCCCCCCCCCCCCGCTTCCCTGCCTCCCTTCATTACGAGCCCAAGAACAGTCAGAATCCACAGTGAATCCAAAACAAGATTCTTGACTCCGTCAAGAGCCTGGAATTTCACTCTTTGTCAGATGATGCAAAATGGCAGGATTAGAACTTTGTACTCTGCCGAGGCCAGTCCCAGAAGTACAGAAGATTGTCAGAGCTGGGGGGACCCCCCAACACCCCCTATAATCTGCAGATCCCACGTCCGTGTGGGGCTGTGCCCTGCCCCTCCAAGTGCCTGCGGCAAAGGAACGAAACTAGTCATTTTCACCTTCCTGTTAACAGATAAAGAAATTGACATCTGTGGTCCAGGTGATAAGTGAACTGGTCCTTAAGGACACGAAACAACAGGCCACAGCTACCTTAGTGGCCGCTCCTTGGCTCTAGCCTATTGAGGGATTTGGGCTTGGAAAATTCTTTTCCATTTCTTTTCACTTCATTGGTCATCATCCTGTATCATTCCCCCTCCCCTCAATGGCAGGACCAAGTAGAATTGGTGATGCTAATACATAAAAATACTACCTAAATGTTATTTATCTTTGAAAGACCAGAGTGGGCTTCAGACCCACACCTCTACCTTAAAGGCAGTTAGATGGCTCGATGGAGAGCTGGAACTGGAGTCCAGATTCGAGTTCAAATAATGGCTTCAGACACTTCCTAGCGGTGTGACCCTGGACTAGTCACTTAACCTTTGTTTGCTTCAGTTTACTTAACTAAAATGGGGATAATAACAGCACCTGCCTTGAGCACATGTGAGCATCAAATGAGAAGATGTTTGTAAAGCTCAGCACAGTGCCCGGCATGTGGTAGGTGCTATATAAAAGCTTCTAATCAAGTATGTGTAAAACCATATATTAAGTACCTACTGTGTGCCAGATAATTTTCCATACAAACACGAAAAGTGAAAGTCCCTGCACTCAAAAGAATTTATAATCCAATAGATATCTCCACTTAGATGTTCCAATGCCACCTCAACTTAAGAATCTGGGTACACATTGGGGACTCACTTTTCTACCTCATTGTCCCCTCTCAAGTGGGATCTGGGAACTTTATGGTACTCACAGAAGGAAAGCCACCAGCTCCATTTAAAATGACTCAGGCTCACAAAGCGTTTCATCATAGAACAGTTAAAGGGCTTGTATCTGGGCCCACTTACAGTCAAGAGAACCCCTCCTGTTTTTAGTGGGCCATACTGCCTTAGAAATCTGTACAGACCAGATGACTCCTAGGGCTGGCCAGGTTAGGGCCTCATTGAAGGAGAAGGTTGGCATTCCCTCCTTCACTGTTCTATGATGAAATGTCTGTCCACCAGCATTTAATTCTGGTGTCTGCTTCTTACACTGGCCTCCATTCCCAATAAATATCCTACATACATCCTTTTGGCAACTTGTGTTGTGGATGGTTTACTTTGCTTCTGCCTGATATTCATTTCTCCTCCAGCAGGTGGAGTCTGTCACTTCTCTTTTCTCTGGGTACCAGAGCCTGAGCATCTCCTGCTGATAGCTTAGAACTCTCCTGTGCTTCCAGAGCATCAGGTGTGTCCAGCCTATTTAAACTTTCAATTGTTTTAAATTGGTGATTGTACAATTCGTTGTTCAAAAGTTTTGGTTGGTTGGGAGAACATTTCTTTCTTTCTTTTTTTTTTTTAAGCAATAGGGGTTAAGTAACTTGCTCAAGGTTACACGGCCAGTTATTTCTGGGTGGGTGCTAAGTATTTGAACCCGGATTTGATCCCCAGGTCATCCCGACACTGGAGCCAGTGCTCTTACTCGCTGTGCTACCTGGCTGCCCCTGGGAGAACATTTCTTTCTTTGTCAAATCTCTGTTTTTCACGTTAAGGAAGCTCATGGTAGTCCATAGAGGGTTAGCAGACTCTGTCCCTTGGTACCCAGACTGTGTGCCTCCTGGTCACATGGAATCTCTTGGAATTTGGAAAGGCACTCAGGCTTCCAGTTTTCCTCCAGGCCAGCTGGACCAGGTTATACAAACTACTTGGAGCTGCTTCTTTGGAAATCACCAAAATGTAGGAGGAAGAAGCAGAACTCAGAATTTTCATTGGCTACTTCCAGTGCAGGGGCCTATGACTCAGGGGGAGAAGGGAAAGTCTGTATAGATATGGGCATGCTACTAAAATACTTAGAGGTTTCCTTTTGCTTCTTAAATAAAGTCCAAATTCCTCTCCAAGGCACTTAAGGCTTTCTATAGTCTGGTACCACATTGTCTGTCCAACTTGATAATCATATTTTTCGTTTTGATTTTTAAAATTAAGTTTTATTTTCAGGTTCACATCTTTTCCCAATGCCCCCATTGAGAACGGAAGAAAAAAAAACCATTACAAACATGTAGAGTTGAGCAAACAGATTCCCACATTGGCCACACATATACTTATGCCCCCACAATGACCAACATTAAACTCTGGACTGATAAACCACAGATATGTGTGTATGCGTGTGTCTGCATACACACACATACACACATATATGTATATACCTTAATTTGCATTTTGAGTCCACTGTCTCTATCAGGATCATGTATCACCATGAGTCCTCTAGAACTGTTGGTCAGAGTCCCTAAGTCTTTCAAAGTATTGCTATCATATAAATCATTTTCCTGAAGTTCACTTCACTTTGCATCATTTCATATAAATCTTCTCAGGTTTCACCATCATCTTCATCATTTCCTGTAGAACAATAGTATTTGACCACATCCATATATAATGTCACTGGCCTCATAGCTTTCATCAAGTCCCAGCTAACATCCCATCTTCTACAGGAAACCTTTCTACCTCTCTCTTAATTCTAGTGCCTTCCCTCTGTTTATTTGTTTGTAATGGGTTTTGGTTGTATTTAGGGGTCTTCAGGTGGTCTACACCATTAGACTGAGTTCTGTGAGAACAATAATTGTTTTTCGTCCTTTCTTTGTATCCAGAGGTGGAATCCCTTTTCTGTTAAACATAAACCTTTGATACCATCTGTAAAAGGAAGGCAAGATGGCATCTAAGGCCCCTTCCATCTCTAAATATCACCCCCCTGGTCCCCCGAGGGCTGCTGGGACAGAATGAAACAGACTAGGAAGCTAGGAATGCTGGGTTCTACTTTTGGCTTTTCTGCAGAATGTGTGACCTCAAGTACTTTTCCGTTCTAGGCCTCAGTTTTCCTATCTGTAACATGACAGGGTTAGGCCAGATGGTTGCTGAGGTGCCTCCTTTTCATTTCTGACATGGTATGATTTGAATACAATTCCCCAGTCCAATGCACAGTTTAGCTGGACTGAGGTTCTATGATTCTGGTAGAATTGCCCAGGCAAGCTAACCTGAGGGAGAAGATGACGTGGTCCCTGTCCTCAAGGATACTCATCTGAGGGGGTACAGCCCTTGTCTTCAGGGGTCCTGATGCCTCTGTTCTTAGGGAGTCAGTCCCAAAATCATAGACTTAAACTTTGAAAGTCCAGTTCAGCTCAATTTACAGATGAGTCACGTGAGGTCCAGATTCATGCAGCTAGTTGGTCTCTGAAGGGAGATTCAGACTCTGGTCTCCCTGACTCCACACTTCATCACACTTCTCTACCTACTTCACCACACTGTCTCTTCATTGGGAGGAATAAGGAATACTCTTGTGAATGTCACCGTGGGGATCCCAAAAGATTTTGACAAGCAAAAGCATTGGGCTGAATCCAGTAAGATGGAATTCAATAGAGATAAATGTAAAGTCTTACATATGTGAAGCTAACTATCTTGAACTCAAGTACAAGATGATAGAGGCATAGCTAGAAAGCAATTTGAAGAAGGAAGGCCTGGAGGTTTTGGTGGACCCTAAGGCCCAATATAAAGTCAGCAAATGGGATCATGGCTGACCTCCAGGTAAGGGAACAAGCATTTATTGAACACCTACTGTGTGCTAGGCACTATGCCTAAGTACTTTACAAATGTTACCTCATTTGATCCTCACAACAACCCTGGGAGGGAGGTGCTGTTGTTATCCCCATTTTACAGTTGAAGATACTGGGGTGCATAGAGGTTAAGTGACTTGGCCAGGGTCATACAGCTAGTAAGTTTCTGAGGACAGATTTTAACTCAGATAATTTGGACTCCAGGTCAAAGCTCTATCCACTCTGCCATAGTTTCCAGGAAAAAAAAATAGGTGATATTCTCTTTGTCCTCTATTCTGGTCAGATCATATTTGGAGCGTTGTTTTTAGTTCTACATGTCAGTTTAAGAAGGACAGTAGAAATCTGGAGAGTGTCTGGAGGAAGCAATCAGAGTTGTGAAGGGTCTTGAGTCCATATCATACAAGGATGTTTGCCCTGAGAAGACAAAGACTTAGGGATACCTGGCAGGGTTTGAGGTGACAAGGAGAAATAATGGCTGTTTTCAGGCATAGGAAGGACTGATTAGTAAAAAGGGGATTAATTTGTTTTATTTGGCTGGAAGGACAGAATCAGGAATAGTGGACTTACAATAAAATAATTTAGGGATATTGTTAGGGAAGTTGATTGATCCCAAAGCAGAATTTAGGCTGATTTAGGAGGTGGTGAATTCTCCCTGACCACCAGTCTGGGTATATTTATGGTGTGGACTCTTTTAGAGTATGGTTTGGATTAAATGACCACTGAAGGTCTTTCCACCTCTAAGATTCGATGATTCTCAGTGAGTCCCCAGTCTGCAAAGACACAGTCAGTCCTGTCTTCAGAGAACCCCCAATTCGAAAGTGGAGATTAAGCCCTGTTGTCGGTCGATGGGGAGGAGGGAGGTAGATGGTTCGCAGGAAATGCCAGGCGGGGCCATCCATGCTCACTTGGTGGCAGTCTTGGGTCAGGAATGGAGTGCCTCACATGCACTCCCTTCAAGCCCAAGCTTCTAGCTCCTGGTTTTGTGTAGCTGTCTCTCTCCCGGGCCCTAGACAAGTCTAACCTTTCCTCTGACGCTGTAGTAGTGCCCCCCTTCTCCTGGTTCAGGCTTTTTCCCCCCCTGGGCTCACAGAAATAGAAAAAATTTCCAATAGAAGTCCTGAAAATACAGGAAGACAAGAAAGGATGAATCAAGAGACAGAGACGCTGACAAAAAGGGAAAGAGATGACTGAAATAGGATTAAATTCAACAATTTAAACTAACCTTTATTGAGCACCTACTAAGTACAGATAGATGGGCAACAAGCATTTATTCAGCACTTTCTGTGTACCAGCTTCTGTGTTAAGTGCTGAAGGTACAAAAAGATGGTCTCTGTCCTCAAAGAGCTTACATTCTAATGAAAGAAGACAGCACATGAAAAAGGAAGCATGGTGGGCAATGTTGGGAAAATCTGGAGAGTTAGAAAGAAGCACAATCAGGGGGAGAATGAAGCATGTCCAGTCTAGACTATGCCCAAATGGACACCCCTTTTCCAAGGAACTCATCAAGTGGATGAAAGGTTTGACAAAGGGAAATTCTAGGGTGAGAGGGCAGCTGAGTCGTGGTGGCAAAGTCCAGAGGGCACATGGACAGAGGATTCAGAAGTAGAGATGACCAAGTTCTTATGGAATTTATAATTGAAAGGAGATTCCTAGGAGGAGCCTGGAAAGACCCTTCCCCAATTCCTCTCTTGTCTCCATAACACTAGGTGTCAGTGTCTTGCTGAGGTTGGATCCCCTGGAACAGGGTACCACATTAAGACTGACTGATTGATATCAGAGAAGTTCCTACCTGGGCTAGCATGGACTTGGCCCTTCAAAGGGAGAGGAGAACCAGATGGATGGAATGAGCTGGAGATGGAACTTCTTCAGCTCAGTTCGACAAGCCTTGATTCTGTGGCCCTCTCTCCTTGGGAAAAGATGAGAAGAATCAAGGTCTTAGGAGTGGTAGTAGGAAATTATAGGAGTCAGCTGGAAACATGCTGATCTTCAAGGCCAGATATAGCCTATGGAACTGAGAGGCACCATGATGTCCTAAAGTACCAGATCTGAAGTGAGAAAGATCCAAGTTCAAATGCTGCCCAAGACACTTGATTGTGTGATCCTGGGCAAGTCACTTAAGTTCTCTTGGGCTCAGTGGACTCAAGTGATTTCTATAAGGCTCCTTCTAGCTCTAACTTTATGATACCAACCCCTTAAAGGACCTCTAGCCCTCCTGAGATCGGGTTGGAATTGCTCTGGGAGCTGGCTTCCTTAGACAAAAGATAGGAGGGAGGTACCTCTGGGGCCTCTCAGTTCTCACTCCAGGGGGAAGGAGCACCCCAAGGGTTTTGATGGGGAGGGAGACATACTTTTTGGCACTGCAATCAGTCTGGGAAGAGGGCTAACACAGCTCTGAAGTAGCCCTGGGAGGGTCAATGGTCAGAAATCAGGAATCAAATCAGTAATTGTATCTGTGTGTCAGTGATCACTGCTTCTTGCCAAATGAATTTTCTCAGAATTTCAGAAGTTGTGTCTCTATGTAAGCTGTCTCCTGATTCAAGTTTCTACATCTGTAAAATGAGGAAATTGGACCAGATGATCCCTAGCAAAAATCACTTCCCATTCTAAATCTCAGATCCAGCATTAGCTGATGTCAAAATAGATGGAAATAAAGAGAGAAGGAACAATATTCCCTTCCTGCCCCCCAGATTAAGATGACTCCTTTTCTAAGAAGTCTTTCTAGTTTGACAGCACTTACAGTCTGTCACTCAAAAAACATTAAGCACCTATTATGTGCTAGGGGTGGTATAGGAAAAAGAAAGATAGTCCCTGCCCCCAAGGAGTTTAAGATAGAATGAGAGAAGACAACACATAAAAGGAATCTGGAAAGGGTGGGGGGAAGATACCAGCTGGGGGCATGATAGAGTCCAGTACTCCAGAGGAGTACAAGCTAGTGGGAAATAAAGAGATGCCTGTTTGGGAGCCCTCTTTAAAAGGAGGCTTTGGGAGGCATCCCTCGCTTTGCCCTCCAACCTTCCAGGCTGGAACAGACCCTCTTCCCTCTAGTTGGGAGCCTATCTTCTGTTTTCTCACCGTTTCCTGTTTGAGTCCAGTCTCTGTGGCAGACTGAGTAATCTGTGAGGTCTGGGCCTTTTTTCCTTCCTCTGTGGGCCTAGGCTTGCTCCTTCTGTGTGTCTTTATTACTTTTCCTTGTGTGCTCCCAATTCCCCCAGTCCTAGGAGTAGAGGAGAGGAGGAAGGAAAGCTCAGAAAATGCATTAAAGCTTTATGTTCCAGGTGGGACCCCAGAAGTCTAGAATCCTCGGTGGAGGAAAGCTTCAGGCTAAACTGGGCCTTTGGGAGAACCTGACACTGGCAGCTCTGACTTGGATGGGAGGTGGTGTCCCTACCCATCCTTTTCCCAGGGAAGTCTGGGAAGGAGCCTGGAATTAAGGGGAAGCACCAGCAGAAAAACTGCCATCAAAGTTTATTTAGCAAATATTTCTAGGCCCAGAAAGTCTTGAAGAGTCTGTACTGGCCCTGGGGATATAAAGATGAATAAGAAACAGGGTTTTGCCTTGAGGGACCTTGTGCTCTACCAGTCAGAGATAAGACAGGAACACAAAAGAATGTGGTACTAATTATCGGCAGATATGTGGACAGAATTGTAGCTATGAGCCATAAATGTGTAAGATCAGAGCACAATGAAGTGAGAGCCAAAGAAGGAAGCGTCCCTTTTTGTTGGGGAGAACTTCCAGAAGCTGGCCATCTTTGAGCTGGGGGGGCCCTAGGAAAGAGGCAATGGGATGGGGGTAGAGAAGGTCAGAGTTGGAGTAAACCTTAGAAACCATCTAGTCTCACCCCCACATTGGAACTAAGGGCCCAGAAAGGGGAAAGGTCTTGTAAATTATGTCTTCTACCTCCTGATGATCTTCCCTGTCCCAGACAAAGGGTCAGACAGCACCTTTGTAAATAACCTCTCTGCAGCCCCTACAACCTCTGTGTCCCTCTTCTTCCTTGCTCTAGTCCAGAAAAGGGCAGGAGATGGAGGGTGGGTGGGGGTAAGGTAAGAGGCTCTGACCACATAGGGCCTGTTCACTGTACTGGAGAGTAGAACCAAAGATGTCTCTCTTCCTGTTCCTGGTAGGATTTCCAGGGCTAACTGTCAGAATAGATAGAGGATAGAGGATAGATAGAGGAGGGGGATGAATGGCTGTGCTGTCTGAATGAAGGAAGGCAGTTGGGTAGAGAATGAGAGAAACATGGAAAGAGCAAGATTAAAGAACCCAAACTGCCAAGCAACTCTTGCCCACTAGGGTTCCTGACTGTGGGTGGGGAGGACTTGAGGAGGACCTTGAATGAAAATGAGACTGAACCAGTTGATTTCACTGGAGCTTTGAAAAAAAAAAATTAAACAATGAGGAGCAGGAAAAGAAGAATGAATGAAGGGGAGTATAGCCCCTATTTCTCCCCTCCCCCAAATAGCCTCCTCTGGCTTGCCTGCTCTTTGCAAAGTCATCTCCATGGCAACTCACCCTCTCCCTTCATCAGACCCAGAGATTCACTAAATCATCAGGGACCTCAGAGGCCATTGAATACGGCCTGCATCTCCCTGAAGCATCCTTCCTGCAACATACCTGAAATCATTCAGGCTTTCAGCCCACCCATCCATTCATCCAGAAGCATCTGTTAAATGCCTACTGTATATGTTAGGCACAGTGCTAGGAGCAAGGGAATAGAACAACAAGAATGAAGCCATCCCTGTTCTCAAGGTGCTTGTATTCTGTGAGGGGAGGGGCAGGCTGCCCATACAGCTATAGGTACATACAATATGTATACAAAATAAATGCAAGGTAATGCACATGATGGAGAATTGGCAGCTGGGGATCAGGCAAGGCATCATGGAAGAAGAGGCATGTTAGCTGAGTTTTGAAGGAAACCAGGGATTCTGAGAGGCAGAGGTGAGAAGAGAATATATTCAAGGCATAGAGAATGGTTTATACAAAGGAATAGAGTTAAGAAATGATATGTGATGATGGATGAGAGTATAAGGAAGCCATTTTGGCTTGCCTGTAGAATGAAGGGTCATGCCCCACTGATAAGGGGGTGAGGAGCAGTGTTTGTGGCAGGCTGGTGGACATGGTTTGGCCCCCATACCTGGCCTTCTGGGACCAAGTGGGGACATGCAAGTACATAGGGCTGCATGGATCCATTCTAGGCCACAGGGGAAGAACAAATAGGGCAGGAAGCCATCAAGTTCTATCAAGAATCCCCAGAAATTGAGGGGATTGGATCTATGAGGACCGATAATATGAAAGCAAAGATTCATTTGTTTCTGTCTCCTTCCCACCTCAGCTTCAGCCTGCTATAAAGTTTCCTGGAAGGGCTTTGCTCCCAGCAGGCAGGAATGAACTGATTAAAAGATACCATTTTATGGATAGAGAAAAAATTCACAGCTCTTTTCTCCCCCTATTTTCCTCTACCAAACTCTGCCCTTAGTTAACTGTGTGGGACCAGAGGTTTTAGAACTAGAAGGGCCTTTTAAAATAGTCTGGTTCAATCTCTTCATTTTACAGAAGAGGAAACAAAGGTCAAAGATATGAAGGGACCTGTCTAAGGTCACCCAAGCATCAGAGACAGGATTAGAACTCAGGTCTCGTAGGTTCTAGGTCCAGCATCTGAGAGCTTTTGTCCATCATACCTATTGTTGAGAAGGATCTAAAATGGATTTCATAGGAAATCATTAGCACAATCTGTGTGAAGGCCTTAAACCAAAGAAATGGTGGAATCCCTGACAGTAGCAACAAGTACATGGGAGACAGTTCCTTGAACAGAAAATCAAGTCAACAAGCATTTACTAAGAGCCTATTCTGTGTTAAGCCCTGGAGAATACAAAGAAAGGCAAAAAAAAAGAAAGAAAGAAATCAGGCTTTGCTCTCAAGGAGCCCGAAGTCTAATGGTAGAGATAACATGTGGAAAACTATGTTCAAAGGGGATATATAGAACATATGCTAGAGATAATCTCAAGGGGAAGCCTCCAAGGCTGGGGACACCTGGGAAAGGCTTCTTGCAAAAGGTGAGACTTTATCTGAGACTAGAAGGAAGTCAGGAGGCAAAGATGAGGAAGGAACATAGGGACAGCCTGTTCCAGATGTGAGGGACAGCATGTGAAAATGCCTGGAGGTGGAAAATTGTGTGTAAGGAGGTGTAAGGTATTAAAGTGGAGGGGAGAAGGTATTAAAAGACTGGAAAAATCGTTCAGTTGTTTTTCAGTTGTGCCCAACTCCATTTCTAGCTTTGTTGGCAGAGATGCTGGAGTTTTTGCCATTTCTTTCTCCAGCTCCTTTTCCAGTTGAGGAAACTGAGACAAATGGGTTTAAGTGGCTTGCCCAGGCTCACACAGCTTTTAAGTATCTGGGGCTAGATTTGAACTCTTGAAGATGAGTCTTCTTGATTCTAACCCTGGCACTGTATGCACTGTACCATCTAGCTGTCCAGGAAGAGGTTAGGATTTGGGAGATGACAGGAGGCCAGTGGGGTTAATTGACTAGAAGAGTGACATGGTCAGACCTGTGCTTTAGGAAGCTCAGTTAGCCAGCTAATTAAACTGAAGGGGTGGCCCTATCATATATTGTATGGGAGGTCATCAGGCATGGACCCACATGTGTAGGATGTCGGCAGGGCGAGGAGCCCTTTCTCAGCAGCAATGTGCCAACCAGCACTGGGTGGCTGGGGCAATACTAACCAGGCACCAAGACACAACCAGGCTCTGAACTGGGGTAAGACAAGTATGTGCCCTGGAGGAGGGTAGAAGACTTATGTCCTCCTCCTTATTGTCATCCCATGAAGGATGGAACCAATCTTCCCCCCAGAAGATTACTTTATTCTCATGTAGGGGTAGAATAGTACAGTAAAATCACAGTTATGTACGTATAGGGGAAGACTTCAGAAGTTACAGTGACCATCAGCGGTTGGTTGCGAGCCCATGGGGTACATCATAAAAGCCAAGCTGCTTGGTAATAATCTAATGGAAAGTGTAGTTTGATCTGATGGTCTGTCTTATGTCTGTAGTGAAGACCCCCTCAAATAAAGAGCCCTAGGATCTATATTCTGCCTCACGTGTGCTTTGGATTAGTATCTATTCAAAAGCACAGTTCAGCAGTTCCCATTCAACCGCATTTTAAAAAAATCAGACCAAGCCAGAGGATACATTAGCTCAAAATAAAGACAGAATCATAAACTAAGTAACAGAGAAAATCTCCCTCTACCCCAATCTCACCCTTACAGGAGCACACTTTCCTACAGATTTATATGCCCCCAATGGGTGGTGTGTAATCCAGACAACACATGTTTGTAGGCCTGCATGCAGATGGAAAAGCCCCTCTGTCTCTGATTCTTAACTTCCTACAATGCAGGTATAATAAAAGGACAGAGGGTCTCCAGTTAATTTAGGTTTAGGACTGAAAGGAAATGAAATACCTGGAGGTCATTCCACAGTTTACAAAAAGAGGTTTTCTTAGCTGTATTTTAGAAAATATATTCAACAAGGATTCTGAAGCATAGATGGAGCAGACTGGTTTCCCCCCAAGGAATACATTTGGTCTGAGCCATGGATTATGGGACAGATTTGGCCCCAAGGAGCAGTGCAGTACAGTGGACAGGGCCTGGATTTGGAGTCAAAAGAACAGGATTAAAATCTTACCTCTGTTATTCTATGTTCTATGTCATTGGTCAAGTCATTTAAACACTCTAGACCTCTATTTCCACTTCTAAAAATGAAGGGGTTGCATTACATCAGAATGGGGCCATCTGTGTAAGATGATCTAGGGATGCTGGGGACAGATTAGTTCCTGAGAGGGAGCAATGGGTTGAAAGCATGAAGAGGCAGATTTTAGCTTGATAAAAGGGGGGAAAACCCTCCTAAAAATGAGAGTAGCCCCAAGTTAGAATGGGATGTCTTTGGAGGTGGTCAGTCAGTCAGCAAACATTTATCGAGCACTTACCTAGAGGTCTTTAATCAAAGATGGAATGACCACTTATTAAGTGTTGTAAAGAGAATCTTTGTCAGCTGTTTAGTCCCTGGCTGGGGAACCTGATGGTGGTGTGGTTGTGGAAGGGAATATTTGAATCAGATGACAGGGAGAGGCTTCAAGGTGGGGGCAGGCAGGACTCCCCACCACCTGTCCTCAAACCTTTCACCTTTGGCTCTTAACCATTTTCTGTCATCAGCAACTGGGTGGTGGGAGGGGGACCGGCTTTCCCTTGTCTCACAGACTTGCAGTTCCCCCAGAGCCTGAGAGCTGTCTAAAAATAATCCCAATTACAACATGCCCAGCGGGTAGGGGGCGGGGGGAGAGCCCAAAGGAAGAGGAGGAGGAGGAGATTAGCAGCTTGAAGGAAAGGCCACATTTCCCTGAAAAATGAGAGGGAAGGGAGCATTGTGGGGAAGCCTTCTAAGGGGATAGAGCTCCTAGTCAATTACCACTCCCCCTCCACCCCATCCCTATTCCCTCCTCTCAGCCTTGTCAGGCTGATGGTGTCTTGGGCATTTTTCACTCTGGCATTTTCATGGCTGGTCAGAGAATTTGGGCTTGGAAAGCTCTAGGCCAAGGGTGGGGAACCTGTGGCCTGCTCTAAGCTATACCTAGCCTGTGGAGAGAGGCCCTGTCTACATTTCCTGGATTTTCCACTTGGAGTGTCAGTGTGGTATCGTGTAGGGAGAAGAGGAAAGTGGGTTTGAATCTCAGCTTTGCCATTCAGTAGGCAATGAATATCTCTCCTTAAGTTTGCTTCTCCCACTATGGGTCACAGATGGCAGTTTTCCAAGCAGCCATGAACTCTCCCTTTTTCTTCTGGACATCTTCTGAGAAACAATCCTCATTAATGGGTATATGGCCTGGCCCAGCTTTCCTTAAACATTTAAAGAAATGTTTAAAATTCTTATTATTTTTGGATATCTTTTTTTTAGAAAAAAACATCACCTTCATTTCTAGATATGCCCTTTTTCCTCTCCTCTCTGTAGAGCAGGGATCCTTAACCTTTTGTTTTAACAAATCAACTCACATGTATTACATGTATTATGTGCTAGGCATTGGGTTAAAGCCAAAGAATACAAAGAAAGACTTACAAACACAGTTTGTACTCTCAAGGAGCTCACCATCTCATGGACCCTTATATAACGGACCACTTGGGAAGAATCTGGTGAAGCCTCTGGACTCTGTCTCAGAATCATGCTTTTAAATGTGTAAAATAAAATACCTAAGTATTACAAAGGAAACTATAGGGAAAGACAATTATCAAAATATTTTTTTAAAAATGTACACAAGTTTACAGAGCACAAGTTAAGAGCCTCTGCTACAGAACCCTCCCTTGTTACAAAAAAAATCAAAGAGAACAAGAAGAATAAAAAAAGAAAGTTTAGCAAAATGAACCCACATTTTTTTAAATAAAAAAATTTCCACTTAATAATATTTTATTTCTTCCAATTACATGCAAAAATAGTTTTCAACATTCACTTGTGCAAGATTTTGAGTTCCAAATTTTATCTCCCTCCCTCGCTTCCTTCCTCCCCAAGATGGCATGCAATCTGATATAGGCCATACATATACAATCATATTAAACATATTTCCACACTAGTCATGTTGTGAAAGAAGAATTAGAGGGGCAGCTAGGTGGTGCAATGAATAGAGCACTGGCCCTGAAGTCAGGAGTTCAAATCCGACCTCAGACACTTAACACAAAACTAGCCGTGTGACCTTGGGCAGGTCACTTAACCCCAATTACCCTGCCTTCCCCCCTCCAAAAAGCAAAAAAAAAAAATCAAAACAAAAGGGAAAAACCATAAGAAAGAAAACAAAAACAAAAAAGAGCAAATAGTCTGCTTCAATCTGCATTTAGACTCAAAGTTCTTTCTCTGGATGTGGATGGCATTTTCCATCATGAGTCTTTTGGAGTTGCCTTAGTTCCTTGCATTGCTGAAAAGAGCTAAGTCTGTCCAAGTTGGTCATCACACAATGCTGCTGTTGCTGTGTACAATGTTCTCTTTCGAACTCACATTTCAATTCAGTCTGGCAAAATGATGGGAAAAGGACCAGAAAAAGCTTCTAGTAGATGGGGGGAGGGGGGTTGAAGTGGCTGAGGTAGATGAGGCAGTGAATTCCAGGTAAGGGGATTAGCCTGTACAAGGATATAGCAGAGGAAATGTTAAGGAAACAAACCTGGAAATGCAGGTGAAAGCCAGACTGGACAGCTCACATAGCTTGTGCTTCAAATCCCTGTTCACCATTTGTGTTCACCAGGTTCAAAGATCTGTAGAGAAAATGCATGAAAGTGGATCTGAGTAGCTCTGACTTCTCTCAGTTGTATTTCATTATCATCCCTTCATATACATACATATAAACATATGTACATACATATATACACAAATGTATACACACATATATAATCCCTTCCATCCTTAATAAGAGTCTTGTTTCTTCTCTGACTTGTCTCTTGACCCAGATGGTGCTAGAAAGAAACATATCAACCAACCCTTTCTGTAATCTTCAGTATTCATCCCATCTTTGACTCAATCTGATCCAACAATTATTCTTTTTTCCCTTTTCTCTCTTTTTCTTTTCTTCTTCAACAATTATTCTTATAGGTCTGGGCCACCGTGTTACTCTTTTATATTCTTATATTGGTTATCAATCAAATCAATTGATCAATAAGCATTTAAGTACCTACTATGTGCTATAGTTGTCTGCTCTTCCATTTTCTGTATTTACCTTTTTTTTTTTTTTTTTTAGTAAGACTTGTTCTCTCCTTCCCCAGGCTGACTGTATAGTGACTGGCCACTTGTAGACACATTCCTGACATTGATTGACTGGCTGAACTTGGACTTGCTCTGTTTTTGACCTGGGCCAGTTCACCCATCTCATATTGATGACTGGACCAACATAAGCCACTACAGCCCCAGAACTCCCAAGCTCCAGAGATCCACTAGCCTCAACCTTCCCAGTAGCAGAGATTACAAGTGGTTTTCATCATTTCCTGGTCTCATATATCTTTTAAATGTCTGAATTTGTTGGCAGGTCATGCCAATTTCCTTAAACATCTCCTTCTTTTCCTTCCTTGTTGGGATCATTTGACACTGGATTGCAGATTTAGAGCTGGAAGGGTACTCAGGTCATCTGGTCCAACTCCCTTATTTTGCAGATGAGGAAACTAAGTCCCAAAGAGATTAAAGTGACTTGCCTAAGGTCACACAGGTCCTAGGTGGCAAAGATGGAATTTGAAGTTAGGTTCCCTGACTCTGCCTCTAAATTGTATTGATAGAATTTCATCTGGAACTATCCATTTGCACTGACTAGGGAAAAGTAGGAAAGAAGGAATACTTGGAGATGTAAATGATCCCAAGCACTGGTTCTTGTGTCAGATGACCAGAATTAAAATACTTCCTCTGATGCTTATCACCTGGGTAGTTTGGGCAACTCACTTGGCATCAGTTTCCTTCTCTATAAAATGGGGAAGGGGTTGGAAAAAGTGATCTCTGAGTCCCTTCTATTTCTAGGTGTGTGATTCCTTATAGATTAGCAAATGGGATCTTACCTGGGCTTTATCTAAACGTTTAAAAATCTGCTCTCCCCAGGGCCAGGGTATTTATCAGACAAGGACTGGTTTTCTATTTATCAATAGGCATTTATTAAATGCCTTCCATGTGGCAGGCATTGTGCTAGATTCTGGGAATAGTAAGAAAAAAATGAAAACAATGCCTGCCCTCAAGGAGCTTACATTCTAACACCTAAAAACACAAGATACCTACAAGATACATCCATAGTGCATAGAGTGGAAGGGAAGCTTAACAGAGAAGCACTAGCAGCTGGGTAACTAGGGGAGACCTTCTCTAGGAGGTGGCAATGATAACAAGTCTTGAAGTTAGCCCGAGATTCTGAGAGGCAGAGGTTGGGAGGGTAAGCATTCCAGGCATGGGAGATGGTCAGTGGATAAGCAGGAAGATGAGAAATATAGCATCCTGCGTGTGGAGCTGTCAGTGGGCCAGTATGGCTGGAATAGAGAAGAGTCTCATGTAAAAAGACTAGAAATAGATGAAGAGGACTACTTTGTAGCGAGCCTGGAGTCAGGAAGACTCATCTTCCTGAGTTCAAATATGGCCTCAGACACTTACTTAGTAGTTGTTTGACTCTGGGCAAGTCACTTAACCCAGTTTGCCTCAGTTTCCTCATCTGTCAAATGAACTGGAGAAGGAAATGGCAAACTACTCCAGTATCTTTGCCAAGAAAATCACAAATGGGGTCACAAAGAATTGGATGCAAGTGAAATGACTGAAGAATAACAGTATTTATATAGTTTCTACTATGTGACAGGTAATTTGGAAATATTATCTCATTGAAGCCTCACAACTACCCTGGTAGACAGGTGTTATAATTTATCCCATTTTATAGATGAGGGAACTGAGGTTGAGGATGATTTTATAGATGAGGAACTGACTTGCCCAGGGTGACATGGTCATAAGTGTCTGAGTTCAAATTTGAACTCAAGTCTTCCCGATTCCAGGGCCAGTGCTCTACCTACTACACTACCTCTTTGTCTTTGACTACCAAATGGAGAATATGATCCTAAAAGGTAGTAAGGGGCGATTGGTGTTTAGAGAATAAGGAGCTGACATGGTCCAATTGCTTCGGTAGCTGTGCGGCAGATGGATTGGAATGCGGAGAAGCTTGGGGAAGGAGAGACCAATTAGGCTACAGCAAGAGTCCAGGCGAGAGGCGATCCGGGCCTGAACTAGGGAGGTGGCTGCGTGAGTGGAGAGAAGAGGATGTTCTTGAGAGAAGTCGTGAAGAAAGAAGAATGATTTTGTCAGCTGCGGAGTGAGTCAGAGTGCAAAGCCGTGGGTGACGAGGTTTCGAACCTGAGTGACGGGCGGTGCCCTTGAACCTAGGAGACTGGATGTTCTGGGCAGGGGCGTTGGGGTGGGAGGATGGTGAGTCCTGTTTGGGATGTGCGGAGCCTGAGATGCCTGAGGAGACTAGAAGAAAGCCTGACCCAGGAAGGAGGGTGGCGGCTGTGTGTGTGGAGTGCCCAGTGGCCTCTTCCCCATTCATTCCGATGCTTCCCATTACCCCTTTTCAGCTGCATTCAGGTCCGGGCGAGCAGTTCTTTTCATGGATTTCTCCACCTTTCAAAGAAGGAAATTGTCAGTTAGGCGAGTCACAAACTTGTCTACTGTAACTTACCTACCTGTCCTCTGCTGAGCTGTTTTTCCAAATGTGACGTTAAGGGGAAACAAAATGATTAGTCAATCCTATCAACTTGTCATACCAAGTTCCCTGGAGCTATAAAGCCTGAATCATCCCCCAGAGACTTTAGCAGAGATTCTGACACTTCATCTGTGGATGGGATGGTGAGGGTGGGAGTAGGGGATCTGAGTGTGGGCGACTCATCTCCAGCTGCCCACTGCTCATGTCCTTCGAAGTGCCCCTCTGATGGGAACTGCAGGGTCTGTGGAAGTAGCCCTTCCTCTCCCCAGTACCTTCAGTCCTGTCCCTGGAGAATCAGAGACTCTGAAGTGTCTCCCCCACGGATGAAAAAGGTCCAAAGAAGTATCCCTCCCCTAGAGGAATATTTAGATGTCTAGATATCTTAATGCTTAGAACACTGTAAAGTATCACACCAGTATATAAGGACCAGACCAGAGAACTGAAGCCCCTTTAGAGTTCCCTTTCTGAGGGTAGAGGGGATTTCGGTTACTCCAACCTTGCTTGTCCCAGGACTGTCTCTATCCTGAAGGGGTAGGCTCCATCTTCACCAGCTTTTTATCTCAGACCAACTTGACTAAAACTTGAACTGGGACTCTCTCCAAGACTGGCCCCTCAAAATGTCAGAGGCTGAGAAAGAATAGTGATCATGACTTAGCTATGACACTGTCACCTCCCACACCCCAATTATCTACTAGTCTGTCTGTTCCATGAGAGTGGGGACTGAATTTTATCTGATGTTTTATATCTAGTCCAACTGAGTATGTCAGAAAGAGCACAGGTTTTGAAATCAGAAACCTGAACTCAAATTTTGCCTTTGAAACTTACTATTTATTTATGTGACACTGGACAAATCATTTAACCTCCCAATACTTTGGTTTCTTCATGTATAAAAATGAAGGGGAAGGGGGCTAGGTGGCACAGTGAATAGAGCACCGGCCCTGGAGTCAAGAGGACCTGAGTTCAAATCTGACCTCAGATACTTAGCACACACACACACACACACACAACACACAAAAACTAGCTGTGTTACCTTGGTCGAGTGACTTAATCCCAGTTGCCCTGCTTTCCTCCCTCTAAAAAAGCAAAAATAAAATAGAGATAAAATATAAAATGAGGGGGTTAACTATGTAACTAAATGAATTTTCAGGTCTGTATCTGTGATCCTATCATCTCCCCTAACACCTAGCATAGGGCCCTACCTCTAGTAGGGGCTTAATAAATGTTTGTTGAATGAATGAATGGCAGGAGAGATAGAGGGAGGCAGGATCCTTATCCTTAAGAACTCAGTCTAACTGGGGGTGGATGATGGGAAAGAGTTAAAGGTGTGAATCACTGAATTTGGGGAACATTTGTCCTTAAGTGGCACTGACAGTGTGGTGGAGGAGTGCACAGGAAGGAGGGAGCAGGAAAACTTCATTGAGCTAAACCAGAAGTAGAGGAGGGGGGAGGGAAAAGGAAGCAGCTTTCAGAGGCCAGCCAAGAGGCAGAAATAAGCCTAGGGCCATGGGAGAGGGCCAGGAGATCATAGGATCATACATTGACAGCTGGAAGGATTTTAGAGATCATCTGGTCCAGCCCCCCAATTTTACAGGTGAGGAAACTGAGAGGAGAGTGTCTTGCTCAAGGTCATACAGGTACTTAGCTAGTAAGTGGCACATGAGGGACATCCATCCAACTCCTTTGACCTCAAATCTAGCATTCTTTCCATCATGCCACACCATCTCCTCTGTGTTTCTAGCCTGATACTTTCCCCTGCCCAAAGTGCTCTGACGCTCAGCTGCCCTGTACGCAGGCAGTTCTCAGGTGCTTGGCTCTGCTCCCTGGTCCCCACCCCTCTCCCCATAGGCTGGAGCTCTGGGCAGCTGCCCCCCCCCCCAGCCCTCAGGGGGTGTGGAAGTCGGGTAGAAATCCTGATACCATCACACGGAGTATCCAAGAGGGTCAGGAAACCAGACACCAGGAGGACTGGCCAGGTCTGGAGGGCAGTGGTGAAGATCAGGTCATGGCCTACCCCCAGCCCCAGCCCCTACCCCGAATTTCATCAGCCAGAATCTCAAACTTGCTCCCCAGCCCCAGGTCCTGTCCTTATATACTGGTGTGACACTTTGTGGTGTTCAAAGAATTAAAAAAAAATCCAGTTAACCTGACCTTTTAAGTACTGATACCAATAGATGACGTTTATATAATGCATTAATAGGACTTTTTAACCTTTTTGGTGGCATGGACCAATTGGGTAATATCTGGTGAATGTGTTTAAATTCGTCGCATTACTAAGGAAACCAATTACATGGAAATATGGTTGTCAAAATAGACAAATTTTTCTAGAAGTTCACAGATCCCAAGTTGAGATTTGTGAAGAACTTTACTTATATTATCTCATTTAATTCTCACAACATCCATGTGAGACAGGTGCTGTTATTATTTCTGTTTTACAGGTGGGGAAACTGAGGTTGAGAGGTTAAATGAATTATCCAGGGTTCTAGAGCCAGAGGCAAAATTCAAGTTCAGGCCTCCCAGACTCTAAATCCAATGTTCTACCCTCTTCACCAAGCTGTCTCTTTTTACTGTCACTCACATACACACTAGTCCATCTCCTATCCCTGAGCCTTTGCCCAGGCTGTCCCTCATGCCTAGAACACATTCCCTCCTTAACTATGGCACTTGGAATCCCTAATTTCCTTTAAAGCTTGGCTCAAGTGCCAACACCTACCTTTCCTGATCTGTATTCACTTGGTATTTGCATAAACAGTATCTCCTTTCCCTTCCAGGGGAAGAATTCACTTTTCCCTTAAGGCATTTTCTCTAAGGCTCTCAGAGAGGCTCCTCCCAATTACCTTGAGAGAGAAGCTGGAAAGGGAACATTGTCCCCATTGAACAGAGGTGAAAAGTGAGGCCCGGAGAAAAGAAAGGGCTGCCCAAGGGCAAATAGTAAGTTAGTGGTAGAGTCCTAAGTCTCTTGTCTCTAAGGCCTGAGGTCCCTTCCTAGGGGAATTGTAGTGAAGATCCAAGAAAAAAAGCATTTTGGGAGGTACATGGTTCAGCTTTCTGGTGGAAAGAGCCCTGGCCTGGGAGTGGGGAAACCCACTCTGCCTCCTCATAACTATATAACTATCTACAAGTCAGTCAATGAACACTTGTTAAATACCTACTATGTGCCAAGCTTGGGACACCAGGCAGACCCTGCTCTCAAGAATCTCACAGTCTAATGGGGGAGACAACTTATAAACAACCATGTACAAACTATATATAGGATAAATTGGAGATCATCAACAGAGGGAAGGAGCTAGAATTAAGGAGGCCTCACTTACTTTATCTGTGAAATGGAACTGAAGATTGAGGTTTGGCCCAGAAGGTCTCTAAGCCCAGCCAGTCTGACAGCTGTCACAGTCTAGGATTTGCAAGCTGTAGATGAAGTCAGAACTGTGTTTATTATTAGTAACAACTAACATTTATTAACTCTTATTCCTACCCTTGGAATTTGTAATCAGTCAGGGAGGCAGGAGACTCTTCCTCAGAACAGCTGGAGGACAATTATGAGCCACATATCAATGAGGACAAAGTTCTCTGGCTTGAGCAGGGATAGATAAGTGCTGGGGACCTACAGGGCAAAGGAAAAGCCAGAATATGGAAGAGTTAATCATCATGGAAGACTTACGTAGAGAAGGCAAATTTTAAACTAAAATTAAATTCAATTAAATCAAATTAAAACTAAAAATTGAAGGAGATGAAGGCCCTGGGTGGGTTGATAGACCCATGTTGCCAGCATCTATCATTCCGATGGTGCTGATTTTTACCATCAGGTGGCACAAATACTTGGAGTCTAGTCTACCCAGAGTTCAAATCCTGCCTCAGATACTTGACTTACTGTTCACGTGGCTCTGGGCAAGGCATTTAGGCTCTCTGAGACTCAGTTTCCTCATCTGTAAAATAAGGGTGTTGAATCCAAGGTTCCTTTCTGCTCTATAGCTATGATTCTAGGCATTCTGAGCTAAGGGGCCACATCGCTAGGAGGAAGGTTGAAGCCCAGAAGCTACAGAGAGGGAGATAAAGCCAAAAAAGTACCCCAACATAGGAGCTGCTTCACGAGGTAGGGGTCCCTGGTCAGTAGAGGTCTTCAGTGGAGAGGCTGGATCTATCCCACTGGGGAATGTTGTGTGTGGAAGGAATTTCTGCTCAGGTTGGGCAAGATGCCTTCAGAAGCATGATGTAGTAGGAAAAAAAAATCTTAGATTAGAGCCAGAAGGTAGAGCTTGAATCCCTGCTCTGCCATTGTGACATTGGGTCACAGTCAAATGGATTTGGATTTACAGGATTTGGGTCAAAACAGGCTTTGCTACTTACTGACCTTGTGATATAGGCAAATCCCTTCACTTCATTGAGCCTCAGTTTCCTCACCTGTAAAATGAGGAGGTTGAGTTGACCTCTAAGGTCCTTTCCTCTTCTAAATCTGGGATCTTGTGACCTCTCTGGGCCTCTGTTTCTCTCTATAAAACGAGGGGCTTAGATTAAGGGATCTTTGAGGTTCCTTCCAATTGTTAATCCTTCTGAGGTCCCTGAAAACTCCAAGGACTGCACACCCCTATGACCCTCAGGGTTGGCTAGCTGGCATGAGGGGGCAGGCCTCCTTTGCAATTCCCTCCTGGAGGGGGTTGAACCCCTGCCAATCCTTCTCATGTTGCCGCCACTCTGGACAATCTGTCCTCTTTGAGGTACCTTTCAGTCTTCGTCATCCCCTCCCCTCCCATACCTCCTTCTCCAACTCTAGAAGGAAAAAAGGAAAGTTCTCAGGCAGAGTCTCCCTACTTTTGGTACAAAGGAATGGAGCTGGTACAGAAGCCAGATGTTTTGTCCAGTTGTTCAGTCGTGTCTGATTCTTCATGATCCCATTTGAGGTTTTCTTGCCAGAGATACTGGAGTGGCTCTCCATTTCCTTCTTCAGCTCATTTTCCAAATGAGGAAACTGAGGCAAACAGGGTTAAGTGACTTGCCCAGAGTCACACAGCTAGTAAATGCCTGAGGCCGCATTTGAACTCAGGCCTTCTAAGACCTGTGCTCTATCCACTTTTCCATCTAGCTGCCCCCTGAAGTCAAAAGAGTTGGTTTCAAATCCCACTTCTGAAGCTTACCACCTGATTGACCTTGGACCTTGGACAAGTCACTGGATCTCAGTTTCCTCTTCTAGAAAAAGATAGAATTGGACAAGGTAATCTCTGAATTTAGAACAATTATTCTTAACCTCGGGTTCATGAACTTGTTTTTTTAAAGAAACGATTACTCTGTTTCAATAGGATTTTCAATCCTATGCATTTTATATGACTCTGAGAAGGGGTCCATGGACTTTGCCAGACTGCCAAAGGCCTCTGTTACACCAAAAAAATTAAGGACCACATCTCCTTTCCCCAGAACTATGATTTTATGATCCCATTGGCCTGGGGGGGAGGCAGCAGCAAAACTCAGTGTAATCTTCATTCCAGGAAGGGTCGAGTCTGAGCAAGGACTGAGCCTGGGCAAACAGTTCCTATCACTTGTCTGGTTCTGGGCAACATGGGGAGGCCCGTCCTCTTGCCTCCCTCATTTGTGACCTTCCTTGCTATCCATCCCCGATTTTTCCTAAACCACTTTGCCTGGATCTCTTCTTTGTCCCCATCAAATCTTAGCTTGCATTACTCTTTTCTGCATGTATGAGGTGCCCTTCTTCAACCATCTAGAATATCAGTGCCCTGAGGGCAGGGATGATGTCATTGAAAAATTGTTTGTGTCCCCAAAGTCTTTCTTGTAGTAGATACTTAGCAAATTGAAGTGAGTCCTTTAAAACAAGGCTTAGGCAGATTTTTTAAAATATATTTACATGCATGTGGACACCTAAATCCACAACTATGGTGAAGTAAAGTCTTATCCATTTAAAATCATGAAGATAGCAAAAGCAATCCCCAGGGAAGTTTATTCATATTCAAAGTACAGGAAGACTGAACCAGGAGCAATGAATGGAGTTTGAGAGGAGCAGATTTTAGCCTGATATAAAGAAAATCTTGCTAACCATAAGAGCTGGGCAAAGATGGAATCTTCTAAGTTGGGAAGGAATGGGTTCCTCCTCTTCAGAGGTTTTCAGAGGAAGGCCAGAAGACCAATTGTCAAGGATATTCTAGAGCACATTCCAGCTTCATTGGTCTACATGGCCTTTGAGGTCCCTTCCAGCTCAGATATCAATTCTCTGATGGAAGCCAGTTATAAGACTGGTATTGATTATTGATCAACAATGATCAGTCCATTAGGATCTTGGGATCTTTGTCATTCCTGCCCTGTTGCTCTTCTAGGGTCTTCTCCATCATGCCTCCAGGCCAGGTACCTTCCTCCTCCCCCCTTTTCAGCTTCCTTTTGTGAGTTGTCTTTCCCCCTTAGATTGTAAGCTCCTTGAGTGCAGGGACTCTGTATTCCCAACATTTAGCACTGTACCTAGCATGAAGTATGTGCTTAAATGTGTTTTGAATGACTATTTAAGAGATTGAACTCATCCCGCTAACTTGGGCTGTGCTCATTTCTGGTACATCTCAGTTCTAACTCCAGGATTCCCTCATTAATGATGCTTCTGCTTCAATTTCAGCACTTTGATGAAAGAAGATATACTTTCCTGGTGCCTGAAAGACCCAACCATTGCCCCAAGTCTGGCCACAAAACCCAAACCAGAAATTCCAGATTATTAGATACTTATGTAAAAAGATTTTGGGATAGTGGAAATAACCCTAGATTTGTAGTCAGAAGACCTGGATCCCAAACCTGACTCTACTGATAATTCACCATGGGACCTTGAGCATGTTACTTTAATAGCTCTGTGCCTCAGTTTCCCCATTGTAAAACGGGGAAAATAATACTTATACTATTTATCTTCTTTATCCAACTTTTACTGGTATCCTGGGTGACTCCCTCTGCTTCCATGATGGAAAAGAACTTGGTGTTATGAGGGAGCCTTCTCTTGATCCAAACACTCACTCTAATTTTTACTATTATCTCCCTGCCTCTCCGTCTGTTTGCAAATTTGGAGTTTCTAGAGGTTCAGACAACCTTCTCAGATGATTTATTGCTTCTCCCAGAACCTCCAGACTTATAGGATATACTCTAGGTAGGGTTACTAGAAAGTCTGCCCTTCCACCCCTGGGTCTGCCTAGTTCATGTGAATGACAAATGAAGGACAAAATTCAAGTTTGCTCCTCTGGATTTTCACTCTGTTCTTGGCTTTTTCTCAGTCTTCCTCGTTTTTAGACTGAACCGCAACTCCCTGGTCATGATCCAGGGGCTCTCTGGCTAACTCACTTTCCTGGCTAGCTCCCTTGACCCAGGAATTCTCCAACTTTCCCTTGGTTATGGACTGTGAGCTTCTCAAGGGGAAGGATTTATTTTTTGCCTTTCTCCCTATTCCCAGAGCTTAGCATAATGGCTGGCACACAGCTGGACCTTAATAATTGTTCATTAACTGACTGGAATTCTGCACAGTTCTACTACTGATATTCTACCTGGTATCTGCTGCCCCTTGTCTGGGGAGGCCACTGCTATCTGCTGAGCCTAAATCTGTTGCCTCTATAAATTGCCACAGTCCCTTTAGAGTGGAATTTCTCCCCCAGCCAATATGCCCTCGGAGCCAATCAATATATTTCCAGTTCTGTTATTAATTAGGCCAAAGCCATATAAAAAATAACTGTCACCTGCTGGTGGCAATCCTGCTACAACATCAGATATTCATTTCCTTTTAATAATGGTAATAAATGTAAGGTGAGCAGCTAGATAGTGCTATGGTGCATGTAGCCCATTGTCCATTTCTATTGTCCATCTCTGAGGTCATATACATAATTATCAGAAGAAATGGGCATAAGACCAAGGTGGGCAGCTAGGTGGCACTGTGGATAGGAAGCTAGGCTCGGAGTCAGGAAGACCTGAGTTCAAATCCAGTCTTAGACAATAAGTAGCTGTGTGACCCTGGGCAAGTCACTTAACCCAGTTTGTCTCAGTTTCCTCATCTGTAAAATGATCTGGAGAAGGAAATAGCAAACCACTCCAGTATCTTTGCCAAGAAAACCCAAATGGGGAGTTGGGCATGACTGACCAACAACCACCACAAAATCCCACCTTCTACAGGAAGCCTTCCCCAACCCCTCCTAATTCCAGTGCTTTCCTTCTTTTAATTATTTCCTATTTATCCTGTATGCAGCTTGCTTTATACATATTTACTTGTGTGTTGTCTCTCCCAATAGACTGTAAGCTCCTTGAAGGCAGGAGTTGTTTTTGCCTCTTATTGTACTCCGGTGTATAGCACAATGCCTGGCACACACAGAAGGTGTTTAATAAGTGTTTACTTATTGATCAGTCACAGTGATATCTAATATTAACATAATCATATTATAAATACCATTATCAATACAGCTAACATTTCTGTAATCCTTTTTGGTTGGAGTGCTTTGCAAGTGCTGTCTTATTTGACCCCCTCACCATAACCCTGTTTGGTAGGTCTTATGACTAGTGTTAGAGACAGGGTCTGAAGTCTGGTTTCTCAATATAGGACTCTCTAGATTTACCCAGCCTTAATCACTGAATGGGTGTTGCCTCAGTCAAACTGAGACCTGGGAAAGACCTTAGCTTAAAAAGGCCAGGGTCTCCCACTGCATCCAGGGTCATCTCCAGTCATCCTGATTTCCATCTTGCCACTGGAGCCAGATGATTCCAGAGAAGAGAGTGAAGCTGGTGACTTTGCACAGCCCTTCCTCACTGAAATCCAATTCACTTGCATGACATGGCATCACCTTCCTGGTATCATGGTCCTCTTGGAGAACGAAGGGCCAACAGCAACACCGACAGGACTTTCTCCACACAAACAGTAAGCTACTGTCATGTGAGCTCACCAATTAGGTTACAGATCTTTGGAGACTGTGACATAAATAGGGGTGGCAGTTAGGCAATTTCTAAGCTCAGAGTTAATGACACTTAAGAGTCCATGACTTCTTAGATGTAGAACTGATAACATAGATGGAAATGTTTTGTTCAGGGTCTAACCGATCATGACCCTTTCCTCCTGCCAATGCCCCATGACAGGAATTCACTTGAATTTGTTGAGATATGGTGGAAAAATCACTAGATTTAGAATTGGAGGCCAAGTTTAAATCCTGCTTTCCCCTATTTCTACTTGGGCAAATAAGGGCAAGTTAACCTCTTTGGGCTTCAGTTTTCCCATCTGTAAAATGAAGCAAGTTAGATTGCATGATTTTTTTTTTTTTAAGCAATCAGGGTTAAGTAACTTGCTTAAGGTTACATGGCCAGTTATTTCTGGGTGTGGTGCTGAGTGTCTCAGCCCGGGATTCGATCCCCAGGTCATCCCGACACTGGGGCCGGTGCT